>NC_141823.1:19186256-19501256 GCF_982586985.1 Callionymus lyra
AGGGGTATGATTCTCGCTTCGGGTGCGAGAGGTCCCGGGTTCAAATCCCGGACGAGCCCTTTCTTCATAGTACTCTTGAAAACACCATGTTCAAATCTTAGATTATCCATGAACTGATATTACTCATTTTTTATCTTAGAAGCAAGTTCTATTCCCAGTCAAACCATGTTTATATTTCTCTCTGGCTTCTTTTCACACTTTAAAGCAATAGTTAAACACAAGATACTTTTGTTTCATGTCTCGTTGGTCTAGGGGTATGATTCTCGCTTTGGGTGCGAGACGTCCCGGGTTCAAATCCCGGACGACCGCTACATTTAAAGCATCTTATACTACCTCACGTTAATTTGCAGGACAATCCCTCAATTTGTCTCTGGCAATTTCTTTTCCTGGTCATACTATTACATACGTTGGCATTTGTGTCATTCTTCTTCACACATTTTAAATCTACAGATTGAACAGTGTAGTGTAGCTTGTTGGTCTAGGGGTATGATTCTCGCTTAAGGTGCGATAGGTCCCAGGTTCAAATCCCGGACGAGCCCAATCTTTCTTACAGACTTGCTCTTTTCTAGTACCACTCAATGTGACCATGTACAATAGTTTGACCAGGAAAAGAACTTGGCACTGACTTCCCAGCTGATGAAGACACTGAAGCGGCTGGTCCTCAAACATCTCAGGCCACATGTCAAGCACGCACAAGGACCCCCCTCAGTTTGCCTACCTGCCCGCGGTTTCTGTAGAAGTACTCCGGGAAGCAATCGCTTCCAGAGCACATGAAGTCTACACTGGAAGGTGAGTAGAAAAGAAAATAACTTTGGGTGAACTAATGGTTTAAGTGTGTCTTTAAATGCCTTTGAACCACTGTTCAGCTCTTGAGTATGTGTCTGTCTGTACTAAAATCTCTTTATAATTGAAATATTTACATTTGGGACTCGTTAAACAAAGTGATTACAACTGACTGGAAGAGGATTTAAGAGCATTATTACATCATAATGGACTCAGCTCTCATAACATCTCATTCGCCGAGATTCGGAAGGGGGGGAACTTTATAGAGTTATAACTTCAAATAATCGTCATGATGAGGGATTTACTCCATTTTGGAGAGGAAGAATACATTTATAACATGTAAAAATAAGTTGGGTTTTGACATCATTTTATTTTTAAGGTAAAAACAAACAACTGAGTTAATTACTTTCAATGATTTATTTGCTAGAGAGGGCCTTAGATTACATAAATTCAAATAATGTAGTGCTGTAATAGTGTGCTTTTTTTCAAAGAATATTCCAAAAGAGGTGTATATTAGGTGTTTTTCTTGTTATATATTGTCTTCTCCTTTATTGCCATGGATTTACCATCAAGTGCTATGAGAGTAAGTAAGCCTTTCCATCTTAACTTGTATGGCACATCCTTCTGATCACTTAAAAAAACACACTTTTCTTTACTGTAGATAAAAAAAACATCAGTGTAATAATTCAGAGGACAAATTGTATATAAACAAGCTTTTAATGAACACTATCATAGTCTTTATTTTTTGTTTTACAATTCTCATATATATATATCTTGTATGTATATATATATATATATATATATATATATATATATATATATATATATATATTTATATATATATATATATACACACTGTATGTTTTTACAATCAAAAAACAGAATTGACAAACTATTTTGGTTTCTTAGTAGAAGCTCTTTTAGTCAGAATAGTTTTCAGTCAAGCTCCCACTTTCTTCCACTCAAAATACTGTTTTATCTGTGTCTTTAATATATCTTTTTTGTGTCAATTGTTCTGTGGCATTTCAGTTTGTTCCATCTCATCTGATGGCCTTCTTTAATTGGTCCTGTGCAAATGGTCCCACCAGGTCACCAGATTCCTTGCCACTGGCAAAGGTTAATCCTGGATACATTGTCCTTATAACTGCACAATCCAATCAGCTGACAAGAGATTTGGTTCGTCCACTCTCCACTGCAAAGCTGCATCCTCGAAACCAGTCCTGTGTTACTCTTTGGTCTGCTGCCTTTGAACAAGTAGACCCAGCGGTAGACTGCAGAATCGAATGCTGAACACTCGTCTCTCCGGGTTGTTGCACAGCCATAATAGTTTTTGTGTCCTCGGAGGGGTCCCTATGAGTAGACCGGATCTGTGCCACAGAGCTGGAAACGTCTCTCTTGTTGGCATCCTGTGAAAGTTCCACTGTGGATGTCTGCGTGGTGCAGAAGGCGGCGCTGTCGGTAACAGAGCTATCTTGACGTGGAGTAGCGACCGGAACTAGCACAACAGTGTTGCATGGAGTAGAGAAGGGTGCAGGTCCTGTTGAATATAGCACAGGAGGGTATGGTCTATGCACTCTCTCCGTGTCATATGCTTGCAGTGAGGGTATGATGGGTACCGAGCAGGTCTGGAGAGAGGGACTAGTGATATTTGGGGCTTTACTCAGGCATGTGCAAGAAACCTCCTTCCAAACCTTTTGGGTTTTAAAGTGGGTGCTCCTGTCAGGTTGCTCACCCATCTTCCCAACAGCAGAATCACATCTGTGGATGAAGAACATTAAAGATTAGAGTTTTCACTCAATGTTCAGGTAAATCTTTTTTATATTTTCTTGCATACTTCACTTAATGTAGTACTTAGCTATTACAGTTTTGGACGCTGTCAAATTGTTATCGGTAAATGTTCACTCACATATTCACTAATTTACTACTCTTCACCGGTTAACTAAGGTTTTTGTCAAATCTTTCAGCTCAATCTGTTTACATTTGGAGTTACAGGCAGAAATGTTGCATGTCAACATAATGGTAGCAACTAGAGCTCATATGTCTTTGTCCAAAAAGACAAACTAAAAACATCCAAATACTTCCATACCTCTTGAATTGAACCCTCGACAAGAGAAATTGTTAAGAATAAAAGTTAAATGAGTCAATATTTTAAGCTTGGTTTTAGCGGAAGCGCCCAGTGTGAGGGTGAACCTTGCACATGCTCAGCAAATCTTAAACAGGACTTTACCAACATAACAAAACTAAAACTAGAGTCTCCTCATAGTTCTTCTCTTGCCTCTGACCATAAAATGGTTTTGTTTAAACTTTATGTTACTGCTGACAACAGCTTAGTCAATTGTAAACAATTGAAGGTATTATCCTGTTGGCCGCTCTTACCACTTAATCAAGCATGTTTTTTTAGCACATCCATCTGTGCCCCCTTCATCTGTGCACCCACACCTTGTCTCAATGAGTCCTGTCTCTCATTACAGTCAAAGGGGGGTGTATCCATAGCAACAAGATGAGGAGAGAGAGATAGACGGTCATGCAAGGAGAAAGTGAGGGGCAACGAAAGCTTTGTGCTGGTTGAGTCCAGAAATAGGTCACTCTAGTGGCACAGGGGCCCCGAGAAGCAAGCCAAGGGGAGAAATTGTAGCAGCAATTCTGAGAATTTATCTTTGCACCTTCACTATCATGGTCCTATTTAATCATCCACAAAGCAATTTTACTTCTTTGCGTGCGTGTGTTGGTGTGTGTGCATGGGTTTTTGTTCAAGTGAGCTTAATCAGAAACTAAATAAGGTAAGGTTGATTAAATGCAAGAGGGATATCAGCTCATTCATTTTTTTTAATTATTTCTTGTCCAAATTAGATGGTTGTTTTTTTTGTCCCAAGTAGTTCACTCAGTAGTGCCAGTTCTAACTGTGTGCAATCATTTAATTTCAAGTTAACAAATAAATAAATCCAAATGATCATAGTTAATATTAAGTGAAGACCCAGGACCAGGTCCACTGTTGGTTATCAAATAAATAGTATTATTGAAATGTTCAATGCACATTCTAATATGATTCTCTTAAATCATTCTGTTGCCATTTCATTGTCATCATCCTCTCATCCTTTTTCATTTATCATGGTTGCTGAGACAGAGAACACAAATAAGTAGGTAAAATAAAAAACAGACATAGAAAGATAGTTATGGTTCCAGGATCCTTCAGCTCCAAGACCACTGTTTCAACATTATACAAAGTATATTCTCTGTACCCATCTGATGTGCTTTTGAAGATTTAGAGAAAATCAAGATATAAAGGTGAATGATAGAAAAAAAATATATATTGATAAACTTTCAATTGTAAAAAAAACTTGGAATACAGGTGCATTTGTGAGGCCAAAGGAGTTCTAAGAAGGATGGGGGAGTCATTCCAGCCCCTGTCCACTCCCAAAAAATGACATTGTGTAGAATACCGGGCTACTACATTATAGAGAGCGTGTGATAAGTTCAAAATGGTTATTGAAAAATCAACAAATGTTCTAAGTAAAATCATTAAAAGGGTTCAAATAGGAGGCTGAGCTATCCAAACGGATAAAGACAATTCACCACCTCAGAAACGTATTAACAAAACCAATCTTAGCCAGGTCAGAGCAGTAAGAGGAGGACTGCAAGTCAAACAACACACCTCACGATAAATGAAACCAGCTACACGCTCCAATCTAGGCTAAGTAGAACTCGTTGGAAGGAATTGGGTTCACAGGTCACAGCTTGTGCTGCGGCGGCGGTAGGTGGAACAGGAGCGGTGACTATGCCATTGAGAAGGTGAAAAAAAAGTCAAGAATGCTCGGTGTTGAGTTTGGCTTCCGCGCACGCACATCATGTTACAAAATAATCACTAATGCTGGTTCCATGTTCGGTCAAATTTTACTTTTAAGATTGCACGCTTGGACATAAAAATGTAAGCCAGACAATGACAAGTTGACAGGTAACTAGAAGGTTGCATTGAAACATAAATGACGTGGTGGTCAACACTTACTCACTCCAGGGAAAATGGAAAAGCCAAACACACAGACACCGGGCAATTTGGGGCGATGAATAAAAAAATGTCTAAAAGAATGGCAGAAGGTGGATCCAGAGTAGCACGACAAATTCCACTTTAAACTGACTAACAATACCCCAAAAACGTTATGTTTGGGAAATTCTACGAAACCTTTGCTCTTTGTTGTCAGTCAAATTTCATGAGAGCACAACAATTCCTGAACGTTTCAAAATGTATTTAAAATGATCAAAACACTTGCTCTTTGATCGATTATTTTTAACAAATAACAATTAGTTAATACTTGATCTATAAAAGCATTGTTTGAAGGAAGCTGGCTTGATATATGATGTCTCAAATGAAGTGCATCTGTTATGGGTTGGTTAGGATGAATTAATTAAAGATGAAAAGTCATAAAAATAAACCTTGTTTGAATGAGAAGGATAACCCAAGGTGGAAATATGTTTTGCAGTTCATATGTGTCTTACATAATGTGAATGGCTTGTCCCAGATTTTCTTTTTTTTTTGTTCAAAGTGGAAAGACCCACAAGAGGTTCCTTAAGTTCTTAAATGGATTTGTGTCTTGTGTAAAGCCATTTTAATATAGTTCATCTTTTTCGGTCTTACATAACATGCAAGTCTGGATGATTTTAATGCAGAGCTGATATTGTACCGCCATCATAAAAATGTCCCCTTTATCCATAGATAAAGACGTCTTTTAATTCACTTAAATATTTGTCTGGCGGCAGCGGTGTGTGTGTCATCGTTCACAATCTCATATGAGCAGAGGCTTTAGGTAACCACTAATATATTTACTGGGGTATTATAGTACTAAAACTACAGCGCTTTGTGACCCTGGTCTGGAAAAGCGCTCTACAAATATAAATTACTTACTTACTTACTTACATTTTAAACTAAGTTGATGAAGTCCCTTGAATTAATTCATCCTTTATCCAGCGTATGTTTTCTCACTCAAGCTGCTCTTAGCACCCCCATCCTAGGTGTCTCTTCCAGACTTGTTTCTTAATTTATTTTTGTTGTTTTTGCTTGTTGACCTTTTTTGGTTTTGTTAGCAATCAAGAACTTCCAATGTGTGGTTCTGACCATTCGCTCAATTTCATTGTTTTTTTGCGGGCATATTTAATTTGGAACTATCGAGCGTGTTAAGGCTTCGATCGAGCTACCTGGAATTGCATTTGCACCCACACAGAACTTCAGTGATGGCTTTAAAAAGCTTCATAAAGCAGTGTGAAGCAGAAATGACGTTTCTTGAGATAACTGCAAAGCACTTGATTATAGAGCGGAAAGTGCCATCTAGTGGGCTTTGAATATAACATATTGACACCTCAATTATTTTAGGTTCTGACCGAATCTCAATAGGATTATCTTATATTTATTCAACATTGTTATCTTTTGAACTTCTGTACGGTCGGGTTCTTCAGACAAAAAACCTTGTTAAAATAAGAGCCAGAGAGTTGTACTGTATTAGTCATGACTGTTCAAAAGAATCTAAGCTATAAGTTTTAGGGCCCTATAAACTCGGCGAAAGACAACCCCATCAGCTTTGTTACGGAAAAGGTTTTTCTGAAAAGGTGATGGGTTGATTCCTGCCCAAATCGAAGAAAAGATACCCTCGCAGCCTGAGCCACCGGGTTCAATTGTTTCCAGTGATTCTGATGGTTCAAGTGGAAAGATAAATGCTTCTCATAGATCAAATTATTTGTGCTAGTGGAGATATTTGATCTCAGAAAGACACAACAATAAAGTTTAAACTGTATTCCCCAAACATTCTACCAAGTCTCAATGTGTGTAAACGAACCCTTTTAGTTTAAGGCTGCATAAATGAATTTGTACCTTAATACACAACCAAGGTCTGCTGTTTTATCTTCCTGCAGGTGTTCATAGAAATGTCTGGCCACAGTGGCTTCATCGATCAAATTTGTCAATAATTTGATTTTTCCTCTTGAAATGGGAGGCGTGCTGAAGAAATTGATCTCTTTCTGTCGTGGATTTGGGTGGAGAGAAAGAGAGCCCCCCCTGCAACAGATACAGAAAAAGTGTTTGAGATCCATGTTTCTTTCTGATTCTTACTCGTCTCTCTGTTGAGGAAACAAATTCACGTTTTTAACAAACTTGTCTACAGAAATAAAAGCACTTGTAATCTGTATTCATGAGTCAAGTGATCTGTTTTAACAGTTCACCACAAATGCAATTTAAAGGCAATTTAAAGACTCAACATGTCGACATGTTGACTTTGGTTTGTCGATCAATAGATGTATTATTTGCAATGACAATGCATTTGAAAGCTACAAAGGCACATGTAATGATTCGTAAAGATGTTATCTTACTTTTGTTTGTTGTCTCCGCCATGCATAAAAACTGGCAGATTATGCTAATCAGTCAGAGCCTGTTATTACTGTGAGCTCCTTATATAAACACGAGCAGTAGTTATGAAAAACGTACAGTCCCTCCCTGGGATATAATAGGACATAATAACACTGTAGGATATTATTATTATTGATAAAATTGCTATTATATTTAGTTTCATTCTTTACATTTTCTATAAGAAAATATGTTGTAAATGTATGTAAAGATATTTAACGTATTCTTTTCCTTCAATCAAAAATAATTTATAAATAGAATAACATACTGACTATGTAGAACAAATCAGCGAGTCTAGAAAACTTGAGGGAGCCGTTTAACTTATTAAGACATGCTGCTGATCCTGGGATGTTTCATTAGTATTTTAAAATAAATATGTCTGCGCACACGTTGCAAATACAAATCATTCATATCCGTAGCTGGTTTGGCTGTTGGCTCTCAGAAGGGGAAGGACGGAACAGGAAATGTGAGGCAAGTAAGCTATTGAGGTTCATGAATGTGGTAAAAAAGGCCAGAGGATATATATTATCCGGGACTATACAAGTGAGGTTATCATTGAGGAGGCTGTCAAGTTGTGTCGAAGCCTGATTCTAAACATTGAACTGAATCTGTAATATGCAATTTACTTGAACTTAAGTTCGATTTTTGTCATTTACTCAGTTATTGCAAATAATTAAATACATTGAGACGGGAAGGTTGAAATTTAAGCCTGCTGCAAACACATTCTGTTGTATTATCTGACCGAAATGATAAAAAAAAAATGACATTGTCTTATATTCATGAAAGGCAAAGGTCTGATTTGGTTCATTAGTAAAACCATATGTATCTGCATGTTCCTCTAAACATTACTTCTAAATTGATTACTAGGGTTTTGTAATACTAAAAGACTGTGTGTGTTTTCACAGGGTTCTGGTAGAGGATTTTATAGACACTGCCATTGACTTCCATGGACCAGGTTGAAACAAAAAAGGGTAGCACCATGAGCCAAGACAGATGCGAGTATTAAAAAAAAAAGTCTTCTGAACTATCTGATCCCTGAAAAACTGTGGAATGGGTCGTGAGAAGAAGAGCGAACATTCTTTAGAGGGCAAGAAAAAAAAGGTTAAATTAAGGCCATATTTCTTGACGCCCAAGGGGCAGTTTCAATAGTACCCACGCGAAAAATATCACGTTTGATGGATGCGTGGGCAACAATGCAGTCGACGATGATTTCTCACCCTGCTGAGCTTGGGCAGAATGTTCACGTCAATAACTGCCCACTTCCCCCAAGTGTCCTGCTCCCCTCAATAATCTCTGGCAGGTGTTTGAACCCTTGACTGACACCTCGTTTATTAACTTGGTACACCTTGAAGAAGGCAGATACCACCTGGAGATGAAAGTTTGGATTCAAAATAAATCAAAACTTAATGAGAGAATGTGTCTTCCTCTTAAGCATCTCTGACCCTGCTGTACGCACAAAATCTGGCCAAAACACACACACATTTGTGTCATTTTCTTTGTCTCACAATGTGAAAAGATTAAAATACAATAATTTTTACATTGGGATCCTCATAAGAACATCTTTATGTCTAATTCATTTTAAAATAATCCATCCCGACGACTCTCTTTATTGGCATGTGTTGTGTTTTTTTTTTGACAGTTTAAAAGCACATCCCAGTGGAACCATTAGAGCGGTGTTTGTTTGTCAGTTATTATTTTGTTTATAATTCTGGCCCGTAGTTAAAAAAAGAAAATTCCATGGTATATCCACTTTTAGAATTTTGTGTGAATAATCAACTCTTTGTATTAATTCCTTTAAACATTAAACAATAAAAAAAAAGTCAATCATTGGACACATTTAATGCCAAATCACAATTTCTTTACACTGTCTTGGTCTCAATTTCAGAAAGGTGAAAATAGAGTAACAGAAAACCCAGTATTTGTGTGGACAACATACCTATCTGACACAGAACTTGTGTGGGTACAAAGAAATGTAGGTGTAAGGTGCCTGTATAGCTTTAACTGATATTCTCTAAAGTAAAAGATTTACTTTTTCCAGGTTGAACAGTTGTTTGTTTGAGTCATAAATGATTGGTGTAAAGAATTCCACTTCTCAAACACACCATATTGACGGTTAACAAGGAAACTGAGGCACCGGAATCTGGACCAGTGTTGGGGAAAAATGAAACGTGGCTTGCAGCAAGTTTCCAGTTTTACCTTGAGTTTTTTTCGTCAGAGAGTATTTTGTAGAGAGCTGTGGGAGACACTGCAGATGTAGTGCTTCGTTTGTGAGCTGTGGCATTGCAGCACTGCAAAACAACACAAAAGTATAAATCAGTTGCTGGAAGATGACGGTTGAAGAATGCATATCTTTTTTATATGAAAGACTTGTTTTTATCAAACAATGATAAAGAATCCAGAGCACGAACACAAGGGAAATGTTCGGTTCTTGGAAGAATTTGTACTTGATCTTGTCCCTGCTAACAGAAACTATTGCAGAAGCATCTGACATATACCGTAGGCCTCCTCTGGTTACACATACCAACATTCTAAACAGGAAGTCATCATTTTTGGTTTATGCAAAGCATATTTACTTAACTTATAAAGCACAATAGAAAACCTATGTATTATTATCAATGAGGGTCTTAACTCAGGGGTGTCCAACCTTTTTTACAGGGGGGGGCACATTTGATGAAGTGAAAACAATATTAACTAATACATGTAACCCAGTATTATCTCCTCAGAAGTTCAAAATTATAGTTGAACCCATTCAACACAACATTTTTAATTTCTTTATGGAGAGAAAAAACTATTTAGGAATTAGCTTTGACACAAAGCATTGCTTTACTTCGGTTTTTTCATTTAACTTATTTTTTACAATTTAATTTTAAATACAATTTGATGGTGCATATGAATGTGTCTCCACCTTAAAAAAGAAGACACAAAATGTTTGAGGCCAGTTCATAGACCAAAAGACAGAAAACCATATCATCAAGCGCACATTAAAGATCAATTAATTTTAATTAAATCGCCACGATGATGAGAGGATTTTAAACCCAGTAATTCTTTTCAGAGATGTCTTAATTGAAACCAGAAATATGTTCAGGAAAGAACAAAACATTTTCAGCCAGAATAATTAACAGACACCCTGGCGTGGCAAGGAGCTGGCAATGATTTCCCCTCATGAGTCTCGTCTGTTAAAAGGTCAGGTCTTCCTGGGAAACAATGTCTGGATTGATTAACATGGGATCGTACCTCGACTCCTTCAGACCCTTCTCATCTATAAGTTTCCAATTTCCACCATAGAGAGATTGGAGAGAGAGATCAACCACTTCCTGCGGAAGTCCCAGCAGCATTCTCATTACAGGCACAACACCACGCTGCTCCTCTGCTTCAGTATTTTGAAGGAAGAGGTCAGAGTTGCCAAAGTAATGATGCGATCGATGCTGATGTGGCTTCTGTGGGAGAGGATTTCTGGACAGGGAGGAAGTTGCAAAATCCAGAGGGTTGATTGATTTGTCTGTGATAATGATTATAATGCATATGTTGGGATACGTAATGATGATTTGAAAACATTTGGAATATGCTTGTTGTTTGTACCGGTATTCTAAACTGTCTTGGCTATTGAATTAATGTTGTGGTTTCTAGATATGTTTGAGAAAAATGTATTATTATTATAGGGGTGAAAAAAAATTCTGAGTAAACGCTAATCTTCTTTGAAATTATGCCAATCTGCAGCGACTGTCCTTATTAATCCTGCTCTGGTCAACATTACAGACAATCCTTTTAGTTGTCATGTTCAAATACAATCCACAGTAATGGGCTGATGAAGCTCCATGAAGCAGTGTAATTATCTTCACAGCCCACTAGATGGCTATATCTGCTCAGTAATCAATTGCTTCTAATATATTTTTCCTATTAAAATCTGACATCTAATTTATTATTACAGGCTGTTATCGTAACCTCTTGTTCACCAAGATTTCCGACGGGGGAAGAAATTTATAGAGTAATAATGTTAAAATGGTCATGATTAGGGAATTACTGCATCTTGGAGAGAAAGACTTTAACATCTGAAACATGTGAGTGAGTCAGGTGCGTTGGAGTTTGACATTAGTTGACCTTTAATTGTACATTCTAAAAGGTTAGAATGAAGTGAATGAAATTAATTGAAAATGATTTAATTTGTTTGTGGTCTAGTAATGCATTAATACAAAAAAGAGATGTTTTACCTTCTTAATTTATAATTTATCTTCAAATTACTAAAAATCTATTTCCTCTGATAATCCTGTTAATAGAAGAATATGTAATTACTAAAATGTCAATTTTCTTTGACCCTTTCTTATTGTTTATACAATAATAATGACTCAGCTGAAGCCAAGGCTGTTACAGAAAGCTCATCAATATTCCATAAGACACTCTTAAAACAAGCGTGACAAGACCTGCATGACCTCAGTCTATCACATGCCACACCAGTGGGTTTCATATGGTTAGATGTGAGAATGAAAATGACTAAAACAGGTTTCATCATTAATAGATCATGGTACAATTCATAAAAAGGGAGTTTTTTGTAACATGCTTATGTAAATAAATGTAATGAACTCCTATCTGCATTCATTAACATGTGTCCTCCATACTTGACAGCAGTAATGTATATTGACAGGCAGTTTGTCCTGGTAATCAATAACAAAAAATGCCTGTTTAGTAGTTTCTCAAGATCCACATGCAGGTGTGTCCTTACAAACCACTGCCATGATAACATAATGAAGACGTATTTGGACAGAAATGTGAATTCCAAGCACAAACATAAGCAGACCAAAGCACAATCTGATGAATGATTTTCAAACTTATCTTGCTAAAGCTTTGAGAAAAACTTGACAGCATTACTTTGTTCAGAATGAAATCTACATGATGGATGTTTCTCCATTTTCGGAAAGTGATCCTTTTCTCTATTCTGATTCCCTCTTGTCTGAAAATAAGCTTTGCAAGCGTCAATGTATCAAATGTAATTCTTTATCTTAGTCCTTCAAACAAAACCCTGTCAGTTTCCGATTTCCAATGATTTCCATATAACGATGTCACACAACAACAAAAAGCAAGCGGTGAATAAATGTTGATTCCCATATTATTGTTCTATTTATATTCTGACCCTTCCCATCATTTTTCTTAAGAATTAACTTTTATGTTATGTCAGGGTCAAGTTGACCCGGAGGCCCCGAAAACAAATGTGTTGTTGTGGTGTGGTATTCTTGTGTTGTGTCTGGGACAAGGTGAACGACCGCTCTGGCAACAAAAAGGATATCACAAACATATTTGTTTTCAGGACATCGGGTCACCTTGACCTTGAAATGGTATTCTTATGACGTACCTGGCATCAACTCTTACATTTCGCTGATTAGGTCAAACATCCCATTACGTCATTGCTATACAATTCCTTGATATTCTGTTTTCCATTTTGTGCAGTGATGTCAGGTAGTTTAGGGTCTAGTATCTGTGTTTGTTTCTTCACTTACCTGCTGAGGTTGTTGACCATACTGAGGTTTTGCTGAGGATTTGGACATGAGACTGGAGGCGTTGACGGAACAGTCCCTCAAGCTGCGTCGGTCAATGAAATGAGCCACAAGTTTTTCCCGGTGTCGTCTACATTAGGAGGATAAAGAAAGAAAGATAATAATAATGTAATATAAAACGTAAATGTTATGAAGCTGGCGATTAGGTAATGAAAGTGTCACGGTGATGCTGATCCAACAGCAGAGACAATCGTCCATTGCCCACAAATAATTGTTGCTTTTAGCGGTAAGAACTAACATTATTTCTTAGCCTCTCTGACTAAGAGCACTCTATTGGATAATATGCAAAGACAACATAGAATCCATTGCATTAATGAGAACTTACTTATGCGGTGCTCTTCGCTTATACGCCCTGAGGTTAATAGGTCTTTTCTACGAGAAATTATGGAGAAAAAAAGGAGATATCCTTCCAGCACACTGCAAAATCAATAACGTATGGCGTTCCTTTTAAAGCTTGTGTATGTACAGCGATAGGATGTTCACAAAGCAAAAAAGGAATCACAATTATTCTAAAAACAAACATGTGTTGATGGTCTTTGATGCTGGAATGTGGGATCATGGATCTTTTATTTATTTTTCATCCTATAACCATTCAACAGCAGTCAGATGTAGTAAATAATATTATTCATATCCTTCTGCTGAAGCTTCAAATCTTTAGATTCATCATTTGTGTCAAAACTGTTCTTTATTTCTATGAAATAAAAGTGTCCAGATAAGGGAAAAAATAAATCTTTGTTTTAAATCGGGATTTTTATTTTTGAGAGGAGAGGAGTAGAAGCTTACACACTCTCTTCTGAAAGGGAGATCAATCTTTTCGTGATCAATATACTTAAATCGAGAAACATTAGATCGTATGGTTTTCTTAACTTGTCTGCGTATGAACCTGATTCAAACAATTGCTGGATAAGAAACCACTTAATCATTAAATGAACTAAAATTAGTTTAGATTAAATAAACTAGAAAGGATCTTTTTTAATTTCCTGTCTCTCTGTACATTGCCACACTCAATGGAAAAAACGTTATATTTACATTTAACATGGTAACTTTCTTTTATTTCTATTTTTGTGGACTTGTATACATTTGCATTAGCCAATCATATTGTTAATACCCCAGGCATGTATTATTGTGCTTTACTGGACTCAGTCTTCCTCCCAAGAAAAGAGAGAAAAACATTGTTTTTGCATGCATGCAGCCTCTCCACTCTTGGATTCATCTAGAGATGAGGTACATTTGAAAAATTATGTCCTTACCTGAACAGCTCAGGAGTATTAAATGATTGAGTTTCTAGCTCATATTTTTTGTGCTTTTCCTTCTGTGAAGGTGTCAAATAGTCCTTTGTTTCTCCCACATGTCTCTAATCTGATTTACACAATAACACCTTTTCTTCTCCATTGGGTTTTTCAATCATTCTTTTTTATATTTTTGAATAAGATTTTCTGAATAAAGCTACATTTCTGTCATCTCATTTTTGCAAGTAACCTGTTTTTCTGCGTGTTCCTCATTCAGTAAAGACAGCCTATTCAATACTTGAAATAACCTTGGAGTAAAATGAACAGGTTGCTTGGAGGAGGAATATTTTAAAATATTAGGAGGGGGAAAAGGCTTGCATGGTGCAATAATTGTCTTTTAACAAAGTAAGGTGGACAAGATAAAAAAAAAAAAAAAAAAATTCCATGGTTTCTTGTCTCTAGTAATGCTTTATTTTTAAAGTGTTGTTCTGTGTATTATCATGGATTCTATGACGAAGCCAACTTAAGAGACAAAACACAGACTTGACTACTAGTCAGACAATGTTTTTGGAGGATTGTTTATTTGCACAAATTAAGTCAAAGATGACTCGGTATTTCACTGAAATACTATTTCATTGGTGCTTTTATTGTAACTCGCCATGGTTTTCTCCAGTAGTATATCTGCTATCAAGTCTAATATCACTTTATTTCTAATGAATATGTCACTGTTTATTGTACTTTTGCTGCCTTGAGCTTATGTACCGTAGACAGACTATAAAATGGTGATTGAAAACAAGTATATATAGTTACAGTTTAAATGTTATGTCCGACACAGAATGTGTTAACAATGTTTAATACTGCTCAATAAAGCATTTTTTCCATACACATTTTAATTGTATCGGGTCACATGCAGCTCCTTATGCTGGCAATTGGAATAGCTTGTTTTTCTGCATTATAGTTACCAACCCTCAACTTAAGGGCTGGGTTGTGAAAAATCTAAACCATTATTGGATTATTTATACAGAATTTGTGTTGCTTGACTCAGTGCAAGTCATGCACTGACCCAGAAGTCGTCTAGGTGACTTCACTTGCCGCTCATTATCCTGATTTGCCAGAAAAAGTCCTCCATAAAAAGTTTGCACACGGACCATACTCACGGCAAAGCAAATTAGTAACATGGAGGAGGATTTTTCCGTCTCGGATCATTCCAGCTATCATAGAACCAAACTGTTATCAACTCTCTATTATCTGCTTTTAATTTGAATGTATTTTTTTACTAAGGAAATATAATGAATATTGCTAAATGATTTACTTTTTTCAAACCAGCAATAACAAATAAACCTGGAAATGACTGGCTATAGCGGTTATATCCTGTTCCAGTTCTGCTACTGATGTGTTACTGAGGGACATCACTCACTTGTTGCGGTGGTAGAGCGCCATGCATGCCACTCCAAGAAGACAGATTCCTGAGGCGATACTAAAGATGGACAGAACCTGCCTCTGATAGGTGTCACCGCTCTCTGTGGAGAAAGAACAAGAAGACTTTTAAGAGAGGAATTGAATATTGACTGACATAGAGACACAAAGTCAGGAATAAAATGGCTGCCAGAGGATGAAACAAGGACAGTACCCAGAACAGCATATTGACGTGTTTGACTGGGCAACCAGTCAGTGTGTGTTTGTGTGTGTGTGTGTGATTGTGTATGTCATTAAAGTGTCAGGTTAGGACAAGGCTACTTTTGTTGGTGAAGCAGTGTTTAAAGTGTCTTTAAATGTGTTATTTATAACTCAGGGATTCTAACCGTTTTTCCCCCTACATTCATTCCTTTGATTTTTTTCTTCTTTATTATTTATAAAACCTAAATAGTTGCAAATGTATGCAAATATTTGGACTATATGCAAAATTTCAGTAAGGAGGATATGTTAGTTGTGAGTTCCTGCGGAATCTTCTGACTGGTGTGCAGGTGTAGAATGAGTGGGAATATGAATCTACTTCATCAAGTCAGCAGGAAGTGTTCTTGTCGTATTCGGTCCAGACAGTGTTCTATAAATAATTTTATGCTGGATCAGCTGTTGCTGTTATGATGAAAATATTGTTACAGATTCAAGATTTCCATTTTTAGGCCATTATGAACATAGTAGTGTCTGCATGGTTCACTATTGAGAATAATATAAAGATGATATGCACTTTGTTCGCTAGGATGGGAAATGAATAACTTTCCCCTTGTTGGTAGAATCATTACACAAAGTTGAATGTATTCTAAAAAGTTCATAATTGTATTGTATCAGGTCAGTGAAGCGTATAAAGGATTTTTCCCTGTGAAATATGACAGAGGTTTGTATTACCCTTGTGTATTATGTATCCAGCTGCTATAGTTGAGTTGTTTTTTTGTTGATTGTGAAATCTGAGTCACTGCCAAATGGGAAAGCAGGGGGGGGGGGGTTATTGTTTATGATTTTACACATTAGTGATGTTAGTAAGTGTAACAGATGGAAGGCCAGAGAGCAATAGGTGTTTCGTCTCAAACCAGGAGGAGTCACTGAATCTGGTAGCTTAGCTGCTGGGACAGGTGATATAATTAAAAGAAAAGATCTTGGAGCTCTCATGCTCTTGATCATAGTATTTTCTCTGATCAATGTTGCAGGAGCTTCCATAAATACAGCCTTTGTAAAAGGCAAATGTTGAGCTACATTTACTATGACAATAGATGTGTGTAACAAGCTTTTATTTAACCTATACAGTACATTTTCCTTGTATGGAAAAGTTAGTTAGTTAAGTCATATTGCATGATGAAGTTGCCACTAACTTTGTGTACTGATAAGCTTAAGCTTCTTATAACAAGTTCCTATTTGTCGGTTTAGAATGATTTGAATTGTAGATATTAAATGAAAACCAAATAAAAAAATGCCTTTCCAGTTATGGTTAACTTGTGACGCTTGGATTGTTTCATTTAGTTGTATTTCAATGCATCTGCATGACTCTTTGTTTATTAGAGGCACACACCTCGTTCACCGCTCTAATGTTACCATGGCAACTGGCCCCCTTCATTTTCCAGTTACCTTCTTTTGCTACAATGCTTTGTATGCAACATATCAGTATCTATCAGTACTGAGACACATGAACTACAGAGCAGAGAGAAAAGCGTCTTACCCATAAACTCTATTCCAAGTTCATCCGCTGTTCCATTCAAGGCCAGATGGCAGGGTGAGAAAATAGGGGGTGGTAGAGAGAGAGAGGGAAGGAAAAAGAACAGGAGTTACAACTTGGTTTAACTCGGAAAATACCGCTCCGGGTAGGAGTACATCGCAACTAGAACACAGTTAGTTTGATAGCTTGCTCTGACGCAGCGATCCCCTGAGCAGCAGGTAATGAGCTCAACAACCCCTCGAGCGATGTGAATTAGCTGTGGCTCATATTTGGAAACATGAAACATTTATAGGCTCAATATTTTACAAGGAAGAATCATTAATGTATTATTAAAATAATACACACACACAATTTTTCAGCCAAGTTCTTACTGCTGTGGGTAGCATGTAACGAACATACAAACTACAAAAAGAAAACGTGGAATGCCTAAAAGCAATGTTTTTGTCTTTATTGATGTGAAATTTCGTTTTTATTTTGAAGAAAAGCCATCTCGTGTCTTAACATCAACTCTTAAATTAAACAATTTTGGACTATTTATGGACTGAGAATGGCTAAAGAAATTAAAAAATATATTCTTTAATTTTTTATTCCAATATTGTGTCTTTCAGCCAATGTTCTTGTTCACTGCACGTGTAAGCTAGCTCTTTGCTAAACCTTTATTTTTATTGTTATGATCATATTAGTCCAAATAATTGTTAATTTGGTTGTATACGGCATTTAAACCAACAGGAGAATTAAGAAAGCG
This sequence comes from Callionymus lyra, assembly GCF_982586985.1. Lineage (NCBI taxonomy): Eukaryota > Metazoa > Chordata > Actinopteri > Syngnathiformes > Callionymidae > Callionymus > Callionymus lyra. Next base: position 19,204,093 of record NC_141823.1, read on the forward strand.
TTTTTTAATCGTTCTTTCTATGACTGAATATATGACAACCTTTAGCATCATCTCCAGGGACACGGGAAAGGCTCTCTTCATCTTTTAAACCGTCTCCTGTCACTTATCACGCTGGGAAATAGTTGTGAAATGCAGCGATGTGTTCTACATAAACTCAATTGAGCAGAAAACTACGGCGGAGGGTTTATAAATCTTAAAGAGCATCATCTTGCCTGACCACACTCGAGCTATGAAAGTGATGAAAAGAACCGATAGATATAAACATATCAAAAAGACCCTTGGTCATAGTACTGCATGACAAAACAAAAAGAACCGGGTGTGTCCACTGGTAGAAATGTTATTTGTTATTGGACAGTATTAACTGATCAACGCTTTTATTAATGGCACTTCTACGACAAAACAGCAGGAATAGAAAATAATTCCTTGAAATAAACTGTGTACATGATATCATTAAAACTCTGATACCCTCTCTTTGGCACTACTTTGTCTACCCTCATTCACCAAACACACTACGGCCTCGCATGGATGATTCACTGCCACTGTGGGAACCGTCATGTTGTATGAGAGCCAGAGGCTCTATCAGAACAAGTCTGTTTGTTAATGATAAAGCATGAGGCTGGAGGACAGCAGGAGGGAACAACAATGTTTGAAATAAATCAAGTGTATCTGTATCTGTAGTCAGAGAGAACGGCAACAACCGATACACATTTGATATAAGATGATTGACTTCCACTGCTTGTTGTGTTAAACCTTCTTACCTTTTTTTATTTTTTATCTAGACCGTCACAGCATATTCTCTGAAGCAAACATGAGAAGCTGAATTCCACATTGTTTAGTACTCCATACCGGGTGTAAATTAAAGCTCTATCTCACACCCATGAGTCCAATTAAGAGTTAAAAAACATCCTGACTCTGCACTAAACCGTCAAGTATAATTTATAATTTTACAACCAACACTCAGCAGCAGACCAGGGTTTAATTATTGTCTTTGTCCAGGGCTTTGAGATGAAACCTACGGTCCTGGCCTTTCCTACTTTTTGGAGGACATTTAAGAATGGACTCTTATAGTATGGTATGTTATGGTTCTTTACTAAATGATTACTAGGCAGTCAATTCTGGAACAAAAACGTAATTTGTCATAGCACTTATATTAAGAAAATCCTTGTCAATTAGGTATATTTATAATACTTATCGACAAAATTGAATTTTTGGACAGGCACAACACTGTTATGACTGATTATCTTTGACGGAACAGCTCTTAAATCTGTATCCAAAGGAGAATAAGAAATGAGATTGTATCATGTATTTTAAATCCTTGATAACAAAATTAATTGTGTATTTTTTTCATTCATGTATTGCAATACCATAATGCAATGGTTACAGATTATTTACCTATTCCTGGTTTGTATTTTTTTCTACTATATTAAACATCTTGCATCAGCATCTAATTTTAATTGTTATTAGTACCTCATTTAGGGTACCCAACAACATTCATTTGCTAATTGGATGAAGCCTTACCTATAGGCACAGCAGGGTCCCCTGGGCTTTGTTTCAGAGAGAGATGGGGGTTGGCGGCGGATACTGACATTTTAGCGTCAGTGAAGTTTTAAGGTCAAGGATTTTTTTTGCCGCAGAGACGACAAGCGTTGAAATGGGAGTAATAAAGTAAAAGTTTTGACAATTCAATTAGTCCGATATCAAACCTTACTCGCTCCTTCTCCCTAATCCTGGTGGTCAGTTAAGATACACACAAGATGCACACACAGATACTTTTTGCCCAATAGCGTAGTGGGCCCTATTCTATGTCTATTGAAAAAAAAAAGGAAACATACTTGGGTCTGAGAGGAGGGCATCTGTCTTGGGCACATACTGGTCACATCGCAGTCCATGGTATCCTTCCTTGCACCTAACAAAGTACAAACATATACAACATTAAAGTTAAGACAAAGCAAGCAAATAAATCTCATCTCTTTCAAACAGCAGAGGGTAGGACAAAAGAAATAAGAGAATCCATATGTGTGCAGACAAGAGCTCTCCTATGGGGGAACTACTAAAGTACTTTTGTGAGACAGATGACAGAAGAACACTATAAAAAGAATATTCAATATGTGGGAACAAAAGTGAAATATAATAGCAACACTATGATTCTGCAAACCATCTAATTAGCTGAAATGTGGCCAATAATTTAAATGTTCATTCTTATCTAGCTAAAGACATTATAATATCAGAATAACTGCCCCGGTCAACATAAGACATGTTATTATCAATATCCAAGCACTTCATACATGTCCAGTGATTATTAATTTGTAAATTGTAGGATATTTTTGAAGAAATCCACAACACATTTTCCTTTTTATGGGTATTTCTTTCCTTTTCAGTCACATATACCATGATATATCATTGGTTGCATTTCTTGCAATATATAGTATATCGCAGAATTGGCGTCGTGACATTTTCAATTATTGCGAGGCAAATATTGTTAGGGAATTGAATCGTATAGTCCCACCTCTGGTTTAAACCGCAGACTGTTCCAGAGCTGTCTAAAATTGTTGTGAACTCACATTTTCTTGCTTATTACAGACAAGCACAGGCTTCCATTTCATTCTTTGACCAACAAATCATCACCTGCACAACTGTGGGACAAAATAATGTCACATCTACAAATCTACAGAGGTGGTTCCACTCACATGATCGAATAAATGTATAGGCTCAGAGCAAAATCAAAAGTTTCTTGAGCAGGATTCTGAAAGCAGAGGATCTTTGCAACTACATGGCTAATAAAGCATCATGAAGCTGTGCACTATTTTTTGAGCTCATAAAGTTGCGCCCTGAGTTTAAGATTGTTGTGAGGTTTCAACAGAATATCTCTCTAATAATTTAGCAGAGAGGGTCATTTTTAAACATTACTACTTCTTATAAAATTCCTCACTACATATTTTGATTGAGGATTTTTTTACAATAATACATTGAAAAAAAAGGAACACTATTTTTCACCAGGTGTAGTAAATTTGTGAAACATAGAAGGATGCAGGTTGTTTTTTTAGTTGTATTTTGCCATGCATGTTCAGGACTCTATGTTCATTAAAGGCACACACCGCATTCACTGCTCTAATGTTACCATGGAAACTGGCCCAACTTCGTTTGGCCGTTACCTTCGTTGCTACGTGTCTGCTTTGTATGCTACATTTCACAGAATTGAGATGTATTCAGCAGAAAGGAAAGTGTCTTATCCATAAACTATATTACAATTGTATCCACTGTGCCATTCAAAGCCAGATGGCATGTTGATCACCAACCCATCACCATTAACAGGTTGTTAGGTCTGTCGTGTTGCCAAATTTTAAAGGCACAAACAATTGTGCATACCAGTTAGAACATGGGTTGAATGAACCTCATGTTTTACAAACAAAATCACATGGATATGTGTTTATTTTAGTCTTTGTATTCTGTGTTTTACACAACTTTTCCTGTTCCTGCAAAGTCTTAAAAACTGATTTACAAATACATGTGAAAGGACAAAACATTCATAACCACCAAAATCTAATAATCAAAGTAATTAGTGAGTTCCATCTGATCAAATCTGAAAAATAAACATTTTGACTAACCAAAAAATGTTCATGGTTCATGTGAAATCACATGAACCAGATGCTGATGGAAACTTGACTTACTTGACTGATATTTATTGGTATGAAAATCAAGAAAATTAGGGGGAAAATCGTTCAAATCTAGAGACGCAAATTCCCCCAAAACCCGCCAAGAAACCAGGTTCTCGTAATTTAACAACCAATAAATTGAAACAAAATTGATGTGGAACATATCAATGCAAAAACAATTATGATAATCTGAGAGTGTAACAATGGGAGGAAGTTGCTTAAATAAAAGACACTGTAATATATGTGGGAGGGAAAAATCCTGATTTCACCTCTATAAGTGAAAATACTAAAGTGAATACTATAATATATACAGTATGTATAGATAATGGCAGGATTGGATCAAAGATATAAAGCTTGCATAAAGAGAGGAAAGGATCGCCTCGATTGTAGCCAAACTTCAATCTACCTGAGGCTGTTTATGTATTGTTCATTTATGCCTGTTTTCATATTCTATTAATATAAGTTTAATACAGTTCTACACTATAAATCATACACACATTTGTTTAATTTACATCATACATCTACGATCATCAAATTTTCGACCACAATCAAACATTTTAACTGTGATCACATTCATTTGAACTGTATTAAAACAATTTTCAACCAGATTTAAAAGTAGCATAGAAAAGAACAGTAGGTATTAATTCTTTCACTCAACCTAGTTTATTCAGTTTTATGTAAATGATGGTTTGTGTGTCCATGGAAGCATTCTGCTGTTTATTAACTCTCTCTATTAAGTTGTGCTATAGAGCTATTGGTTGACACATAGACGCATAGTTTGCCTGTGTTCATTTTGTTTCCATCCTGCAGTCAGTGTGTGTGTGTGCATGCTTGTTTAGTGAGTGAGCGCTGACGCTCATGGGACGGCTGTTGGCTGTGACTAGCCGCCTGCCTTTAACACATGTTCTGAGTCTGAATGACGAGAGTGGGGTGGAGATACATGGCTAATAATTAATCAACATCCTATCTCTAATTAGTGCCCGGAGACGTGGAATATTTGGGTGCAATGAGAGGAAACACGAAGGAGGGACAAGGATGTCGTGTCAACAAAATCTGCTATTTACCTTCTGTCGCAAGTGTTTTCCTCGCCAGATGTTTTGTTCCCTGCCTAGTTAGGCCAGCATCCAGCCTGATTTGGAGTTTACCCTCTTCGTATTATGACCGTATGCTAGCGTAGCTTTCCTCCCGGCACTCTGGTTTATTTCCACCGTTCATACTTATATAGGTTGATTGATGAGTCTACATTGTCCGTAGCTGTGAGTGGATTCAGGATTCCAAATCCCAAAGCAGGAATAAGCGCGTTAGATAAAATGGCATTGCGCTCCTTAGGTCAGGAGTGGGAACTAAATCATTAATACACCCGTTTGCTCGGATTCACTGCCAAGTTGAACTTTGAGCTATTATAGATAACTATCAATACCTTTTTTTTAAGGAAATGGATGCTTCTATATAAAAAAAACAGCTACACTTGTATGTTTATTTTATCTTAAAATAAAGGGGGGTTTTTTCCCCCCGCCTGCACTGGGCTTAAATGTTTTTCATATTTTTATGATTATCACCACTGCTTACGAGGTAATGTGTTAGATGGCATTACTCGATCAGTTTGAAATCATTTGAAAAGTAATTGACGGATGGGCAGACAGATTGATTTGCTTCATTAATCTCAAAGTAATGAGCTAGAAGTGGTGCTGAGATCCAGTGTTGATGGTAATCATAATACCACAGAAGGGTCTGGAGGTAAACAGGGCCATTATTCCACAATCATGTCTGATTGTGATATTGTCTTTTCATTCTTGGAGGGTCGCTCTATTTTAAGTATCTTTGCATTTGCACGCACACATACATGCACACGCACGCACACACACACACATACACTCGGCTTCCTCAATTTGTATATTTTTTTCATCATCAGTTTCATTCTTATTAGAAATCTCAGTATGATTGTTGACATCCATAATCTCTGCTCCTTATCTTATCTGGCATCTTTCACCAGCACAAACATTAATCTATTTAGAGCCAACCATCTGGCGGGCCACACAAAATGAAATGGCAGGCCTTGTTTTGGCCTGTGAGCCTTCAGTTTGATGCATGCACTATAAGTCATCTCAATCAATCGTGCGAAATAAAAAGTGCCTATACCTTAAACCAATTACAGAATGTAGAATTTCTAAGCTGACTGACAAAAAAAAACCTTCACAGAAGTTATGAATTGGCATTGACATGTACCAGCTTGACTCCCTGGCCTTTGACTTATAATCATAAAAGCTTGAGTGACGCATTGAAACATTTATTTTTTACAATTAAAACGATTTTATATTTTTTGCATGTTGAATAATCCAGTTTATAACGGAGGCCAGAGGCCGAATAAGGTCTGCTCTGGGCCAGATTTATGATATTATGTAATGTGATCCAGAGCCACTTGAGCACAGTGACCTTCCCTCAGCAGCAGCAGTTTGACAACATTAATAATATGGCTTGAATGTTTGTTCAAATTGAAAAAAAAAACATTAGGGGAAAAAGCTCAAATAAACAATAGTTGTTGTGGTGGCGGTCCCAGTAATAGTAATGTAACATTCTCTTGTGTGTATGGCCGTTGGTGACAGAACCCGTTTGTAGAAACCATCAAGAAAAAAGTTTTCTGTTCGTCTTTTACTCTAAACGGCAGTAAACTTTCTGCAGACTACAGATAATAGTAACCATTTGTTCATGGTTCTCTGAAATTGATTCATATTACAAAAGAATGTGATCTTTTGTGAATGAGAAAAAGCTAATACGTTGACAATTGGAATACCCAGCTGCCACACAAGGTTTCAGCATTTCTATGCTGATGGGGAAACTGAACTGTTTGTTACACTGACACCACATGAATCATTCAAAAAAGAAAGTCTCCTCATGACATGATGAAGTCGCATGCGAGAAGATTTTTAATTCAGCATTTCAATTCAACAGAACAAACTTTGTGAATGATATGAGATCATTTCAGACTAGATTTCTATGCATAGTTCCAACATCATTTTGCAGACCCAGTTTAATACGTCCTGGCCCCTCCCTCTAAAGATTAACAAGATCATGTATTAGATGGCCAATGTTTGGGTAGCTATTGACATCTGTCTTACAATCATGACTGCTACATTCACCATAGCTGTGTCTCAAATCGTATACTTATTTTAGTGCACTGGCGGTTAGTATGCATCAGGATAGTGTACGTACTAACTAGTCCACAAATTCTTGACAGATAGTATGTCTCAAATCAAACACTGCCGCTACGCACTAACCGTAAACGACGTGACAGCTTCTTCTTCTACTCCTTTTTTTTTACGATGCTCGCAACCAGCTGAAGTAACACTATCACCAACACTTGCTGGGAGCATGTTTTGCTTTTTTGTTGAAGAAATATGAGAAATGAAATATTCGCAAGATATTTACGCCGGTATCAGCACTGAAGACTTTTCATCCTTCTACTGCTGGCTGAAAATGCACCTGTAAGTATATATTGTAAATGTAAGTTACGTATATAATTACATCATATATACTGTATATACGTAACTTCCGTTTACAACGTCAAGGTCACTAAGCTGGCGACCATTTAGGGTAGAAAGTGTCCATCGATACCCAGTTTTTGGGCCATTTTAGTACCGTATCTTCCTCACTATTAGGTCCATCGGATTATAAGGCGCACCTTCAATGAATGGCCTATTTTAGAACAGTTTTCATTAATAGGGCGCACCGGATTATAAAGCGCATAGAATAAAAGATACAGTCAAACGTTTGACTGGGGTTGTGTTATGCATCTACTAGATAAAGCTGTGCTAAAGGGAATGTCAACAAAACAGTCAGATAAAGTCAAACTTTATTAAGCGTTCTGACAACTCTAAAACTCCCATGGTAATGATGTTCAAATGATGTTTAAAAGGCTTCAAGCAGAAGCGCGTGAGACTGGTCTTGTGAGCAGACAAATGTTGAGTGTGCAGCAGTGAAGTTGAGCCCGTGTATGACTGGTTGAGCGCGCAGTAGAGTGATTTTGAGTGTACCAACAACTAAGACACACTCGCTCAAAACGGTGGCAGTAATCTTACTACTCCATAGTAAGTAAGTTGTATTTGTATAGCGCTGTGTCGTCAATCCTACCCTGTGATGACGTAATTCCGCCCACGGCGTGTCAGCTCAGTCGGCGCAGAGTCATGAAAGTGTTTGTAAACAAGTCACCCACCAGATAATGTTCATATTTGAGGCGCTCCGGATTTAAAGGCTTTAAAGTGCGCCTTATAGTGCGGTACGCCAAATTTAGTGGGCATGGCGCACTACATTTCGCATACTAAGAATTGAGACGCATTTATGCACTATGCGATTTGAGACACAGCTCATGACTGCAAATCGATTTAAAATGCCACTGCAAAACAAAAGAATAGGTAAGAGCGTGCGACCTCTGGCTCAGGTATACAGATAAAGTCTGTAGAAGATGAACTGACTATTGGCATACTTCCTTATTCACATTCACACTTCCACATCTGTGTTTAGACAGGAGAAATTGTTCTTTGTATAATGAACTCACTCATGCATGGTTAGTGAGGAATCCATTTTCAATATGTTCTTGACAGTAGTTTGACGACCTGCGCTCATGCTTCCCTGCTTCACTCATCATTTGGCTGACATCGCTCCCGGAGAGCTTGCTGACAATGAATGTAAATATTGTACATTAAGCTTGTTTTCTCTTAGACGTATATATAGATGTATATTTTGCATACGGAAAATACAAATGTTTTGATAAGAAAAAAAATAACAATGTTTTTTTTTTTCTTAATATTCACCAATGACTTCTGTAAGTTGCTTTAATTCAATTCAATTCAATTTTTTACTTTACATTTACTTAATTGACTTAGTGAGGTAAAGATTTTTTTTATCGATTTTTTGCCCATGACATATATTGATCAACAAAAAAAATCAGTTTATACCCCTGGCACAACATCCTTATATTAATAAATGCTAACATCAGATTGATCAACATCTTTTTTAACAACTACTTAATCAGTCATTGGTTATTTGTTACCACATTTCTATTCATAAATAAGAGAAGTTATATATACATATACAGACCAGTTAATCAAGACTTACAAATTACATCAGCAATATCTTCATTTGACTATTGCTATCATTTTATTTCACTGTTGTTTAAGGCCAAGCTTACACTCCTTTGAGTGTGATTATAGTGTTAAGTTTGTACCACATCTGTGTGCATTTATCGTGCAGACAAACAGGCAGAGGCTGCACCCTTATAGATAGTGATCATTGGAGTGGGTCAGTAGGTTAAAAAACAATCAACCCCGCTCAAGGTACAGAAGGGTTAGGGCAGTGTGTCAGCAAGCTCACCTGCAATGTCGATGTACACCGGCTACAGTCTCAATGATTGAGCATGTCCCCTCATTCAGACAGAAAGCCAGGTCTTTGTCTTCCACGCACGGCTTGAAGACCTCCGATCGAATGCTGGGCAAGGTGGGGACCATCGCTGTGGGAACACATAGAGATTAGAGTAAAGATCGGAGGTCACAGGATCGTAATGAACACATTTATTTGATCTGATTGATCATTTGGTGGCACAAATGGAAAAAAAACACTATGAAAAGAGGTTTTCGATGGTTTTGACTGTATTTTTGCTTTCAATTTTAAGTCATCTTGTGTGATTTTATATACAATTGTGTAAAATATCGCAAAATATGTATAATATTGTCATATTTGTTGGTGTATTTTAAACAGACAGAAGGATTGTCTGACGTTAAGCTTAGGCTCTTCATAACATTTGCTGTGTTGGTTCAATTACATCATAGATGCTCTGACAGGGCAAACAAAGATTCCCATTCGATTTTTTTTTAATAATCCAAATCTAGAATGAGAAACTAAAAACCATACTTAGTACAGCTTCAACCTGAATTTCTCTCTTTTATTTTCCACAGGATTGAAGAGTCCAGATGTGTTGAGAAGTCAGCAGTTTGTTTAACACCTTCGGTCGCTCTAAAATCGAACAAGTACGTTTGTTTAACACTTTATCTTAACTGACACATCGAGATACCACTTTTAATCTGACTTCTATTCAATTATTGATAACTTGTTGGTGAATACCCAAGAAAACTTCCGTCAAGTTATTTAGACATCTTTAAATATCTAGTCTTTGCTGCAGAGACCGTGAGAAGACAGGAGATGAGCTAAGATGACGGTGAGGAAAGTGTGTCAATGTGAGTTGTGAAATGGAGGAACAGGGAGTGCTCAATGGGAGGATCATGGATGTGATGTCAGAGATGCTGAGGGGACCCATCTGGTGACTCGCCAGCAGATGGAGCCAGGATTTACTCGGAGGGAGGATCACTGTTGTAATGACGCAGTTTTTTCTCTTTCGTTTGCTGAAAGGGAGTGATTGTTTTCCCTCTGTGTTATTCCAACTGACACGGAGACAAAGAGATCAAGAGTTGTTAGAATGTTTAAGGATTATTCTATGTTACCTTGTGGAGCCTCAGTTTTTGCTAAATGATGATTCAAAATCAGATAAAACAAACTCTCTAAAGGGACTCATTATTAGAACTTTTTGGGCTGTTTTCTGATGGTGTATTAACATTGGGTTTTCTTATTATAATCTTGGTTTCAACTTGGATACTTTGCTTTAGTCCAACACAAAATAGAATTGTGAAAAGGAATTTATATGTCTACATCATGGTCAGCATGGCAGGGACGCAGAAAGTGCGGTTTGAGTCGGTGAAGTACTGTTTAGGGCACATGAATTGGGAAAAGCATCTCAATTGAAAACCAGATCTAGATTACAGAACTCAGATATTGGTCAAAGTCCATCTAGTTGCATGATAAAACAACAATATTTTACATTTATTTATGTTTTTAAACTTAATGTGAGTTTTATAGTCCAGCACAGAGAGTGTCATTTTGTTCCACTTCGTGTAGCTAGGTGTTGTTACATGAGCATTTTTTCCTGCAATAAAATGTGGATCCACGATGAAATATTCTGTCTTTTCACTCAGATAAAAAAAGACAACAAGAGACATTTCTTTCATGCAACTTCCTTTTAATTTCACTTAAAAACAATATAGATGTATAACCTAAATTATTTAAGAATGAATACTGATCTCTCGCTTTTTTAAAAGGCTGCAGAACAGTTTCTCTTCCTTCCCGTCATGTTTGTTCGTGCTGTAGCAACCAGAAATCTGTCATGGCACGTCGGGTAAATATGCACAGCAAGACAGAAATAGCCCGGAAAGTGAGACAGATGATCAGATCGTGTGTTTACACTGAAAACACTCCTCTGAATGGTGTTTAGAACATACGCGATCATTTAAATCTTAATGAACGTTTTAATGAGCCATTTTCAACTTATTAACTATTCAGAGTTAATCGTGATTTTGTTATTATTAAATATTGTAGATAATTTTAGAAAAAACTGCTCTGGGAGCCAAAACTTCAGGCAGGAACAGAATTTAAGTAGGTCTGCTGCTGGATCTGTGAAATTGTGTTTTGTTCCCTCTTTTCCTTCAGGGACTGCCTGTCAATTAGTTCCAGCCAAATCCTGCTCTGTGCTTTTACTTATATGGGAGAGAATCCCAACCAGTGGTTGCTTTTGAAGTGGCTCTGTCATATTACACCAGTTTAAGTACAATTGCAATCCTAAGGATTCATTTATTCTTACACAAAAACACAGCATGCTTGTGTTGATAAAATGTTGGCATGCGTGCACATCTATGTGGATAATTGTAATGTGCGTCATGTTTTACCAATAGCTGTTCCATGAAAGTGTTTACTCACAACAATATGCGCAATGTTAAAATCTTACACCGTTTTTGGAGGGCTAAAAATACTCTCCCCGATGTGTCCATTAATCTCATTGCCAACAGCATCTGACATCATTCTCTGCTACAATGCCAGGGCTTATGAGGCCAAAAAACTTCCAGGACATTGATTGGATGAATTCCTGATGCCATGTGACCATTTCATATCAGTTTTTGACTGAAGTAATCCACAGACAGGAACATATTTGTTGCACTTATGATGATAGATATTCATCTGAACCGTATCATCAACAACAGTTTTCCCATCGTTTACATACACATATATCTTATTTCGTCGTATATATATATTACAATTGCTCGCTTTTCTTTAATGAAAGGCTGATCCTCCCCTATTCATTTTCAATGATATTATTCAGCCATATTTAGTTTCTCATAGATGATTTGTGAGGTTTCAAAGCTCCAGCTCCTCTTGATAGGCTTTTCATTCTGTTTCCACTGAGGCATGGAGTTTGTTTGTCGGTTTTTTTCCTAATACATTTAACAGTATTGGTCAGGGGTTTTAGATTTTGGCAAATAATAATTTTTCATTCTGCAAAAGTTGCTGCTGTGTGATGTGGTATGTTTTGTGTATATTCTAATCTCAATGAGAACAACTTTATGTTAAAGTGTATCAGAGTAGTATTATAGATTCTGCAATTAAATTGGATTGGGATAGATGTTACTTAACAAGGTTTATCACCTGGTTAAAATTGAAGAAATGGGGAAAATTATGAAGTCTGAGAATAGGGATGGACCAATCCAACTTTTTATGGTTCTGATATATGTATTTTGGGGGACTTTTAGCCTCATGTAGATGAAGTGGACAGATGTGATTAGAAGGGTTTGGGTGGGAATGGAGTTGATCACATGGTGGTAGATTTTGAAGAATGAAGATGGTTGTGGTGAACACATTTCAGGGAGAGAGAGAAGCACAGAAGTGGAAGAAGGATTTTACAGGTAGAGTCCATCATATGCAGAAGGGCATATTTGAAAGGGATATTTGACTATAAGATGGTGCCAGGAGAGAGTGTTGGCAGGCACCATATGGCAGTGAGTTGTAGGATGAGGTTAGTGACAAAGAAGAGGAAGACATTGAAAGCCCAGCCTGGGGTTAAATGGTGGAAGTTAGGGCAGGAAGAATGTTGAGCAGGGAGTGAATGGTGAAGAAGAATTAAGTACAGGAAAAGCGCTGACAGAAAATTCAAAGAAGCTGTTTGGAACATTTGAAATTCAAAGAGACTTGATCTTGGAATAATGAGATGCGTTTGGCGGGCAGCATTGAGGAAGAAAAAAAATTAATTAGTGATTCAGTAATATATGTTCTATAAACTCTCCTAGGCCATAAAATATTTTTTTAATATGAAATAAATTGACATTAATGGTATCTGGTGAATTCAGTGCTTTAAGGTTAGTACAAGTGAAAAATACTCCACAGCTACTTTAGCTCTTTGTTTGTCTACCTACCGTTTAACCTTCCCACCCTCCAGCATTCCTTTACTACTTATTTACTAAATCAATTACATGAAAGCAAAAACATCAAAGAAAAGAGGAGCAGTCCACCAAAGTGCACATGCCTGGGGTACCATTGGTGGCCCTGGTAACACTTCTGCTGTCACTTTTAAAGGACACTTTTTCATAAGCAACTCGAGCTTCCTGCTGTGAAATCCATCTGCAGCTCAGCGCCGGCTTGTGGGGGGTCTCCAAGAAAGTCAAGAAAATGCCTGTCACCAGAAGCAGGAATGTTTGACGGTACTTGTTGAGTCGATTAAATTGAAGCAACACTAACTTACAGATAGTCACAAGCTTGATTTGTTGTGAGTGGGCAGTACAAGTAAAGCTTTAAAGTTGGCCTTCAATCTGGTTATATCGGTGGCCTAATGGCTGCCTTGTCGTGTAAATATACTGTTAGTATTAAATCACTGAAGGCTACAATAAAGTCAACAAAATGGCCGCATACATCAGCATATATATATGATTGGTAACACCAGTGACATAACAGAACCGACAAATAGGGAAAATCTGAGATACTGTGTTATGTATATCATAGATTAATTTAACCCACTATAAACCATTTCCACACTGTTTGAAGTCCTCAGGTTGGTGACGCATTCTCTATGTGAAGCTTATTTACTAACTTGCCCGTCCCAGGAAACAACAACTCTCTTTTAAAAAATAAGTTGAAGATGAATGAAATTCATTGAATTCGTGAAACTCAAAAGCAAATGGAAATGTATTCATTTCATGATGAGATTTTGTATCGTCACCTCCTCCTAGTACATAACAATAGTATAGCAACATATATAAGTAAGTAAGTAAGTAAGTAATATTTATTTATATAGCGCTTTTCGAGACCAGGGTCACAAAGCGCTTAAACAATCAAAACAATACTCAAAAAGGTACATACTTTAAAGATCAAGATAATACTGAGAACAACACAGGAGTTCGAGAAATTCAAGGAAAAGCCTGAACAAATAGAAACGTCTTAAGATGTTTCTTAAAGGAGTCAGTAGACTCCATCAAGCGCAAAGCGAGAGGAAGATCGTTCCAAAGCTTAGGAGCAATAGCCTGAAAAGATTTCTCTCCTCTGGTCCTGAGCCGTGTGCGAGGAACCATAAGTAGATTCTGATCCACAGACCTCAGAGCCCGAGCTGGGGTGTAAGGCTGGATCAGATCAGTGATGTAAGGAGGAGCCTGACCATGAATAGCTCTGAAAGTAAGAACCAGAATTTTAAAGTTGATCCTGAAAGAAACTGGAAGCCAGTGAAGAGTTTTAAGGACCGGAGAGATGCGAGTTCTCCTACTTGAGCGGGTCAGAATTCTCGCTGCAGAGTTCTGAATCAACTGCAGGCGAGACAGCTCCTTCTTGTTAAGACATGAAAACAAACTGTTACAATAGTCCAGACGAGAAGAAACAAACGCATGGATTACAAGCTCCAGATCATGTTCCGACAACATTTTCCTAAGTTTAGAGATTTTTCTCAGTTGAAGGAAACAGTTTCTGGTCAGTTTTCTGCAGTGTCGAACAAGAGACATGTCTTTATCAAATACAACACCCAGGTTTCTCAGGCTCATTTTGACAGACTGACCTAAGTCACCCAAGTACTGACTCAACCCTGGAATCTTATATGTTGCTATACTATTGTGTTTGCTTGTTTTCTGTTTTCTGTTAAGCCATTATGTTCATTTAAATACTAAACTGTATTTCCAATAAACAATGACTAAATGTGCCATTGAACACATGGATTATGTCTTTTTGATTGTATGAATGAAACATCATACGTGAAAGCAGATTGCCACTTCCAGCCACTTGTCTGTAACATGCTTATGGACCGTTGATGAGATAAGTAGTGAGGAAAAACCACAGAGTGTTTGTGCTGATGCTGCTTTGTTCCCACTTACCACTATGAAAAAAAGCAACATTTTAGGCGATATTGTTGTAGCAACATGCAACATTGAATAATACCAAGTCTTTCCAAACATACTTTCCTTGATCCGATGATCCCATGCTGCTTTTCTTTTATTGTCGATAAATTAATTTATGTAGGTGATTTATTTTCAGGTTTCAGGTTTCGGTGTCCCAATTAAAGAACATATCCCGGATACAAAAGTAAGCGATGCATATATTGTCAGCCTGAAGAGCGAAGGGATAAATCCATCTACAGTGTTTCCATTTATTTGTGTATTTGCTAAGTAGGGTCAGTAGGGTGTCCAGTCTAGGCATCTGGTCGATGGTGGAGGGAGTGGGCACTCACACAGGCGTGTGATGCACGTGTCAGGCGATCACGTTGGTTCTTGATGTGTATATGAAGCTGAGACTAATATCTAGTGTAGGCAATAAGATGGTTCCCGAAGCTTTCAGGGTACTTTATGTGCTCTATGGCGCTATCAAGTGGACAATCAACATAAAACATGAAAGTTTTATAACCTTGTTTGCTCACAGCACTAATTTGTATTTTTTAATTATGTTTGATGTAATCTCACCCGTTAGAAGAACAAGGGGAGCTGGAACTGGTGCCAGATTTCTAATGTTTGTAGGGCCTAGAAGTAACACAGTGTAAAGGTATTTTGCAGGTTTTTTGGGCTTTTATTGTTTTTTTAACCCTTGTGTCAAGGTGAACGACCTCCTCCACCGGATATGTATTTAGCAGGGAAGCCAGGGAGTTTGACCACCTTAATTTCAAACCTCAAACACTCTTGTATTCTGGGCCACCAGGTCACCTTAACCCAGAGACAACCCAAGATTTAAATATACTTGAGATTAAGAAAAGAAATGCAGTTGTATACGAGAAAACAACACTGTTGTGATAAAATACTCAGGATAGACAGGGATCCATGTTGTTGTCAGCGAAACAGTCACTTTGTACTGTTGGTTACACCACAATAACCTACTTCTTGGAAGCAAGAAGAAAAGTGACCTTTTATTTGTATCCATCCTGTTACCTTAAGCATGTTTTCACATATTCACCAAAAAATACCAACCACAAAATCTAAAATAACAACAAATATTTCCAGAATGACTATTGTTGCTGATGAAAATACCATAGGTCTTAAAAAAAAATACCAGGGTTATATAATGATTGAGTTCATCAGCTTTTAAGAAAATGCACACAGTGGTCAACGGATGACTGTTATTTAAATACGCTTTGAATTAGGAACCAAATAAAATAGCGGTCTTGCTTTATTTATTGTGTTTTTCATTTATATAGCACCTTTAAAAACAGAAATGACAAAAAAAACAGCCAACAGTTAAACAAATAATAGCACAAAATAACTGCAGGACAATTAAATGATCATCAACAGACCGAGTGAAAAGAAAACATTAGATAAAGCCTGACTATAATGTGTTTTTAAAAGGATTTAAAAGAAGCAACAGACTCGGCAAGTCTTATCTCTTCGGGTGGACTGTTTCATAGTCTACTCACTGATGGAAAAATGATGGAAGCGCCTCTGATGTCAGCCCTGACTGGCTAATAGCCGGTCAAAGTATCGGATAAATGGCAGGAAGGAAGACGAAGACGAGATTTAAAGTTATTAGAAACTCACGAGCTACGTTTTTGACCAGATGGAGCTGAAGAGTGTCAGGTCAAAAAGGACATCAAGATTTCTGGCTGTAGCTGTTACTTGGCGAATCGGGGCATCAGATATCTTGACCTGCCGTTTCTCTCCGAGTCCTCTTCTTTTGTGAAGCGTGCTCTGTAAGATTAATGCTCTCCTCCATCTCTGATTGAGAATCTCTTGTACCGCTTCCAGAACTAAAAAAAGCATCAACCCACTTCACACACATGGAGTGACGGGGTGACACTGTGTCCCCCCCAACCCTTTTCTCTGCTCCGCCTACTTTATTTAAAAGCGAAGCTCAATACAAGCCAACTGGAAAAATATCATATATAGCACCACACATCAGGTAGTGTGGTGCTCGATAACTTTTTTAATATCAAAGAGGTGGATGATAGTAATCAGCAAAATGGGACTTGTAAGTATTGTTTTATTTATCAAGACACTTCTAAATACGATTGCACTCTCAAGTTATTTGCAAAATTGTTCACCCAAACCATGCTGAAACCCCATTACCTCAGCCACTGAAGCAGCAGCAGCAGGAATCCACTAACAGGGCTGGTCCAGACAGGAAGAGAGGCCCACCAGGCAAATGGGTCTTCAGATGCTCCAGACCCAGCCAAGCATGCCAAGGTGGCCAAAAAAGCAACAAAGGGAAGAGAACCCATAGCGACCCTTTGACATACCACTCAAGAATCACCTGACCAAACTATTCACCCACAAAACACCTGTGCAAACTGAGCTCCCGAGAGGGATATTAGCCCTTCGCCAGAAGACAGCGACACCAGCTGGCA
The DNA here is from genome assembly GCF_982586985.1 of Callionymus lyra. NCBI lineage: Eukaryota > Metazoa > Chordata > Actinopteri > Syngnathiformes > Callionymidae > Callionymus > Callionymus lyra. Next base: position 19,221,415 of record NC_141823.1, read on the forward strand.
CAGCCCACAGCTTCCCAGCACCTGCCGCCCACAGACATAATCTTGCTGGTTGTTGATTGCCTTTTTGTTGTGTTTTTTTTTTTTTCTTAGGAATTTATTCTTTTAGTGCATTTATGTTTGTTATGCATGGTTTACTTTTTTGTTCTTTTCACTGTCTGTCCAAATATTGATTTTGATGTTTTTCTTTCTCTTGCAGATTAACATGATGTTTGAGCGTTATAAAAATGTCGCTGTGAATGTTAATTTGTGTTTTTAAAAAGATTTTATGTCTCCACAGTCTGACTTGACTTCTTTAGCAAAGACGCTCTCCAAAGACCTTTGTTTATTGCTAGTTCTCATATCACATTGTCATAATCACAAACCTATACCAAGCAACTTTACATTGGACAAAATGTCGTTATTTGAGATAAAAGACCTTTCAGCCTCTTATAATGAAGTCAAAAGAAATTCTATCTATCAATTATATTTCTTTTTACCACCTTGACTGGGACCACTGCCTCAAATGATCAATATCGAGCACATAGTGTGCACATATGTCTTCTGATTGTTTCTAAAAGAAAATGTTGTTTGTATAGGAAAACCTAGAAAGATGATCATGGCTGTCAATATAAGGCTGGAAAAATACAGCTAGCAATTGTTCTGTCACGTTAGTTCTATGGTGGACAGTTTTTTAAATTCCTTGCCATAATCCTCCAAGGCTTTGCTCTCAATGCAAAATGAAAAGGTGCCCGCTTTTCAGCACCTGTTTAAACACTGAGCTACCAAAATTACAATCGTGCGTATGCCCTTCTGTACACAGCTGAAGGGCACCTACATTTCCGGACCCGTAGCCAATCAAAATATGAAAAACGTTAACCTTGTTCTTACAGACGGTGAATTTTTATTTGAATTAAATTGTTAATCAACCTAACTGATGCCGTCCTTCAAAACTGAACAAGTTAAAAGGAGCCAAATCAATCAACAATGTTAAATATTAGATGAAGGCTTTGGCACGTGAGCAAAAATAGGAAATTTAAGATTTGGAACCTGATCAGCTGTATTTTAACATTGGACGCTGATAGATGATTATTGATAAGTTTGCTCAGATAATAGTGATGTCTTTTATATTCAAGCAACGAATGACACAGGTGAGTGGCATTTTTGCTAAATGATTTATTATATATAATAAAAATCGACTGTGCTCTTCAATTGAATTGCTGTGCCTCACTGTCATCATGATAAATAAGAGGGGCTTATGTGAACTGACAGGTGCTTTCCAGAGATCTATAATTATTATTCTTTCATGTCATTTTCACAGAATTACCCTAATTTAAAGTTTGACATTTTGACTTGAGTTCAAAATTAAGTGTATGCTGCAAACATCTCTATACTTTAATTATTTTAGAGTAAATATGAACGGCAACTATCCAATTTTGAAATAAGAAACGTTCTTTGTAGTTCAGTTGTGTTAGTGCAAGGTTCATTCATGAAAAATACTTCTTACAATTGTAAATCTCCATAATCAGTGCCTCACAAATTGTTAACCTCAGAACATGAATAGTCACTGAATAGTGCTTAGTGTTGTGCCCCACTTAACCTTTCATGCTAGAGACGCCATTAGTCTTATGTATCCAACTCATTTCCTTGTCATAACATCCATAAACTTAATTGTCTTCTTTCTTTATCGTGTAGATTCATTTCCTGTTAAATGCCAGCAAATAAAATAATTTTAAAAAGTTTTTCCCCCCTACTATTACAAACATAGGTTGGGGAAAAAACTGAAAAAAAGGGAAACCACAATGTTGTATGAAAGAACATTTATAGAGACAGACAAAACCCTCCTTTTTTTTAAATAAATAATCAGTATATAGATTATGGAAAAAAACACATTTCGTAAGAAAATAAAGTATAATTTCAAAACAATGCCTCAGTTTACATTTAATTACTTTCATAGCAGCTGCTTTTTATTTATTCCCCTGCCTCTTTTACGTATTAACGTTTATCTATATCTGTATACATACTAAACATACTAACAGAAGATCAGAACCAGATTGATGAAATATATCCCTCTCATCAGCAATGCCTTTGAAACATTATGTAAGCTTGTGTTATTCTGAAGAAAATGGGTTATTTAAGGTTATCTTCTTTGAGAAATGCTGTAGGGTTCATAAGTTCATGAGTTTAATTTGAGTGAACAATGGCCCCCAAACTTGATCGTTTCCACTAGCTCTCGCTCTCTGCCACTTTAAATCAGGGCTTCACATTAAACTGGGTAAATCTAATTCATAATTATTATATAAGGTGCATTGTTGGTATCAAAACTGTGAGTAGTTTAACATGTTTATCATCGAGAAGCGACACATGGAATTTTCCTTATTCTTTCTTTTTCTTCAGCACAGCCCACCCACTGTTCATGACACCTCGCTCATGCTTCAGCTCATGTACCATCTAGGAATCTCACTCCTACATATGGTGGGAAGAAATAAAGATGTGCGGGGGAGCTCAATTCCATGTAAGTTTCTCAAAGAAGCAACATATATCAAAGGTTGTATTTCATCTGCTATGCTTCAGTCGCTGATTATTGATCATCAATCCACGTCGGAAAGGTCTTTCAGCCTGACCATTTGCAGACGGCGCAGTAATAGTTTCACGTAATGATTGCGGCGTTGGTAATGGCATTCTTATCTTTTATTCAGACAAAGTTGCTGATATTACTCTTTGTAATGCTACTTTATTGTGAACTAAGATACATTATTAGGACAGATCCTAGATATGCCCTTTAAGATGTGGGGGTGGGGAGGGGGGGATATATTGATATTGATAAACTAATGTTACATAATATTTATCGCAACATTTTTCCAATATTCTTTAATTAAAACATTTAGAGAATCCAAACCTGACACCAAGAGGATTCTGGGTCTATATTAAAACGTTATTGTTTGTACTACATTATATATATATATGCTGATCTTTCATGCCAAAACAAATGAAAAAATATACATATTAAGGTGTTCCCAAACAAATATAACTCATTTCATTTTGATTTGATTTGTAAGTGTGTTGATAAACTCTATGAGCTTTCCGACTTTCTCCGATATGTTGCCGGGTGGAGATTGGCTCAGGTGGATTTTCAAGCGGACTTTGTTCTCAAAGCATGTGGCTTCACACATTGTGAAGGTAGATTCTTGTACAACCACCTATTGTGGTGACAACATATTTCACAGCAGGGGTCTCAAACCCAAGATGAATATTTGTCGGGATTGTGCCATGTATTTTTTCATCACTATATAATCAATGATATATAAATGGTTTGATGTGATATCTCTGTTCCTAAATATGTTCAAAAAATGGACTCTCTTGCTCAGCCAGCTCTCATAAAAAATGTAGACATCAAATGGTGGGCCACGGGCACAAGTTTAAGAGCTCTGCTATACACGTTATGGTTGTTGGTTCTGCATCGTTCATATGGAGAAAGATTAGTCTCCCTCTTCCATTTGACATAACACTGCCGCTATCACTGGCTGAGCACTATCTGCTGCTGGGCATATGGTGTTGCACCTCCAGCAGCTGTCATCATGTAGGGCGTGTGGTTGTTTTGTCTCTTTTGGGAGACAGATGAGAAAAGCTTCGGTCTAAGCTTTAGTGCTCAAGCATGACTAAGATGTGCTATCAATGTAACTTCTTTGAACTCCTCACATCAACAATATAACCTTCTAGCATTACCAGGAGGGTTTGTCCCACCACAAAAATAAGACAACATTTGACACTAAGTTTTTATACTTTACATACATATTTACAAAAATGATTTTATAAAAAAATGTTCATTATCTATCAGCTATTGATGACTATTTGTTGTTAATTAAGCAACAAGCCTGGAATAAGATTGTGTCTTTGGCTGGAATTAATGCATGTAAATCACAGTTTATTTAAAAATATGAAACAATTAAAACTAGTTGAAGCGAGCACCTAAAACTAATGATGGTTTGATGAAGGTTAATGAAGCGCTATCTAATTAGATTGCACTGAGGGTGTGAGAAAAAATTGATACAACTTGCAAAAAAAAAGGAATACTGTTTCAATATTTAACATACTTTTAAAAAAGTTTGTGTTTTTATTTTAGCTTATACATCACATTTTATTTGTATTATAGTTATTTTATGGTTTATATTTCCATAAGGTGTGTACAAAATAATGCAAATATTCATGGAGATTCATCATTATGGTGTCCCAATGAACATCCCTTTTTGTTCTTGTTTAAGTGTTCTATTGGGATAAATGGCACAGAGCAAAAAATAAAAATGACAGAAGAAAAGTTTCTATTTTTTCCATTGCATGTTGCACCACCTTCAATTCACTTATCAACTGTTCTTCTTTGTACAACCGTGATGTGTGACTAACCCCGCAGCACTATTATTCTGTAACACAATTATTGGCGGTGTGGATTGATATGACTTACAGCCATGAAGATAGCGGAAAAAAAAAATCCATTTGTGCTCTCCAGACAGTGATAATCCCCACTGATCTCTTCTCTGCCTCTCACCACCCTCCCTTACAGACAATAGGCGGGGGGAGAGAAGCTGATGGAGTGAACACAGAGTCGAGAAGCAAGGGAAGGTAAAGGTTTGAAAAGACTGACTTGGCAAGAGTAAAAGGGGCCGAGCAGTTACGCATCATCATCCACTGTGATGTCGTGAAGGATCACGACGATGCCACGGAACACATGATATGCTGCAGAGGATTACGCTGTAATCACAGGGGTTTGGCTTCTCTCATGAGGAAGGATGTCCTGTAAATCCAGCAGGCCACACACACCATCCGCTAGGTTCACATCTGGCACCATAATCAGGAGCAAACCACTGCCCTGCATGAACTACTCGTAATCACAACCCAGTCTTCAGTAGCAGGTACATATTTGTATGTGAAGAATAATTATGATATACAAAACACTTGAAAACCTTTAATACAATTCATTGTCAACGCATTTTGGCTTCACCTCACTTATCTTAACTTATCTTAACTAAACATTTTACAACTTCATCACAAAGAAAGTAATCTTAAGATATCGATATATGTCTGGACACATAACAATTATATTTTCCAGACAAGTAAACTTACATCAGTAAAGTTAGACTTACATAGGGACGGAAGACTGTTCAACCTACCTAAGATGGAGCAGCTTGCTATGACCCCTCCCCCCACCTTTTATCCACATGGACTTGACCTTCTCATATAAGACTACATCGGGTTCAGATAGTAAAGCGCGCTGTCCACTGTCACATATGGCCTGTTAGCCTTGACTCTAGAACACTTAGATTATGCAATTGGGGTCACCTCTTCCTCACTGTGTTGCTGCTGAGACATGAGTCTTATGGGTATAATGAGGTCCAGCATTAGTGACGGACAGTAAAATGATTTCCAGGAGCTATCCTTTTTTTTATGAGCCATAACAACTCCCTATGACCGTCTCTTCGTACTGTTTTTCTCCAGACAAAACAATGCTGACAGACCAAGGAACTTCACTTCAATTTACCTTCAGATCTTCTTAAAATAACTTGTTAGGGCCTGTCTACAAATACTCCCTGATGACATCATGCTATTGTTGTGGAAATAATACAGGAATACAAATTAGAAGCTGAGGTCAACGATAGTTGTGACACCCAGAGAGAACTAGATGACAAGGCATCACTGGTAAACTTGTTATCGATGATCCACCCTTGCTTCCTTTTATCAATAAAATATATAATTATTATTATTATTACTATTTCAAATGTTGATAGTATATAAGTCTACAGCCTTTATAATACATACATAGATAGCTATTTTTCTGATGTTCCGAATGTTTGACCTTTGGTATCTTGGTATCTAAAAGCAGTGTCCTATTTTTTTTAAAAGCTCAGTAGTTGGCGCCGTCAATTTATAAATGATTCCATAAAATACTTGTTCACAGCAATCGATTATAAGGCAGAGACCACCACCATCAGCTAGAAGAGGGCTCTGACAAGGTCAAAGCTTGTTGTGATTGACTTCCAAATAATCTTCCTCCCTAATAGGCATCTTCTCCAGCCGTACACTATATGTTTACGGCTTCCTCTGCCATCTGATTCCTTTCTTCACCAGGTGGTAATCAATTCATGACTCACATTTTTTTGCGTTCCATGTTCCAAAAGCCAGATTAGCGTTAAAATCACTGTTTTATTTGTGTTTATCACCTAAATTCAAAAGCCAGGATTTTAGGAGATCATTAAATCAGGTTAAGGCATACATAGGTTTCAACAGATTGTTAGTGTTCTCAGTACTAGGTGCAGAAGCTTGTGCATAATTCCCCACATCCCTGTAATTCAAATGTCACCTGAAACACACAACCATCTTGGTTTTCGACCATGACTTCCTAACACAATCAACAGCACACGGCAAACTATTGACGGATCGAAGCATTTGAAGTTTCTGGTGTTGTTGCTGAAAATAGTTTGTCAACATCTGATGAATTCTGGGACATGGATTTGAACATTGTAATATTCATTACACATGCCCTATTTCCCCAGCTCCCTTTTACTTACTGCAATGATTTCATTCCTCTGCACAAATTATTCAACAGTGTCCTTGTTCTACGTGGTCACGCGTTTTGCTCTGCAGGAAAGGTAGAGTGACGGTAGCACACAGACAAAGACAGTGGGGACAGCACAACGAAGGGGCAGGAAAAGACACTCGACATGTGCTTTATATAAATAAATGAATATGCGTCTAGAAAATACAGGAGCAGGAATTCAAAAAACAAGACATTGGTGGATGCACTGTAGGTAACTTTCACCAATGTTCATAATGGACCACTCCAATGGACCACTTCATTTAAATATATGCATCAGATTTCATCAACATGTCAGATTTAGAAGACATTTATTGGCAGTATTGTGAAAACAACACGACCCTCTATGTGGTGTTAAATTTAGAAAAAATAGAAATATATAGATGAATACGAGACAATAAAACAAGTTACTCTTACATTAAAGTGGACGTATTAAAATTAAATAATTGAAGTGTTCATTTTCCGTGCATCTTATTTTGAAAAATAAGGAACCAGGCTTACATTACGGCCGCATTTCTGTGTTTTCAGCAGCTGATGCCTTCAAGGTCCTGAGTTTCATTTTGAGCGGTCGTGGGCAAGTCGGAACAGAAATGAAAGATTTTTTCATCCTTATCGACCTTGTCATAAAAATTGTTTAAATTATTATTGGACAAACTCTTATTTCCGTGTCGAGTCTGTCGGCTACATGTAAACTCGCCGATGCTGCTCTTTGTTTTGATGACTTAAGCGGTCGTGCAGCACTGGTGGCTGGTGTTGCCAGATTGGGTGTTTGGGCTTTTTTTACGGCGCCTTTAAGTCCGTTACGAAAGAATAGTGTGACGGTCACAGACACCAAAATAAACACGTTCACCGTAGAGTTCATCAGGCAAAATAAACTACGTTTAATTCACTTTTTCCGAATTTACGAAACGTATCATGAACTATCGTTCGATTAACTCCTTCAGGCACAACATTGTCATTTTTTTTGGCTTTTTGATCACCAGGATTGTGCTTCGTGAAGCTTCATCAGCCCTTTAACAACATCTGATGGTGTTGTTGTGACTGACCTTAAACTGTGATTGACTTCAAACAGTGCATAATTGCACTTGTAAGCAATATTGTATTGTTATATTCCAAAAATAACATTTATAAGCAGGGAATGGTAAATATATCCCGCCTATATAGCCCTCTGTGTGCTTATTCAGCATCTAAAGCATTTTCTGTTAGTCGCCTACACACTCTCGTGCTGATGAGAGGAGGCAGTAGAGATCATCAGGGGCAATCAGGGGTTAAGTGTCTTGCTCAGGGACACGATGACACAAACATATCTGGAGCTGGGAATGAACAAGCAACCGCTCAGACCTAACCACTCTACTGTCTGAGCTATGTCGCCCCCAGTGAGGGAGCTCAGAGTGCTGTCTTGTGATTTCAATGAGCCATTAAAAAAACACTTAGGTCTGCCTAAATCTACACATGAAAGGCATTTTTGAATGGACGGGATGAAGAAAAAAAAAAGGCTTCAATGCTAATTGAGACAAATCCGATTATTACATTCCTGTTTCTCTGAAAGCAGACATTTCCTGATATCAGCAACGGGAAAAATATAAATAATCTTAGCGGAGTGGAAAATTGTCTGCACTTAATTTGTTAAATGAAAGAGACTGCGGCATCTGGAGGATCAAGCTGAATTGTGTGTGTGTTTTCGAAGATTCAAGAGAGTATATAGGAACATAGTCAAAGATAGGAGGTTTTTCCCAGTTGTCGTTTGTCATAGAAAGCTTATGTGGAGCAGGGGAAACCATTTTTGTTTCAATTCTGGTGTTTCAAACCATCATATACGGGTAATATAAAGCACTAGTATAGCTATATTTATTTTTATTTTTTGTATAACTGGACACAGGATAGTTTAATATGGGTTTTTTTCTTCTGCAAATGCTGTGAAACATAACGTTTTCTTCCTGATGACCAGTCCAGTCCTGGTTTCATAATTGGGGACTCTTGACCTTCAAAATGAAAGAAGTGTCTCTTTTGGTGCACGTGCACCTATAAAGTAATGTTTATTGTTAAAAGTGACTTAGCTTCTGTGTTTTATTTTGTAAAACACTTTACCTTTATCCCTGATTTCTCGCCTGAATGATCCATTTGACATCGATGTTTGAAACTCTCTGGGCTAGATATAGCTTTTGATGCGAGTCCTCTGAGAGATTGGCATTCGTTCTATTTTCCACGCAGCACAAATAACTACACGCTAAGAACGCTATTGGTGTTAGATTACGTGGTTAGCGTAGTAATTTCTCATTTTATACTACAAAACCGTCATTGGAATTCTTTATCAGACTTCCCCAGTGAAATTGACTGGATTATGAGGAATCTCTGAATTAAAATCTGAAGACAGATATGGAGAGTAGCAGATAATATGACTGCAGTCTGTAAATCAGTCTTTTCCCTCCTTCTTCAGCCATTTAAAATATGATCACACAGCGTCTCATTCTTCTGCACTGAGTAAGTGAGATACCAGACTGCTTTGGTTTCTCATTGTCAGAGCATTACTGATAACTAACGCCACTCGACAATTCCGTCTTCAATGTGGTCTGTTAAATCTGGCGCTGGAGAGCAAGAGCGTGTTCCTGCACACATGCACAGCCTAGTGCTACTGATATGGACGAGATTTTCCAAGCTCAGTTGAAGATGATTACACCTCCTGCCAGGAGGATTGTGCGTGGCTATACTAAATTAAAGAGACATGCAATTTTTACCACCATTGTTCTGCTGCATTGACTTGCATGAATTGAGCTGCCTCTTCATCTGATCCAAACATGGCGATAAGACATTCACTGGCAGGCACCATAGCACCACATGGGATTTAGATAGTTCTTGGAATAATGGAAAAATCCATCATTCGCTTATGCACCCTGTGATATACATACAAATACTGCTCTCAGAACTGAATATACTCCTGGAAAGATTAAAGAAAATGCAGGCATGTAGCGACACTAACAATAGCTTCTTGTACGCAATTTGCTTCTTGAGGTCATTTCCAGGAGGTCATTCAACATTTGCATTTTCACGTCGATCAGATGCTTATTATGTTTGAAAACCTTCCTAGAGTGATCTTTACCCTGACCACAGGACAAGTGTAAGTGATTCGAACATCAGCATTAGAAGAATTTTTTTCTGAAAGACACAAAACTAGGTAAAGGCAAGTCATGTGAACAAATATATTGTAACTTTGTTCGAGGTGTTATGAGGCAGATCAAAATCCAAAGGCTTCTGAAATTACCATAAGAGACTATGTTTAGCTCTCAGAAAGAGGACGTTCGGTCATCCTATATAAGTTTCTACTTGGATTTGCTGATGAAACAACTTGTTTTACTGTCACATCCTTCAATCTCAAAATAAATATTTTTCCCCAATCACTAATATTAATGACTTAACTGTTACATATAGCATGAATTTCTGTGAACGGCTGGCCTAACTTTATCTGTTCACTAATAGAAACATTGGGTAACAGGATGGCAGTGCTGGAGATTAAATGGGTAAACATCACTTGATCTATAGTAATTGTCTCTGCTTTTCTTCTACTCTGCCAAACCATTCCATTAAATTCCCTTCTTGACATACATTTTACTCCTAATGGTCTTTATGTCTGTTGAGATTGTTAAACTATGTTTCTTATCTTACAAGTGTGCCTTCATTGGACACCTGTGATCTATAAATTAATTGTCAAAGAGGAAAACTAGATGGAATACCAGTTTTGCTATGGCATTAAAGACAAAGATGAAAATAAAATAACCTTAAATGGGGGAGAAAGAAAGAAAGTTGAGGCAGGTTTCAGCAGCTGATTTGATGGAAATCTTTTATTAAAGTATTAAATAACTTATGGATTTCAATGAAATTGGACGTATTTGAGTTGCCCTCTTACAATTAACAAAAGCTTATATTCAGAAAATGTTTTATAGGCATTATGTAGTACAAATGAACTGGGTATAAATGGTTATTTTAATAAAAAATAAATTATATTCTTCACTGGTGAATTTATTGAGGAAACGACATTTTCAAAATCCTTGGATCAACCAAAAGATACAGTTTGCTCACGTATTTCTTAGCAGATGAAGCATCTGTCTCGCTCTGAGATTGACATATTTCCTTCTCGAGGTTTCAACTTTTTTGACCCGGAATCATCTTGAATCATACTCTTGGCAGGTTGTTGGGCGTGAAAGGAGCTTCTCCTTCACCTCCATCAAAACACTCTATACACCCACGCACAAGCATGCACACGCACACATGCACACGCACACGCGCTCTCACACACACACATACTCTCACACAGCTCCTGTGTACTAATGCAGCCAGAGTGTCATCTGGACCTGGTCCTTTCAGCATGACTATACTTAAAGATTCATGGCAGAGGGCTAGCGAAAGCCACAGGGGATGCAATAGGGGCTGACATGCACATCAAAAAATATCTTTCTCCTGAATCGTTAAATGTTTAAACATTTATATACAACCATTAGCTTGTGGTAAGTTGGCTTTTAAGTGGAATGGCAGAATGGGATCCATCAAAGTCTGTACTACGGGAGGTCAAAAAACGAAAGTTGTCACGACAGAAAGTTGTTAACTGTCGTCAAGGAGGTCTTTTTAGTTCCTTTCTGTCGCGTGGTAGCTGAAAGATGTCGACATGATGTGACAACCATCAGAACAAGCCATACGAACTGACCCGGAGCAAGTGGAGATTGTCCTGCCACACTGCAGCATGACCACGTTTCAGAGTTTGAGGGCATTCCCGAGGCTCTCCCTCTGTGGACGAATGCTCTGACCGAGGTCACACGCTGACAAAACAATCTGTGCCCTATTGTTTATCAACTTGATGGACCGACTCAGTGGACTTGAAAATGTATTCCTTGTATCTCCCTGTGTGTCTTGATCAGGAGAACACTTGTACAGACATTTAGGTTCTAACCAAAAATACATGTTTTTAATGTTAACATGCCATTGTTTGTTTGGCTATCACATGACTAGAGCCCTGAAATCATTGACCTCTCCTTTACCAATTCATTGCTGCCATGAGGTCCAGGGTGAGTTGAAGGAATGACCATTACTTGACTTGTGTTGACCTGTGGTTTCAGATTTTTCTTTTTTATCATTTAATATTTATTAATAAATGCTTGTTCTTGTTGAGTATTTTTGCCAAATCTCATTTTACGCTTTTTTTAGTGGTCCACATCATACTGTTTTGCGCCTAACAGGATTAGAAACTATGGATTAGGCCCAAACATGTTATTGTAGTTTTCCAGTGCTCTCAATCTTGAGTAATTTCTCTCAATCGTAATGACATTGACAATGAAAAGCCTGTTTAGAAAAGAGATGCTTTTGTTTCACTGAGAAAACTTCATGTAGGTTATTTGGCTCACATGACATTCCTCTGCTCTGAGTCTCATATCCTCTTACCTCCTCAGAGATTACAGGACTTAGTCCAGTTGGCCAAACGGACAAAGTGGACTTTTCAATATGGGGCTACACTTGCTCACTCCTCCAGTGCCAGGTCAGCCTCTCAAAGTTTGGCTGCTGACTGCTCTAGGTTCTACCTGCTTGGCAACATCCTCCTAGGTGAGGCTTTGTCGCTCTCACACTGGCATGAGAGCTGTGTTCTCCCTGGCAGACTGAGCTTGTGGCCACTCTCCACCCAGAGATTCCCCTGAAGAATTTTGCTCCATCGCTTCTTGGATTCCCATCTCAATCTTTGTCAGAGCATATCACCAGGCCTGAACAATGGTTTTGATTCAAATCGGAAATAAAACGTCTTTTTGCCGAACAGAATGTACCTTTAAATTCAGGGTTACAAGCCGCAAAACTAAAATAGAAGAAGACACTGACGATAACGTCACACTAGACAGGCAGGCAAGAAGGGACGGAGGGAGAACTTCAGCTGCAGCGAGTTTTGTTTTGTTGTTGACGCTGGTGAAAATGGCCCCGGCAGAACCAAAAGAAGACACAGACGCTTCGCCTTTGGTGCCAAAGAATAAACAATTTTGGATTTAGAAAAGGAAGACGTCGCACAGAGTAAGGCATCTTGCAGATGCTGCCTTGCTAGGCATCAGTATGTCAAGAATGCCAGGTACCATCAGACAACCCTGACAGCCGGGAAGAGACGGAGATTTGTTTCCTATGCATATGTCTGCACTTCTCCCTTGTATGTCTGAGATTCCGGCAAAAGAAAAATTAGTTTTTTTTTCATGTCATTTTTCTCTTTTTTTGCCATAATTTAAATGTGTAATGTGTCTGTATAAACTAGTCTCATTTCATCATAATATGAAGGCCTGGTCCACAGGGAAGAAGAAGAGTTTATTGCTTTCCTACAAAATAAATCTCAAGCTAAATCCCAATCACAATATTAGTAAAAACCAATTGCAATTCTATTTTTTTCTCAAATGGTTCAGCCCTAATCCATGCTGTGCTAAGCACCAGGGGGCGACATTATTCACATAGTCAAACCTCTCTTTTTGGTCTGTGGTTCGAGTTGAGAGTACATTAATCATTCTTTGCTATACAAATCGAGCATTAGTTCTGGACACCCAAAGGAGGTTCGTCTTGAAAGACTGATCACACACAGGCTTGTCCCTCCTAATCTTCTTACAGCGGATTTACTTAACCCTGAAAATGGTGAAAACCCGTATTCCCAATAATATATGATATGGTGATTACTGTGCCATTTAAGCCAGAACAGATCCCCCTGGATCAGTACATCAAATCACAAAGGGACGTTCCTAGGATGCCGTTGACCTACATGCCAGATGAGGTTCCTCTCAGAGACGTGAGTCGACAGGCCGACGATACTCCTTATCTAAGGTGACGTCTAGACCGGATGGATTATGCGGGCCACAAAAGCATTGAATGGAACAGACAAAGAATCAACCATTGCTCAGGCAACAGCCTTAGCTACACTGTCATGGGTGGAAGAACGAGGTACAGCAGATATACGTTCCTGTTCAATCATAGGAGCGCTTCAAACCCTCTGATCATTTGTATCACTGATCTGGTTCAGGTCACTAAGGCATCTTATCAGGTGCCATCTTTGTGAGGCTTTTTAGTGCATGTCCTACTGAAAGAAGAGCTGGGGACACATCAATATGTCACCTGGATAAGCTGGTATCACCTCTATTTTGTACTTCGGATGAGAAGGTGGAAAAAAATGGATGGATTATAATATCAGAAAACAAATCTACTGTAGGTAGAGAATGTAGACTCAAAAGGAAACTGTTAAAATATATAAAGATGTTTTAAATGTAAATTGTTTTAGTAGCACACCTTATTATTCAATATTTATTAATAAACCAAACTTTAATTGAAACTAATGATACAGGTTGAGGAAAAATACACCAGAGCAATGGCGGGTGTTTTGCTCAACGGATTCTTAGAGCTTTAACATAGACTATAAATTGTTCGCCGGCTCCTCGTGAAGATGGTGGCACCCATCAAGCCTTTATCTAGGCCAGCAGATCCATTGCTGAACACATCTGGCCATGCTATCTCTACTGTCCACATCTAAACACATAAACACTTGTGTAAGCATAAACACTCACCCACACACACACACAAACCAGCTGTCGTGGATTACGGCCACACAAGTTGTCTTGTATATTCTGATTTAAAACCAGTGTTTGTTGGGCTTTGGCCTGGAATTGACCTGGCACAAAACCCTGGACTTGCTTAGCATTTCAAACAACAGCTCTGATGTCCAACAGAAGATAAACATGATGACGTTGTGGGATGAACGCTCATCTGATCATACTTGTAGATGAGCGAATAATCTGTAAATCGTGACTTTCCAATTCAGTAGTCTTCTTCCTGTACATTTGTACTACACACGAGGCAAACGATTTAAAGTTTAAATGTTTTTTTTCATGCATTAATTTGAAATTATGTTTATACATTTAAGTTTAATTAACATTGTTACAACAGGGTTATTTTATACACAGCACACATGTGTGTTTATTTTTTTGTAATACAATATTATTGTAGTTTCATAGAAGAATAAGTACTTCAATAAGCCAGCGTGGTTTGATTGACATTTGTAAAATAAAACTGCACATTAAAATGGTTTTCTAAGTTGGGTTTGTTCTCTGTACTTGACAGTACAGAGTATATGACAGTTTATACATATTTACATATACTGTATATGTTCTACTTTTGATGTGTTCAGTGGTATTTCTTAGAAGAATATTCCTTTTCTTGGAACTTCCACTTGGATGTGTATTTCTATTCGATAAAAGAAAAAGAAAATCAAATATCCGATGCATCTTGGACTGCAGCTGTGATCAAAGATCGGATGACAGGAGAGAAGCACGTTTTAGATACTTTAACCGCTGACTGGAGCCGCAAAAGCTCTTCTGTCTTCTCTCAATAGTCAGGATGGAAAAAGCACCTTCACTTCCTGTGCTGCCACATATGGCTCGTATTTGCTACATATGGAGATGCTACAGCATCACAGCATCAAACATACTATATAAGTCTTAGTCTTAGTCATATATTATTATTCATAGTATTGTAGAGGAATGATAATGCTGCTATGGTATACAGATAAAATTAGCATCCATGAATTCTGTTGGCAAATCTTCCTTAAATAGTGTTATTTTTAGTATTATTGATCGTCTACACCTGTGGGAAATCTTCAACGCATGAGCATTTGACAATTCCTCGTTATGTTCGTATTTTTCAAGTAACATTTGTGATTTATCGTTCAAACTATCAAATTCTAATGTTGCCATTTTCAAAAAGAAGTGTTTTTTATAATCCAATCATGGTCTTTGGCATACTCAAATAAGGATAATAAAAATCAAAATGATTTTCTAACCAGAGCAAAACAAACTTTGCCTGCTTCTCACTAGAGCGGCAAATTTAACCTTCAGCTCACCTTGATAAACCAAACAGTCACAAGGCCTTGTGATGGACATTAAACACACCGACTCGTTTTTGTGCCTGGAGAGAACACATTTACCCGAGGAAACAAATATAGCTTTTACTTGCTGGTCATGTCCCTGCACCTTACTCTTATTGTGAAGGTCAGTTTACCCCTCTGATTCTTTTTGACCTACAGAGAACTGCTTTCCTTACAGCTGGACCTGATCAGGGCTTTTTTTTTTTTTAAAAGCCCTTGAGATGACAAAAGTAATTTGAACACAAAAAGCATTATTAAAAACCCAGCCAGCAGGCTCCACAATTACAAAACATAAGTGGCATCAAACCACTGAGCCAGGATCAATTGCTACTGGGCATCACAGAAAGAATAAATTATTCAAATAATTTCAGTTGTATTGAATATTACTGTCGTGACAGGTGTTTCATTTTGAAAAAAAAAAAAGGATTATGATTTCTCCTAAGTAACATTATGTTTCTTAAAATGAGTAAAACACCAACTATATACAGGACCAGAGAATGCGTTATGTTGAGATTTATTTTTTCTCGTACCTAACATTGGTTTTTCTGAGATGCTTACTGTGACTATACATCAGATGGTGGGTGATGAATCAATGAATATTCTCCTCCTCTGTGGCGCTATATGCAGCTCATTAATATGTGAGCGCTCGTGTGTCGTCCAGAAGCACCGGCGCAGAAGCACAGGCGCAGAAGCACAGCGATGCAGACTGAGGGCGTAAGCCACTACATCGCCGAGCTCCTTAAACACCAGCGTGCTCTTGACTGTCTGTAATTGTGCCAGGCCAAACTGTGGGGCATATCTCCAGCATGCAGGGAGCTGCATCAAATGAGACGTAATTCTGCATGTATTTCTTACACAAACACAATGAGATTTGACTGCTGAGAGAAACAACAAGCTGCCTGGGGAGGACCAGCATACACATGCTGTCTGCAGACTGTGAGTGTGTCGCTAGTAGGGAAAATTGATTCATTCTCAGTGGACCATAAGACCATCAAAAAAAACTCTGCAAATGAAATATCACCAGCTCTCCTAAACATTCAGCTAGAAACATCATCTCTGAAGGCCCTCCCCCCCCTGATACCCTGATCTAAATTATTCATCAGACACCCACAACAACAGCTCTCCTCCCTATAAAACACATGTCACAGTTGGCCTGAAAGGAATTTGACAACTGCCAGATGCAGGATTTATTGGAATCTCTTTTAATAGTTATGATGCAACGGAAACAGGTTTTAGGGAGAGCTACCCAAACAAAAACCTTCACTCTCTACGAATTTGTGATGTTTCTATGTACTGCATCTTTCTGGCAACTAGGTGACCGTGACTGCTGCTCAGTGTCAAACCCACACACTCATCTTGCACACTTCAATGCAGACTGAGAGTAATGGTGATGAAAACCAGGAGGCTGAAAGACAAAAACAATCATTCAAAACGCAAGATAGTTCTGTTTTCAACGTCAAATGTTCAGTTATGTAAAAATGGTTATGCTGCACGATTTCATTTCTTTTTTTTTTTAATAAAGCTTTAAAGGGCAACTAAATGTTGAAGTCTGCCTCTCCAAATAGTCTCTCATCATAATGTTTGTTTTGTAGTTGTTATTTTATAAAGTAACCAAGTCTAAAATCTCAACAAACGAGGTTACAAGAGTGAAGTCCACTATGACCGGCCAGCTGTAATCACGCCCAATTTTGTTTATACAAATATATGGAGGCGGAGACTTCGTGATTGATGACCCGCAGTGACAAACCTCGATGCTTGACCAATGACAGAGTGGGTGTGGTTGGGGTAAACAAGATTTCACCTCCAGAAGAATGAAGCATTTGCAGTTGGCTCAGTTGACTTGGTTAAGCTAATTTTCTAATGAATATATTTCAATTAATTAATTATGAATTAAGCTGCCCTTTAAATAAAGATGCTTTATCTTTAATGGAGCTGGTGTTAGGAAACCCATTTTCACATCATATCATATCAGAAGAGACTACTTAATTCTAGAAGATAAGAGAATGAGAAACAAAAGATTACTAGATTAAAGATGAACAAATGGAAAGATTAGCAAGAGAGTAGCAAGATTAGGTGATTTCCAATATCTTAATCATGGATTTCAAAAGCAGCTACCAGCTACATTTGGCCAGAGGTGGGGACACCAGCATAGGTAGCTAGTTCACTTCATGTCAAGCATCTGTAGAAATATAACACACACTCTGATCTGTTACGCTCTGCCAAAGCACTGTGGGATGATTTTAAATTGGTCATTTGTTGGGTGGACTGATACTGTCAGCAGTGACGAGTGAGCCAACCCTTCCCAAAGTAACCGGAACATTGACCCAGAATAGAAACCAGTGCTGTAAAAATAGTACAAGCCTACACAGAGTAATACGTGAACGTAGGAGACAGGAGAGAGAGAAGTGCTTCACCTGCACAATCAGCTTCTCCATCTTCACTAGTGCAGGCTGGCGACAGTCCTGTTACCGGGGGAAGCAGCAGGCCACAGTCCTGTGATGGAGGCTGCTCACACAACCCACACTCACTCTAGCAAGTTTAGAACCCAGATGCTCCTTCATGGGAGAGTGTAATCCATGTTGTTGCCTCAGTACAGCGATATTTTTCACTCAGCCACTAGATTGATCCTTCTCTTGTTGGGGAAGGGCCGATGAATCTGGAGGACAAATTCTTTAAACCCAGGTTGTCAGCAGTCACAAGTGGAGAGATCTGAAAAGTGCCAATTTATACCTACTAACCAGTCCTTTTTTTATTTTCTTTTCTTAAAACCTAGTAATATATATCAAGTTTGGCCGTCAGAATAAGTAGGTAGCTTCAATTTAGAGGAAAGAAAATGAAACCTACGACTTGCGGGACTTTCAAGCTATTAAAAATGGCCTGTTATCCAGTTATATAACGATAGTATTAATAAATATATATGGTGACGTTTGAGAACCACGACTGAGAACTCTCATCGGCACTCTATAAATAAAGCATGACTCAGTATCTGTCCTCGCAAATAATGTGATTATTAAGAGTTTCATGCATTCAAAATATGTTTAAGATGGACTTAACAATTCGGTTCCCTATTATATGAAGCTGAATTTGCTAAACATGATTTGTGTTGTTCTAATTTACAGTACAGGCCAAAAGTCTAATAGATTCTCACTCAATGCATCAAAACTATGACAAGAAGAATTATGTACTTACTAAAAAAGGGGTGAAATAACTGATAATTTTTCTTATATTCTTATATATATTTTCTTTTTCTCTGATAAATGCTATGCAGACTTTTGCCATTCTTTTGATGACCTTCAAAATAAAGTTACCTGAAATGGTCCTTAGTGGAGTTTTTTTTTTTGTCTCTGCAGAAATCGGTTTGATACAGCCCTATTGGAAAAGGTGGTAATTCACTTTATGGAACGAAACCAATCAGCGAAGTAAAGAGAAACAAGTGGACATGATTACTTTAAGATTTTAAGATCAATCAATCTGAACGTTGACTGAGCCCAGGTGTTTCAAAACGTTTGGCCTGTACTGTATGTTTACGTTTCAGTGTTTTTTTTTATTTTTCATTTGCAATACCTAATTTATTCTTAAGCAAGGAACACTATAACCTTTTATTTGACTTGTTTAGATAATCTGGATTCTTCTAATCCCCTCCATATTGTTTTATTTTGTTAAATAAAACAATGTTTAATGATGTAAGAACATGTGGATCACATTACATATCATCAAAATAATGATAATGAGCTTGTTTTTATATGCAAAACTACCTCAAAGCTGGTTGTTTAATCTGCAAATAGTACAAACTGTATTATTTGTATTATGTTTCCATGTGCTGCTGATGATGTCTCATGAAGCAGTAGCCTTGCCTTCAAAGCCCACTAGATGGCAACCTCACCTATATATCTTTGCACTGAGGGCATTATTAGTTCGTCACTACTGCATGTGTGAGCGCAGACGGAGCAGTAAGTTGAGATTGATCACTGAATAAGCTGTGGAACAGGAGATAGATTGAGACTTGGAGGAAAAAAGCGAATAAGTGAAAGAAAAACGATTTAGACTTGGACTACAATCAAAAAGTGCTGGAAGATCAATGAGACAAGAGAGGATCGAAGATTGAGAGGAGAAACAGAGACTTTTAGTTTTAAACTAAAAACTGTTCGGACTCATCTGACCATTACACATCCATCTATCCATACTTGAGAATCAGTAAATAAAACAACAGGTTCTGAGGTAATTTGTAACTGTCGCAGTGACTGAGACTCTCTTGTTAATCAGGTTAATGTCCTTAAAAATGCTTCTGCTCTAGTAATGCCTTTAAAAATAAAAATCAGTTCACAACAGGATAATCATGTCAGCATCAAAACAAAGGACTGGCTACCCGAGGTGACTGGTCAACCGGAGTCACCCATAATTGCAGGGACGTCTGCCCGGTTATTTTTCCTTTTCCTTAAAATGATGCGAGCCACATGAATCAGGAACAAGGCAAGGTTAGGTAGCAATTCCGGCGAAGGAGATGAAAGGGGACTGTGGTTGGTGGGTGGATATCTGAAGGTCCAAACGAACCAGGAGAGAATGAAATATAGTAGAGGATCAGTTCAGGGCTGGATGTCAGCGAGGTGCATTAAACAGTCCGTGGACTGTTTTAAGAAGCAGTGAGGCAGAGCTGGGTTCAATTAGGAGTCAGAAGTAATGGAATTCCTGAACGACTTATTCAGCAATTCCAGGGACTGATTCTCTATACAAGTTCAACTTTCAAGTTAATCTCTCCCTCTCTTCCATTTAATATGAATGTCAGTCACCAAAATCATAAATGTATATTATATAATAACATTTCAGTCATATAGTATACATTTACTATAATAAAACCGTAAAATACACAATCTTAAATGTAATATATTTTCCAGAGAAAGTGTTTTGATCACGCAGAAGCTCCCTTTAGTCATACTTCCTAGATCACATGCATTTAAAATAAACTCAATAAGTGCTACATTATTCATGATAAACTCATTATTTTCCTGTGTCAGCTACGTGCTGCTTCTCCAAATGTCACTTCTGATACTCAGCCTGGTTTCTTTCCATAAATACTGGGAGATAATAGAGAGAAATAGTCTGGTGTCTTATTGAACCAATTTGTATGTTGTGTCGTTTTCTTAACTGATAACACACATACTTGTTTTTTATTCAAGAGTAAACCCATCTTAATCTTGAAGCCTTCTACATCTGCTTAAATTGAGGCATGTGTGGGCATTGTGCAATGATCCCACCGAACATCAGCAGTGCATTTGTGTGCCTCCAGGCATGACATACCAAAGTGCTATTGTTTTAGAAATACGTTGAGAGGAACAGCTTTTTGCAAAACAGTTCCTTCCATGTAGTCCGTGGTGCTGTGATCAGAGTGTTGTGCTGAAATCAAATGTCCCAGAGCAGACTCCGCGGGCTCCATGATTCAATATTTTGTCCAAGAGTCTTGAGTCAGATATGATGAGCTGTGCGTGTGTGTGGTTGGGTTTGTGTGTGAATTTGCTTTACTATGTGTTACCACAACATGACTGGTTTAAAAATACATGTTGTGGTCGGGGTCATTCTAGGAGCTTCTTATGATGGTTAGGGTTCAGCAGAGTGTGACCATGTCTGACACCGTGCTAAGTCCATCTGCAGTGCAGTATTGTGACTGATTGAACAAGTAATAAACATGAGATTAAGGTAAAAGCCATTGAATCCCCAGAAATCTAACTGTGGCCCTGAAAGGACAAATGGAATTAAGATAAACCACAAGCATTGTTACAACATATACACTTACAAATTATATTTTAGATTATTGTTGTTGGCATTTGTTTTGGTTTTGTGGTTGAGGTTTTCTTTTGGTGAAACTGCTTTTATTTCTGGGTTTTGCTTTAGTTTTTGTGCATGCATTTGCCCCTGAAATGGAGATAATGACAATATATCATTGATGTTGGTTACTACTGGTTTGAAGCTAACTTTAGCCTCCCTGCTCTCTTAAAAATGTCAAGTTTTTCTGCACACTCAAAATAGATTTATGTAGCAGAATGTTACGTTTCCTGTTTGTCCTGTTTTATTGTCAGTTGTGAAGTTTTGGTCCTCACCTTGACTGAGGCAGGCAAGTGCGCATGGCTGGGGTGATAGTATGGAAACTTCTTATAATACAATTTGGATTTTGGATAGTTTTTATAAAACACTGTGTGAACTTCTCACATCGACAATGACTGTTTCCGCACCTAGGTCTTTCTGACTAACTGCATCGTGACACAAGAGAAATTGGTCTAAAATAAGCACAACTTTGAACATGCTCTAACACATTATTCAGTAGTATTTGGGGGGGAAATTGTGTGTGCATGAGTTGTCTGGATAAAAAAGTCTTTAAGTGCAGCTACCCACTGAATATTATGACTACCTAGCTTCTGCTTTGAAACCACATCAAGACATAATGTGAGCCTAAAAACATTTTTTGCATTTTTTATTATTATAATTTTTTAATTTAGGTCAGAGTATCATCTACATACTGCATCTAATAGTGCGTCTTCATACACTCTAGCAGCAGCTAGAGACAAGCTGCACAATAACAAGACTAAGAGGAGAAACTGTGAATATATTTATACAATTTCAGAATGTTTACGCCGGCAGTGAAGGCTTTGAAGGCTTTTATAGCACGTCACTGACTAAACCACACTTGATTTGGTCCTGCCTACTGCGCTGCTGCATTGGAAATCCACTGGAGTTATTTAAGATTCATGACATGTTTGGCGTAGTTGACTAGCCAAGAACACTTCAGGAGGAAAATAAAACCATGGATCACTCAGTATGATCTACCGTGGATGTGGTGAGGAATGATGGTGACATGAGAGGACATGACCCTCTTCATAATAAAACATCTTTGAAATCTAAAATACATTTTTGATCGTTTGATCAAACTATCCCCTTGTCTTATTTTTCCTGCAAATCTTGTTTTGGATGAACATCTAAAATTGACAAAGTCATTTAACTTAAATAAGTCTGGATATGTTGCAAATCCATCCCCCTCTTCTCACTTAAAACAAAATTCCTGTTCAGCTCACAGTCTCAGCACTATGGCATCTGAACAGAGCTTTCTTTGAAATCTTTCAGCAACAAGGCTCAATCTCAAGCTCCTGCTTCCTCAGACTCTATTTGCATTCATACGATATATATTTGCTCTTGCAACGCTCTACTTAAGCTCTTAAGACTTGGTCTTTGTCCAGGGTTTTTTATTTCGCATATACAATAGAAAAAGCTTTTGCGTACAGACAGCCCCTGTATGACTGCTGTTGTTCATATGATCAATGGAACATATATTATTCCAAGTTCAATGGCTTTTAGAACAAAATATCTACATACTGTCTCTGTCTTGACTTTTGACATCCATAAAACCTTTTTTTTTAGGAGTTGCTGCAGACATTTGTTTTCTTACTGAAATGGGTGTAATGCTGTCGAAAGGTGCTGGAAGCCTGCCTCTGCAGAGTAGGAATGGGGTAACAGCAGGGTTGTGGCAACTCAGTCAACAGGAAGTAAGTGAGTAAGTAATATTTGTAGAGCGCTTTTACAGACCAGGGTCACAAAGCGCGTAAGCAATCAAAACAATACCCAATAAAAAAAAGGTCAAGATAACACAGAGAACAACACAGTAGTCTCAGAAAATCATGGAAAAGCCTGCCCGAATAAAAATGTCTTGAGATGTTTCTTGAAGGAGTCAGTAGCATCCATTAAACACCGGGAGAGGAAGATCGTTCCAAAGCTTAGAAGCAACAGCCTGGAAGGATTTCTCTCCTCCGGTCCTGAACCGTGGATTCTGATCCACAGACCTAAGAGCCCGAGCTGGGATGTAAGGCTGGGGACAGATCACTGATGTAAGGAGGAGCCTGACCATGAATAACCAGAATTTGAAAATTGAAAGAAACTGATAGTCAGTGAAGAGATTTAAGGATCCGAGAAATGTGAGTGGAGCTATTCCAATTTATATTTACAAAAGAAAGATAAAACATCACTATCATTGTGACGTTTTATTTCACTGTTTATAATGGTAACATGATGCTTGGTTCTGTTTGGAGTTTCTGATTCTAATTCTGATTCTGATTATTATGCCACAGGATGTTTAAAACACTTGCATATTCATCCAGAAGGCCATATTCCTAGAGCCCTCAATGTATCTCTTTGTCAGTAGCTTCTTAATCTCTGCAAAAAGGAAATCAGAAAAGGACAAAAGCCAGTGCAAAACTTTATAGATCAGAGAATACAATTATTGGCAATATACTGTCTTTGCAGGATGATTTGACAAAAAGGTGATCTTAATTGGAAGCAATTTAACCAAACAGTAAACAGATCCAACCGATTCTGTCCATAAAGAAATAGTATTGATCTGCAACTTGGAGGAGAAACAGTTGCTTTAACAAGACAGAAATAAAAAAGATTTTGTCCAAAGGATGGTGAGCAGAACGAACCAAGTTGCCAGTGAGCTTTGACGTAAATCATTTAATCAATCAGATATAACAAAACATCTGTTGTCCCACACCTTTTCTTTTTTTTGCACGTTCTCAATCCCCCAAACTGAAACTCTTTGTTCTTTCCTGATGTTAACTTTTTCCCGGAGTTGTTTTTGGGGACTTGCCTCTATTTTCGTCTTTCCTTTCCTGAAGGTACAGGTGAATAATACATTTTCTTCATAAGACGGTTTCTTTTGTCTCCATGCAGATTCATCCAGCGATTCAAATAAAACTTCTTGCATGAACAGTTACTGTAATCTCATCTTCCTAACCGGATCACGTTTATTAGCTCTAGTTATTACTACCTAATATGTTTCTGTTGTGCCTAAAACCTGTAGTATTTGTAGAACTGGTTTCCACAACAACGGAAGACTTTCATTAAAAGCAAATAAGGAAATATTTGGAACCAAGTGACATACTTTAATTTATGTACATAAAAGTCAAAGATTTCAGCTGAGATGGGGAGGTTTTTTCTTAGTTGGTTCAGAGAAGCAGCAGCTTGGCACTGACAGAAACTCTTTCATCATTGATGACTGTGAAGACGGCTGGCCTAGAACCACGGTGCTTCAAATGACAACCACCAACCAAGGCCTTAAAATCTCCTCCAACTGATCATAAAAACACACACTTTGCGATGAATAGATAAGCCTGTTTGGAGCCATGTTGTCAATGGTGATGTCGCTGATCTGCAGATCTGTAGATCCGATATCCAACCGGCGTCACATCATCCGGTTTTTAGGTCGTTATTTTCCCAAATGCATGATGATGCAACACGACTTATTGAGAGAAAGAAGTGAAGAATATATTTACAGACATTCACCCATTTCAGCAATTCAAAAAAAGGAAGGGAAAATAGAAGTGATATATTTTCTAAATTATGTAAATTTACTCAGAGACATCAAAGGCAATGATGAATCTTTACCAAATGACTCATCCACATCATAACATTTTTTTATTTAATTGCCTTCCATCTGCTTGTTTTCTCTCCGTTAGAAAATTAATTGTTGATCTGCTATAAGTAACTTATACGTTCTATTAAACAGCAACGTTTAAACAAAGACACTTTGAATATCATTAAACGATTTGGGGGCATATTTAACAAGTGTTAAATTTAATTTCTGCTGACCACATAAAACGACTTGGACGGCTAGACCTGGCCCCAATTTCTTGAGTTCGACACAATTGCTTTCTCTGTCTCAAGGAGTCGCTGCTCATTCACTCACAAGGAGCTTCAAACTGAGAGGTCAAACTGGAAGAACTCAAGAGGTCGCAGACGCCAACCATCATCATGAATGCCACATAATTTGATTCGCTCTATGATTCATGTATTCAACAGAGGTCGGAATTGTCAAATATTGTCAAACATAAGAGTAAACCTTCCCCATTCAAGTTCAAGGATAATATGTTTGAAATCAATTTCAATGTTAGAAGGACACTAACCTCTGGCTCACACCAAATACAGCTACAATTCAGTGTTATTTCACCTTTTTTTTTTAAATCATTAAAGTAAAGCATTCGGTTAATTTACGAGATAAACCCCTTTTTACAGATGTTCAATCGCATGTGCACAAACACATCACTCTGAAGAGAGTCCCTTCCCTGACACCATGGATGAAGAGAGCTTCATTCTGATGTGCAGAGTCGCCAATTTAGCGCGACACCAGGACTAGACTGCTAATCATGCGTACCAGGCAATGCCCGCTGGGCCATCGCACATTTTACATCCATTAATTTACTCAAGTGGTTGTCAAAACGCCAAAGTCGCAGATTTAATTGACAGCTGGCTGATCCAGTTACAGAGCTACTACTTAGTGGGCGGACCTTGTGACGAAGAAAACGGCCCGTGGCTTCATTGGTAGGTGGCTGGTACAATCAAAACTGGACCTTTACACACTTTGAGTCAATAAGGGTTGAAATATACTTAAATTGAAGGAATCAAATATTATTCCAACTGCGATACAAGATCTGGTCCAGGACCTTTCGTTTCACCCACAACAAGATTGTGGTGTTGGTCTGCCCCGGAGAGGTGGATTTGATCCCGCACTTGTCACTGTCTACGCGGTGTGATATTCGGCCTCGAGGGACTGGGCGGTGAGCGCGGAAAACAACGTAAACGCTGTGACTCACCAATTAAAACGATGTTTCTGGCGCAATGAGAAGTTCAGTTGTCTAATCTCTAATTAGGCTGACACTGACACAACAAAAACACATTTTAAGCAGTCCAGGACTCGGTCAAGTGCTTGATAATTTAGCTGTTTATTTTATAAGAGTACACCTGCCTTGATAGGTCGACTTCATCCATTAATTGAAATGGAACTGTTTCCTTTGCTCGCAGGAGCTTTAATCAAGAGATGAAAGACTGAGATAATAAATTAATCCTATTTTACAGGGCTTTTTTTAAAAGATCTTAAAGTGAAGTAAACTGTTGGTGACACGGTGGTGAACTCTGCTTATTTGCATATTCTGCTAATTCTGTTCCGGATACATAATGCAGACAGGTGACAGAATGGAAAGTAGATTCAAATGTGGATAAAAGCTTGAGGACAGTCAGCATGGGAGCCAGTGGAGCGACTTCATGCACATTTTAAATGCCTGACAGAGATTTCTTCCCAATTGAAACAGGCTCCCATCACCTTCTGCTCATTTCCATTGAACAGCATTTTCTGCATCTATTTTCGCATCCATTGCATTCGCCCTTTTTTAACCTGCACAATTATTTGAGGTTCACTGGGTAACGACTAGTGACAGCGAGTGCATGGGAACCCGTTCCACACGTTCTATGAACTGTCACTCTGGAATAAGTGTGCTCTTTTCCTGGTGTAATCTGCCTTCCGCATGTTGTTGTTTTATTGCCAAAGAAATTTTAGCCACGCTTAAAAAAAATTCATATATTTGTCACACAGCAAGACATACAAGTCAATTCCATTTCTGTTTGGAGTTAGTATGTTCTACCTGTGTTGCCTGGGTTTACTCCGGGCACTCTGGTTTCCTCCCACAGTCCAAAAACATACGGAGGTTAAACAAGAACTTGGAGAAATTGTTTGTAGGTATGAATGTGTGTCTTTGTGTGCCCTGCAACAGACTGGCATCCTTTCCAGGGTGTCCCCGGCCTTCTCCTTCATAAGGGAATAACCGGCTTTACTGACAATGCATATGATAATAATACAAAACAGGAATAAATCTGGTGAAAAGGAATGAACATTATTGCTGAAATTACATAGAGAATGACTTTATTATAGATATTTTTTGGGAAAGGTAAATAGTTGACCATATTCTTTACATATGGTTAGTAAAGAAAAACATATTAAATTCAAAAACACAGCGAATTGTTCACATGGTGTTAACAAGGACAGATTTTGGCCAGACCCAACAAACAAGCCTTATCTCTAGAGGGACAGTGCCCCGACCCCCTAGAGGGGCTTCATCAACTCCTCTCTGGAGATAAGTTACAAAACTCTTCCTCACTCTTCCATTATAAAACAAAATGCACTATGAGTGAACCATTTCATGAGCTTGACAAACCTTTAAATTATGTATTGAGGTGTTACACACGAGACAAGCATTGTTTTCATTTATGCACCTCATCGTGCAACTCTGTCTGAACAGAATTGTATGAACTCCTTACTATTCATTAGAGATTGTTTTTCTTTTTGTCGTTGAATTTTTTTTAAAACTATTCAATTATTCTTCGTGCACAGTGTGTTGTCCTGTCGGGACCCCGCTGCCAGGTCGTGCCGGTTCGATGGCGGTGTCTGACTGCAGCAATCCAGAATGGCGCACCTCCTGCACTTAGAGGTCTCAGCACAGGGCCTTGCATCTGGTCTCTGCTGTGGGCGGTTCAATCACAGCGCTTCCTCTTTTCCATTACTGCTCATGCGGAATGGCGCGAAGTTCTGGTGTCCCCTCTTTCTAATCCTCACCTACACCCCGCTTTGTTTTAATCTTCTCGTTTTTATGCATCACTTCTTTTGTAATTGTAAAGGACGTTCAAGTAATACATTTGAAAGGCGATCCGGGATATAAATAAAGATGGAATGATTCATTGATGAAGTAATGTGCGCAGAAGTAAATCATGTAAAATCAGATGAAAATGAATTTTAATGTCAAATTTAGAACATATATATAATATAGAAAGTAACTGACTGAGAAAAAACACACTTGGTATCTAACAATATGTTTCTTTTCTTTCAAATGATAAAAGAGGGAAATAAAATACACCATCACAGATAAACCTTATTGATTTAGTCCACTGTGTCTCGTTTTTTTTAACATTGTAGAGTCCCAAAATTCAGTCAAAATGCCAGTTTTCTATTCCAACAAAAACCCAGCTAGTATGTGATGGGAAAATGTCCAGCCCCCTCCGTGTTACATGTCCAATACAGAATGAAACTGCCTCCATGTGAGTGATGACTCACTACACAATGACAAAATGTCAGCATCATACATTTACTGCCAATTTATATTGTGGAGTTTTGTGTTTCTTTCATTGCTGCTTAATTTATCTTTCACTACTTCAACTAACAGTTTCCAGTGCCTGGTTCTCCTCGGCCAAACAAAGTAAGTTAGATTAAGAATTTAAATTTGCAACTCATATTTGCACCACAAAATAAGCAACAAGACATCACAAGTAGCTTGATTAATGTTTAAAAAAATGTTTACCAAGTCTTACAGAATAAAACCTTTCATCCTGCAAATGATTTGGGTCACTGTAGTCAAGTTTTCTTGCTGGTAAATAAAATAAACTAAGTTGTCTCACTGTAAAATAATTCAAATATGGACAACCATTTACAAAGTTAAAAAAGTTGCAGAAAAGAGATGTGCCCAAGTGGTAAAACAAAACAGGAAAGCACGCTCAATTGCCTGAATATTTGTGTTCCTCCCCTATCTCACAACCTTTGAGGAAACATACTTTTGCATTTATAATTCTTCTTCATAATTCATCATACAAACTTTCTTCATATTTAGCAGAATGTGCAAACAGTATAAGGTGCTACAAGACCCGAAACAAGACACCCAAAAGTTATTGTTATACATTTGAAAAGCATACTTTCAAAGGCATGTGTCAATATTGTTGTCGTCAATCTTTGCTATCAAGATGGCTGCCTGAACTATAAGTCAAGCAGGAAACACACAGGATCTCCTCTTAATGTTAAGAAAATGTTTGGCAATGATTTCTATAAAGGCCTACTGTTAAATACATTATGAGAACCTCCATAACGATTATTTAAGCATCTATAAGGCTTCATGTAATAATTTTACAGTTTATTATAGTCATCTATGGCATATTAAGATAGGCATCGTAAAATGGTGGAACTTTAAGTAAAGTTGAAACACTGTCTAGACCAGGAGTCACCAAACGTTTTTGCAACTGCGAGCTACTCTTAGGGCACTTTGTCAAAACAACTAAATACAGTTTTATGTGTACAAGTTACAAGACAATGTTACTTTACATAAAACTCACATTAAAGTGTAATGCACTCAAACAAGAACTTCATAAAAGTGTTAAAAGTTGTTTTATTTGGGTTTTTTTTATTATTTGGCAAACCCATAATTGACCATTAGATTAAAGGTCGACCACTGCATATGTATTTCTTGAAGCCTGGAAAGTTGTTCACCTTGACCTTTAGGCAACACAACGTATACCCCAAATACAACATTTGTTTTCAGGCCTTCGAGTCATCTTGACCATGAGCTAACAAAAGGGTAAATGAGGTATCTCAGTGGTACATTTATCATGCTTTTATTTCACACCACACACACAACACTATATTACTTTTCATCTTCCTTTTGTAAAAAAAAAAATCATTATTTAACGTTATATATTTTTCATCCAGCTGATGTTGACCGTCAGCAGAAAGAGGATGATGATCGGATATCTGACCCACAATATGACGCTCAGAACTATGAATAGCTATTTCTTTATATTTAAAGAGTCATATTTATAACGTAACTTTTTTATTTTCTCATCTTCTGTCCCTTTTTTTGACTCAGGTGCAATAGCTTAATCTTACCCGGCAGACATTAGGCAGGCGTTCCAACTCTGAGATCTAACAAACTCCCATTATTTGTTTTCTTTACACAAATGTGCTCTCCTCACACATCACAACATGGCAGCATTCAAAGTGTAGCCGACGCTTTAATGGAACCCTGCCTTTAGCAGTGATCACACCAGTGCACTTGAAGTGGAGAGGAAAACCTCCTCCACACTTAACAGGAGGGTGAAAATAACCTTGATATCCAAATGTGCTCATGAATATGGATAAGCACATTCCAAGACAATATGAAGCTGAAATAAAAAGAGATCATTAGATGTCCTTAAACCAATTGTTCAGAACATGTAATGTGTTCATTCAGTTCTGCTACCATTTTGTGTTTTCAGCTTTCACGGCCTCTGAGCTGACTGCTGGGCTGACTACTCCGGTCGAGGAAGATCGTTTTCTTCCTTAAGCTCATCCATATCAGAGCCCACAAGAATAAGAGATGATTATATTTGTAAAAACATACACAATAGGTTAAAGCTAGATTGTTAGAAACAAAAAAAAGTAACAAACAGTGAAACTCACGTGTTCTGCTGCGGTGGTGGGTTCTGGTTACCGAGACCTTGCCTTGGCGCCCGTGGCTCACACGTGACGTCGGCTTTACAGGAGCCGATGGCAGCGTGGTCTTCCCGGTGCTCGTGGTGGTCGCGAGAGTGGTAGGCGTAAGAGACCCATGTCCGGGCCTTGAGTTCCCGGGTCCGTGGCGTCCATTCCAAATTCCTTTCCTCACATTATTGCGAGGCGTTCCCTCCTTGCCGCTCAACACTGAGGTCAGATGGGTTGTGGTAGTGGTAGAAGTTGTGTCCATAGTCTCGCTAAGGCGGTTGCCAATCCGGTTGTAGAGATGCGGGGCCCGGTTGCCATCGCCGTCGGCGCTGCTGCCGTTTGCGGAGTGATTGGCGGGTGGTCCAGGTCGAGATCTGGGCGCCCGGGCGGTCGCGTCCGCCGCTAGAGGCGTCGTACTCAAAACCATTTCTGTGGCAGTAGAAGCTGTCGTGGTGGTCACGTTGGATATATCAGGCCCTTTGGGCATGGCACTGGGTTTGGAGAGAAAAATGGGGTCCTGTCCGATGCTACCTTTAGGATCCATCAGATCCGTCGGGACGTAATCTTGAACGGATCCCACCACGATCCACTTCAGCAACATGAGACTCAGGCCGAGTCCCACGAAGCCCATCACCAGCGGGACGGCGCACAGCCAGGTCTGCTGCCGAGGCCATATGGCACAGGGGCCACAGCGTAGAGGCCCCGGGGCCCGAGGCGATGCCTGTTCAGTCCCAGTCTCGTCCAGCATCATCGGTGCCAGAGTGCAAGTACCGGATCTGTCGCTCATGATCATTTGCCACTTTTGACAATTGTTGAGGTCAGACAGACGGCCGGTCGGCACGGGGGCATGTAGAGACACGGGAATACGACGCGGAAGTAATGTCGGGCATTTTAGGTATCGACTACACAACGTCTGGCTTTTTAAAATACAAACATCCGCAACACCGAACACCAATTTACTCCCACGTGATATGATCCGATTAAATCAATCACAGATCCTGGAGAAAAGAAGAAAAAAAACCCAGTCAAATCATCACCACGCACGAGGAATGTCTGTTATCTCCCTTTGACAGGAAACCAAATATGCACAAGAAGAAACACCATTAATATTATTGACAGGTGGGGGGTGGGGATTGTTCGGGGATCAGGGGAGGGGGGGATTTAACACTAACAAAAATAGGATGGATCCCACCACATCTTTAATTGCAATGTAGAAAAAAAGAAGATGGGAAATAAGGGTGATCGATTCGCTGCGTGTTGATCTGGCGCCATTGATGCCTGAGTGCGCCCGATAAACAACCGCCCTTTCCACTGCCAAGTGCGTGATTACACGGATCTTAAAAAATACAACAAAAAAATAATGTTACCCCCTTCTGCGATCGCGTCTATGTCACCTTTTTTGTAAATCTCACGCAACTGAAAAATTGTGATCAAGTTTCCATGTCTGGTAATCCAGATGATGGAAAGGGCTCTCGGATCCAGACGGGCGAAGAAAAACGGTTCTGCCAGTGATATGGGCGGTTCTGCTGGTGTCCACAGCACCGGGATTAATCCGATCCGGTCCGTCGTGGTTCAGTCAGGTACCTTTCGTCACGTCCCGGGGAGATGGATGTCCGTTTGGGGGGTGAGGGTTGGGGGGGTGTCGCCAGCAGCGTTTTTAAACCCGACTCCAACTTAATCTCCGGGTGGTTATTCTCGCGTCAGTGCCGCGTCTAGCAACGCTGCATTCCCACAGTGGTGCAGGCGGCAGGAAGAGGAGAGGAGGGATGGAGGGATGGAGGGCGGGCTTTGAGGAAAGTGATGCGGCGGCTGTTCTTGAAAGCGGTAGACGGAGGGAGAGAGAGAGGGAGGGATGGAGGCTCGATCCGCGGTGATTTACGTGGGCTCCACCACGGCTTGTGTCTTCACTTCTAAATCCTTCTATAGTGACTTTCGCCCGTGCAGGTGGAGGACCACTCCATCACCAGGTACATCATGAGGGGGAGCAGTGAGGAGGCAGAAAGAAAAGAAGAAAAAAAATGTAGGGGCTCTGCAGCAGATGCAGACGGCAGGAGGGAGGAGGGTGGCAGCATCACCATCATACATACATCCACACACACACACAAACACACGGGTATAGACACACCCCAGGGAGCGAGGAGATGAGGAGACACCAGATCCGCTTCTTCCTCCACCTGGCAGCAAAAAGAAGAGCTTGGAAAAAAGAAAAAAAAACTCTTATTTATGAGAGAGTCGCCACACTGGCGTGACATTTTACAGTTCACCAGGGAGACAATTGCTCCCGGATAACAGCCTAACAACTTTTATTGATCCTTTTTTATTTTATGTATCCTCCAGAACAAAAGTATATCATGGTGTGGGCAAACATTTGGAACGACTGGAATAAGCCAGATGGATGGTAAATTAGAATAAAAATCCAAGTTAATGAGGGCAAACTACAGAACTCATTATTTCCATTTACATTATCTTTCTCACACACGTAAAACGTATACATATATAATATATGTATTTATATATACATGCATTCTCACGCTCAAACGCATATTTCCTTGATTCCCAGGGAATGGTTACATTTAGAAGAACAAACGGTTATTAAAAACTAATATAATATGATGGCAATCACCAGGGTGCACTAAGCAGGTAATTTAGATGTTTTTTAATGGAAATGAGAGGTAATATTTGAAGGAAGAAAAGGAGAGTGCAGGGAGGTAAGGCAGGTGGAGATGTATGTAATTTAAAATGGTGGCGCCACTGACAAACTAATTGGAAAAAAAAATATGATGAAATAAGTAATAGTAAAATAGTAAAATACTACAGATTTCGTTTCGCATTAATCAAACATTATTTTAAATAACCCTTGTTTTGGGTGAAGATGATCCTGTGGCCCGAAAACAAATGTCTTCAAGGTATCCCTTATGTTGTCTCAGGCCACCAGGTCACCTTGACCCATAAATTACACAAGTGTTAAATAACAAGGGTATTTAACACTTTAACACAAATAAATTGGATCAACTGATATAAGAAATGTAAACAAACACAAAGAAAGTACAATT
Source organism: Callionymus lyra (assembly GCF_982586985.1). Taxonomy (NCBI): domain Eukaryota; kingdom Metazoa; phylum Chordata; class Actinopteri; order Syngnathiformes; family Callionymidae; genus Callionymus; species Callionymus lyra. The sequence goes on from NC_141823.1 coordinate 19,255,029, forward strand.
GGATTGTTTTTGTGAAATTACTTAAATTCTTATAACAGAAACACATTAAAAAATAAAATCATGAATACAGTAGTTTGGGCATAAGAAGTTGCAAGCACTTATATAATACAGAACTCCGATGAGTATTTAGTCCCGTTTGTATGTGTGTGTGACCCTGCTTTTGTTGGTTTCTGTGCTCATTATATTTATTTGTAATATACAGTATGTGATACAATAATGAAGAACTCTGTTGACTTAAATATTAAATATTACTTTTATCATCCTCACCTTAACATGAATCACACATACTTTAAAATTAAATAATTGAGACTTTATAATGAAAAGGTTTATGAACTAATTGATGCACACTGTCACTCTTACTTAAGAGTAAATAAATCAATACAAACATTTTTCCCTGTACAACCCAGTATCATTAACCTTTAATTGATTTTGTTTGTCTGTGTTATTTTGATCATTCTCTTCCTTCCAGCGTCAAAGGCATAACTCAATGACACTTTAATAGTGATTCATCACAGTAAAAAAAAAAAGATAACTGAATGTTCAAATGCACCAGAAGCACCAAATGTCTCGCCGACTTGACTCCAAGCAAGATCTTTCCTCTTTTTGTCTCGATAGTACTGCGATAAGATGTCAAGAATAAAATGGAAGAGTCTCAGGGACAACTACTTACGCTGCTGCGTCTTTGACACCGGGAGGAAGCAAGCGATCTGAATTATACAGACTAACACGAGGGACAGTGCGTCAAGGCCCTGCAAGAAAAAATGTCTGTGTAACAAGTAAAGAATGGTGTGCAACATGGTGATTATGCCAGCCCCGGCGGCGTCTTTTTGTCCACAAAACCAGTCGCCAATTTGGACTTTAGGAAGCAGTCCATTACCCTAGGGCCAAAACTCATCAAGGACAACAATAGGTACATATTTGATCTCAGAGATGACTATTGTCTGATATTCAGGAGCGGCCAGTGAATGCCTGTAATCCATAAATGATAAGGCTCTGCCACCCGCGCAGAAAAAACCTGGACACCGACAGCGTCAGTCCTGCAGAAAGGGCTGCTTAAAGAAAACATACTCTATACCATAGAAAAATCACAACATGGAGAACATGCAGATGGTAAGAAGAGAGTAGTCAACAGATATCATAGAGGAAGTAATGGATGATGACTCAAAGCAGCAACCTCCCTCATCAATTACCACGCCACGAGGAAGCTGGTGAAACACTACCCAAGATAGCCCCAGAGGGTGAGAACCCAGCTCAGGAGAACAACACTTCAGTTTCCTCTGCTGCAGCATATTTAGAAAAAAAATGACTATGAATGAAAGTCTGTGAAAATGGTCGATGAAACCCAATCGGCTGGCCGTAGCAACAGACATGGTAGAAGGTGGTGGCTTACTTCCATGGCAAAATGCTGAAAGAAGCCGAACTTCCAGTTGGGTTTTTATCAACTTTTTTTTTTTGGGTCACAACTTGTCATTTACATAAGAATACAGAATATCTGTGGTTAACACACAATTTTACTTTTCATGCACATGTTCCTGCATACATATTACAAGTACAGTCAGACCATTTTTAAAGCTCTAATCAAACAATATTTAATAAGAGATGCCCAGTTTTTATACTTATATTTCACTGATGAGAATATTAACTTCCTTCTTATTTAACGCGACTATATTCATTTTAATTGTGTACTGACTCTGTCGTGTGTTCATTTTTTATCTTACTATTTGTCAGTGTCATGTGGACCATTAAGATGTTGTATTTATTTTCAGTTTCATCAGATCTAATGATGTAATTAATCAATCTGACTATGTAGTCGTGACTTCTTGTCCCTATGTATGGTTTCTCATGGTATTTATTTATATTATACTGTTTTTATTACAAGATATAGCATAATATACTTTAAACTCAGTTGCAACTTTGTTTTGAAATGAAACATGGTTTGATCACATAAAGGCGTAAATGTACAGTATGTACAAATTAGCTTATAAATGTAAGCACATGCACGTCATAGTGTCATCATCTAATGAACGGATCACAGTCACAGATACCACTCAGTATCATCCATCGGTGATTACAAAGCAAGTCATTCATGTTGTGAAGCATGATTTATGTGGTTGCTATCAGATATCATGCATCATGGAGATCTGCATTCCTGTGATGTGAGAACAACCAAGAACAGTGACAGGGTTTTTTTCTTGCCACTAGCATCCCCTGAGGCTGATATGCTGAAAGCTCCTGTGAATGAATTGACATGAATTATTTAATCATGATCATTTATTTATTATGGAAGCAGTCATAAAACTTAAAATACCATACAACATTTATCCATACTCCGGGCCATTTGTTGCAGCTGTGGAGTTAACCTTTTTTTGCCACACTGTTAAACACGACCTCAGCGATAAGAGTTCTGACGACGGATGCAAAATAAACTTCAGGAAAAATACCCAAATATGTCTCTGGTAAGGACAAATCCTCGGGAGGCAAATGTAAGACGTATGCTCAAAAAAAGACAGAAGCTTGTGTTTATGTTTTATGTTCAAGAAAAAGAGTCTATAAATACTCTGGGCCAGAAAATAGCATCAAAAACAATATGCTTTATACTTGAGAGAACATGGGTAGGTCAGCGGATGAAATTTCATTTTAAACAACTATCCTCCGAAAAAGGTTGCTTCACAATTGAATTAACCGACAGTTTTATTGCTCTTAAACAAGGTTTACAAACAAGTGCAAACGCAGGACAAAACCTAATTGTGCCAGAGAAAGAGGGTTCACAAGAACAAAACAGGGCCGAGCTCGCTATCTGTGAGGGAAGATCAGGGAAACAACATTCCCTTCAACCAACCACAAATCAGCTTCCAAGAAAAAAGGAAAACAGCATTACCTACGCGTGTGTTAAGTGTACAGACCTTTAGTCTTAACTCCCACTTAAGCAGTCTACATAATAATTCTCAGACTGTTATTATTCTGATCCGTCTCTTTGCTGGCCAAGGATGATACACATCTTATCTATTATATATATATAGCTTATCTTTCCTGATAGAGATACGGGAGATCAGGTGTGGAGACGGACAGTGAAGGTCTAAGTGAATGACAACCAGGGGGAGAGTGGTTGGATTTAAGTGTGGATTAATATGTTTCCCTGATGTACTGACTACATCTGAACTGCTCTCTCTTTCTAAATACTGAACTTCTTTTTTATTCACTTAAGTTTAAAACATGACTGATGACGAAAAAAAAGATGTATTTGCCGGGACCGCACAGAAGATTTCTTTCTCCCCCCTCACAGAGAATGAATGAGGGGGGTTTGTTTCCTGTGCGGTTTTGGTGCACCTGGCCTGGTGTAACGTATTGTTTATGTTTCAGTTTGAGTCAAGTGTAATTTAACATCTGCCAGAAGTGTGTACAGGAAAATAAGCAATGAATCCTCGCCCAGTACCACATCTAACCGCCCCTCGCTAGGTGTGAGTCCTGGGTTAACCTGGGATTTCGCTTCTGGCCTGGATTTCCATTTCTAGCTCGAGGGCCTGACGACCGCGATTAAGATGGTCTCCCTTTCTGAATAAAAAACATTCCATCCAGTGTGGTCGATTTAGCTCACCTTCAAGCAGGCGGAGCTGACAACATGGGGCAAGTAGCAGTGGATTTCCCTTTTGGTTGGCCAGATGCTCTCGAGGGCTCCCCTGATGAAAGACACAATGTTTAGGTCAGGGCTCACCCAGATTGTGACCTGGCCTAGCCAAAGCCCTCTCAAAAGGTGTCGGAGCAGTAACCACGGGGGGTCCTCTGGTTTAGCGGGACCCGGGCTCGGCTTTCCGTGCCATTGTTGTCCGCTGCTTTAGACAGATGGATAAAACTTTTGGCATCATACCTCTGGTGCCCCTGCTGAATGTACATTGTCGACGCTGGTTGGAGAGACACATTCTTTATACCTCAAAGTTCTGCTGGACACGGAGGAACTGTGCAGTACCTCCGAGATGTATGCATAAAGCCCATTCAGGTCATCTCCAGCAGTTAAAGTCTGTGTACAACTCTCTCTCCCCAGAGTGACGGTCCACTATCCTATTAATGTCATTTAGGTCTCCAGCGGATGTAGCGAGAAGAATCTTGTTTTTAGCCGGGTCTGCAAATATAGCACAACGCTCATTAACCATATTGTTCAGTCGGCTACCCATCGCAAGGAGGACATGCAGTTGGTGCCCCATGCCCTTGAAGGGGGAGGTGGGTCGCACCCAGCTGTGTGTTGAGTTTGTTTAGATTTCTCTGCTGTGAAGCAAGGTTAGAGTTCTTTGCACTTGTTGTTTTGAACCTGAGTTTCAATCTATCCTCTCCTGTGCTGCAAATATGTTCAGGTAATTAAAGGTAGCATTAATATTATTTTTTTTATTTTTTTATATGCTAATATTTCAGTAGTACATAACATATACTTGTTTTGGGGGGCATTTGTAACTGTTTGACTCTAACAAATCATCCAAATACAGTTCCTTCCTTAACCCCTGTGTTATCTCAGGGTCAAGGTGACCCAAAGGAGGTCGTTCATCTTGACCCAGAGCCAACACAAGGGATACCATTGACACCCCTGGATAAGATGTTTTCTTTGGTTTCTAATACATTAGCGGGTTGTTTTTTTAATAGTATAGGTCCTATACTATAGGACCACAATGAGTGTGCTTATTCAGTTGGGGAAATACATTAAGAAGTATTAGAAATATTATAAGATTATATTACATCAACTCATGTGTCCCACTATAATTAGCATCCCTGGTGTTAATACTACAACTCCCTTTTGCTAACAAAACAGCATCAAGTTTTCTCTTCTAATATTTTCACAAGATGGAAGAAAACAGAAAGAAGCCCCATGATGCTACAATCTGTTGCAATTATTTAACAGTTGGCTTTTTATTTCTCTTACCGTCCTCCTCAGTGTGCGTGCTGACAAAATAAACTTGTGTTCACTGTTGCAAATATTTTTAACTTCTTAAGAAGTCCTCTGACAGTAGATATATGCAGGCGAGTAGCTGCTTTCTTGTAGCCACTGACTGACTTGTGAAGGTTGACACATCTACCTTACTTGAATGCTGAGTTCCTTTTGTCTTCTTTTATGCCTTTTTTTTAAGTGTGGGTGAGAAAAATGGCCTGTGTCACATCAAATGTATACCCCAGGGAAACAAGATTTTTTTAAATGTATTAATCATTGTGAGCATGCTGTGGACATAAGGGAAATACATGAATGAAAGAAAATGCTAGCATTACTTCTATTCCCCAAAAATTGTGGGAAAAAAAAAGTTTCTTTCAAACGTGAAATTCCCTTGAGTTGAAGGTTACCTCTTTCTATGATTTTCTTTTTACCAGGGGTGCCAGTGAGGGCCCTGTAGCTGTTGAAGGTCATCTTAACTGCAACAATTATTTTCTAAACAGTTTGAAAAAGGTGCTGCTTTAAAAAAAAAAAAAGTTTTCAGGAAACCAATATTAGAAAAATGTAATATAAAGAATGACAGAAAACAATAGACTAAAAAAAAGATCCCAAACCACCAACCTTGTCTCCTGTCTAACAAATATACATTTGTATTAGGAGCAGAACCTTGAGATGTGTACTTGCGTCGTAGAACCGATCATGCAGGTAGAACATGTTATGTAAGAAGACATTGCAGACAAGGGTTGTTGTGATTATCAGAACAGCTGAAGTAAACTTTGTAGATGAGGATTCAAGGGAACATCGAAGGTTACTTCAACCCACAATGCACTGAAGCTGTACTTGAAGTAGCAGTGGCAGTAATGGACCACTGTTGTCTGCTCTCTGTTTCTCACCCAAAAATATTTTGTCTATTTTTGTAATTGTAATATTAATTATTATATATTTAATTTAGAACACAAATAAATAAAGGGGTAAGCTTGGATCTTTATCGATAACGTAAATTTGCCTACATTTTGCTGCAAAATGTTACCTTTTCTACAAAAATTCCTGATTCAATATAAAGCACATGTCATATGTCATTTTTTAAATATATATTATAACTTTATAACTGTACATCTATTTTATTGACATTTCATTCTATTTGATCATGGTTCACAAAAGAAAAAAAGGTAGGTGAGTAAATTATATTTCTAGAGCGCTTTTCCTGACCAGGGTCACAAAGCGCTTCAACAATCACAACAAAACTCAATAAAAGATATACTTCAACGATCAAGATAACACTGAGAATAACACAGGAGTCTCAGAAAATCAAGTAGGTGGCTTGTTGTATCTGAATAGGCTCTTCATTATATGTTGTGTGGTTTATATGGTTTACATTGTCTTTGCATTGCTTCTTATTTGAATGACGGAATATGGCGCTATTCATGCAAAGTGTGGCTGATCTATTACATTTGGGGTTATTTAGGAACGAATTCACTTCCCCTCCACTCTACAGATGGTCTTTTGTGACGTCATAGCCAGGAAAATAGAATAGAATACAATGCCTTTATTTGTCATTAGACACTGTATAACGGAATAAGAAACCCCCCTTCAATCCAAAACAAGCACTACGACAGAAAAAAAAGCATTATAAAAACACTTTCAACAAGTGTTCGAGGACACATAATGGAGTATTTGAAACGCAGCCTCGGTGTCAACCTCAGCTCCTCCCCAAACAAACCCAGGCGAAACCAACCAATCACAGCCCAGTGTGAAGACACGCTTCCTTTGAATAAAGGAAATGACGTAGGCTATCATTCAAATCTTAGGAGCGAGTCCCTGGCCGGCGAAGTAAGTAAAACAACATTGCTTTTGACAGTAATTGCGGTTAAATAGAAAACAAGTACTCGATATTTTTCAGTAAAGAGCCTAAAATTCGTGAGTATTAGTGGAAACGCGAGTGGTTCGCGTATTTCTCCTTAACTTTGTTTTGTTTGGTATTGTGTGCTCACTTCCGTATGTGGACAGACCAGGGACTTCTGTCATGTCAAAAACTAGTGTTTAGAAATGGATCTCAATTGTTTTCCTTTAACCTTAATGTGTAATGTTTGTATCAATCGTTTGGATATAGTCTTTCATTACGTTTCTTGCCTGTGAATTTAGAAAATATCTTTTGACCGACAACGTTTAAGAAAGAACGCCCTTAGAGCAGGAAGTGGTCATTATTTCTTGTTAACGGTTTAACATTTTTGAATAAGAATCTTTACGTTCCAATTTGCTGTCATTGTATTTTGTTTTAAAGTCGAATCCGATTTTTGATAAAATATCTGGCATACTTTGCAAGGCAAAAAATTATTTGTACTGGATCCAAAGGTAACATAAAGTACTAACATAACAAAGTTTAGTATTTAATTTAAAAAAAAAAAGAACATCGAAACAATTTTTAATATTTGTGAATATTTTACACTTGAAATGAAATTACATGGTATTTGTTTTTCAGCCTTGAATAGGATCACCTGTTGTGGATAATACGTGATGGCATCCAAGGGCGTGAAGGAGTCTCTTGTCAACAAGTTTGGGATCAGATTGAATAGCTCTGTACCGAAGAGTGAGCTGGAGCTGGAGAGAGTCAGGAAAGAAAATGTCCACCTCAAGAAGAAGATTGACGAACTGAGGTCTCATGTCAAATCACCCGACTCTGAAAAAAGCAAGCTGCTGGAGGTAAAGAATGTATTCTTTTCCATGATCATTTTTCAGTTATATAGATGTGTTTGTTTTATTCCGAATTTATCGTAGTACTATTTCCGTATTTATTTGAAAGGTGATCTAAAGGGCTACAACTCTTTTGTCACTTTGCATTCACTCCTGATTGGGTTTAAAGGGGTGCTCTTGATTGGTTGGAACAAAACCAGGCCCTTTGAGGACCGGTTTGGAGACCCCTGTCCTAAAGTATGGGAAAAGAGGCAGACATACTTTGTTTTTTGCATCACAGGGTGTAATTTATCTGGAATATTTATTTTAAAGTCATTAGATTAGATGGACTTTAGACAATAGAAAGTACAGCCGTTTCAAAAAAGACAAACAACAACAAAGTGCAAGTAAAAAGAACATAGATAAAAGGGGAAAAACTTAAAATAAAAAATATAATCTATTACAGTTCCCTCTCAATGGTTTCGTTTTTGGAAGTATCACAAAAATAACATTTTTTTTCTGCTCCATCATCAGAGGATCCTATCACTCGAAACCTTCCGAGAAAAGAACAACCGTCAATTGCTGGCTAAGGAGCAAGAACTTCAAACTGTTAGGCAGCAGTTGTCCGCAAAGGATGGAGAGGTCTGTGTTCTTCCATAGCTCTGCATGAATGCATTATTGGCAGAGTTTCATCCATGTCTGTACACAATTCATATGTCTTTACATTGAAGAGGATTATGGCCAATGGTGAAAACAAATCAAAATTCTATCTTTAAAGTAAACATTCTCACTTTAATTTACTATATCTTTACAGTGTATTTTTTTCTTCTTTTGGTCCAGGTAGTGGCATCACTGCGAGCTCAGCTAGCACAACACAAAATGATTGCAGAGCAGAAAGAGACTTCGCTCCACAATCTATCAAAGGAGATGGAAGAGCTGAAAATCAAGGTGAATACTGTCAATAGTCTATTTCTACGTGTTCCATTATTTTCAGTTACTCATAATGGTCATTACATATTTTAAAACGGTTAACTTGTGTGCATATAAACAGGATAAAATTTGGCATTGTGATTAATAACTTGCTGGACAACCAACTCGTAACTGAAAGAATCTCGTATGATATACTATATTTTCATACTTTTGGCACAGCTGTAACTCCAAAATATAACAAATGAGTTGAATGTATACTTATGTAACACTGTGATTCATACCTTGTCTATTCCTTGATTTCTACAGATGTTTGCAATTAATTATACTTTAGCAAAAGAAAATGGTGAATAAAATGCCAAAGTCGGAGCTAGAAAAATAGAAGGGAATACCTATAATTTACCATAGTCATTTAGTTGACTGAGAACTTTTTTTTATTCATAATACGCACGTTTGGATGATGAAAATGGGGAGAAAAAAAAGTATATCCTTTGAAACTCATTTAAAAAAAATTAAATGCAAGCGGGCTGCAGTTGCAGCAAACATCCACTGTGTGTCAATGTCGCACTTTGTACAAGGATTAATGGCGCGGGGACGTTCTTCTATTTTCTGGACCATTTGCTGCTCAATTCTGGGAATTTGACTTGTATTCATCAACACTCGGAACTAATATGTATTTTTTTTATTTGCAGAACCAACCAGCTGCGATAGGAGATATGGCTGCGGTGCACGATCAACTGAGAGATGCGAGTCTTCTTCATTGTTTAACTCTTTAAATCCCTAAGTGCATTAAAAAATAATAATAATAATATTTACGTGTCACCTAGGCTCTTGAGAAGAACCAGCAGTGGCTGGTGTACGACCAGCAGAGAGAAGCCTACGTCCAGTGTGTTGCTGCTCGTGCACAGGAGCTGGAGAAGCAGTTGAGTGAAGTGATGCAGCAACAAGGCAATAATCAAACCTCTGCAGATGGTAAGATCTTCAAGATTAGTGCGAGATGTGTGGCTAATGAATGAGCTGCTGAATCACACAGTGGTTGGTTCTTGCCGTGGGTGACATTGTTTCTTCTTCAAAAAAAAAACAACACAGGTTCAGAAAAGGAGGATCACAAACAACTGATGTTGGCCATACAGAGCAACCTGCAGAGCCAAAAAGACCAAGTTAACCAAACCCAACGTGAACTATTTCAACAGAAGGAGCTGGTGAGCTATTCTGAGCGTTCTCCTTCATGAATAAAGCTTTTTTGGGCCTTAAGGATCGACTGTAGACATAAAGATTAAAACATACCTCAAATTTGAACATCTATTCAGTACCTGATCTATCCAAAATTCACTTTAAATCAAAATAATTGGTACCTTTTGTAATGTTTTTAACACTTTTTCTCACAGTTTCTCAGTAAAAGAAGGCTGTGATTCTCATGAACGCACATTTGAAAATTGTCTTAAATCTGTCAGAAAGCTTTTTTCTACTCAAGTTTTAAATTTGGGATTAAGTTGTCTGGACAAGGTTGGCCTTGTAAATCTTTGGTGAATAATTAAAAAAAAAAAAAAAAAAAGTCCTTCAAACTCCTCCATCAGCATTGATTCCATTTTGCTTTCAGACCATTCAAACTCAGGCTGAGCTGCGTTCTCAAAGAGAGCAGGTCACCAGGCTGCAGGAGGAGTTGATGGTTCAAAAGCAGATGTATGAGGACAAGTGCTCAGAATTGTCCAATTTCACTGGAAAATACAAGAAGAAGTGCAGCGAGCTGGAGGAGGTGACCTTCCAAGCGGAAAGAATTCAACAAGACAGCAGGTATTCTTACATCATTTATCACTCCTTACTATACTTGAGTACCCTTATTTGATTATATAGACTTTACCTTAAAGCAGCACTACATAACATTTAAACGGTATTATTCAAGTTTACTGTAATGGCTATTTTTTAAGTGATTTCATAATGTATTGTAGTTTTACTCTATTAACATTTTACATTGTCAAACTTGTAAATCTTTCTTCCAGAAATGCAAGACGGGACTCTGAGCAGGTGAACAGGATGAAAGATGAGTTAAGGGATAAGAACTCGTTGCTCAAAGAAGAACGAAAGAAATACAGTGAGCTTTTGCAGCAGGTAACTTGGACTCTTGACTCTTTTTTTTTTTTTTTAACTTTCTTAAGGAAATGTTTAACGTTTCAGATTTCTTAAATGTATATTTAGTTTGCAGACATATTTATTAACTGCCATTTTATGAGAATTCTAAATACATTTGTTCAAGTGATTATGTTATTTATGAGCCTCTTTGTTAACCTTCAGTGACTTTTGAATCTTTGTTTTCAGGTGAGAGTTCTACAGGAGTCACTTCTCTCCCAGTCAGAGCAACAAAGACTACTTGTCTTACTCGAACACCAGGTATCCTTTAAGTGCTATATTTGAATACCACGTCAGGGTTTTATGGATTCACAATACAATGTGCCTCCTTCGAATCCATTTATGTTCCTGTGCCATATATAAAGCTCAGATATGGTTGTCTCTCAGCAAGACACTTAGCCCTGATTGCTCCTGATAAGCTGTCGCTCTGATATATAGATGGATACAGATAATACTAGATGGGTTAGATGGATCGATGGACCTTATTAATCCCTCCGGAGAACTCCTTCGTGAAATTGGGTTTCCAGTACACGGCAGACGATAGTTTCATTAAAAACAAGAACAAAGTGCAAAAAAAAGAACAAAGGGAAATTATAAAGAACATGGGTCAAAGGAAATGCCGTTAAAAAAAGGATACAAAGATTAACAGTTGGGAGATGGATGGATAGATATATGTATGTATATAATATACACACTGCAAGCCATCCACTCTATAGTCTGAGTCTCTAGTTCAACACTGCAGAAAACTGACCAGAAAACGGTCCTCTTCAACTGAGAAAAATCTGTAAACTTAAAAAAAAATGTTTGTGTTTTCTCGTCTGGACTATTGCAACAGTTTTTTTTCGTGTCTAAACAAGAAGGATCTGTCTCGCCTGCAGTTCATACAAAACTCTGCAGCGAGAATTCTGACCTGCTCTTGTAGAAGAACTCGCATTTCTCCGATCCTTAAAACTCTTCACTGGCTTCCAGTTTCTCTCAGGATCAATTTTTAAATTCTGGTTCTTACTTTCAGATCTATTCATCAACTATTACATTAGTGATCTGATCCAGCCTTACACCCCAGCTCGGGTTCTGAGGTCTGTGGATCAGAATCTACTTATGGTTTCGCGCACACACCAGAGGAGAGAAATCCTTCCAGGCTGTTGCTCCTAAGCTTTGGAACAATCTTTTTCTGAGACTCCTGTGTTGTTCTCGGTGTTATCTTGATCTTTTTAGTATATAGTTTATTGGGTATTGTTTTTTATTGTTTAAGCGCTTTGTGACCCTGTAAAAGCGCTCTATAAATATAAATTACTTACTTACTTACTATGCCACCCCAAAATGAAAAATTAATGTGCAAATGGTGTGATGAAGAAAAAGGCTAAGCCCAGTAGAGGGCTCTCGGGTATTCACGAAACTGTAGTTATGTATAGTAACCATTGTTTTTATTTAGGCTTTTGCGAATAGTCATTTTCTAGGTCAGGGGTCTCAAACATGCACGTTGAGGGGACTTTGATCCACATTGATCTTGTGTTGATGCATCCCAGCATGTATTGCAGGACAGAAATGTTGCTATTACTTGGGCCCTCTAGATGAAGGTGTCTTTCATATTGACGTCTCACTCCTGCCTGTTCTTCTCCTAAGGTCCAGCTCTCCGCCAATGACCTCGAAGAAGAGAAGGTCAACCGCCAGTGTGTCACTGAAGAGCTGCACGAAGTGCTGAAAGAGCTCCGCAAGACTCGTGACGATATCTCTAACCTGGACTCTTCTGTAAGTAAAAATGCAGATTAAAGCTGCTTGTTCAGCGAGACTTAAAGTTTGAGTCCAGAGAACTCAAGAGATGTTATTATCCAGGTGTCTAAACCTGCTGTTGTGCATGTGGCCATATTTCAGAAAAACAGCCGTTTCCCGGAGCGCAGGTCCCACAGCACGCATCAGCTCTACACAATGGACGACATGACAACCTCCCCTAAAGTCACCAGCCTGCTCGACGAGAGTTTCCTGGAGTGCCCTAACTGTCAATCCACTTACCCGGCCAGCCGGTACCGAGATCTTCTGGCTCACATTGAGTTCTGCAATTCTTGAGCTGAAGATGTGACGTCGGAGAACCCATGACACTCCTTTTGAGGGATTTCTTTTATTGTGAGAGTAATATTTTTTAATGTTTAACTATTTTCTGTATAATGTATTGGATTTTATTGTTGCTTATTTTGATTGACACCTTCAGTGTTGGCTATGTTTGGCATGGGAGGATATTTTACACAAAATCATGGCATTTAGACTTTGCGTGAAGTGATTTTTTTTCTTTTTTTAATTGAATTATAGTTATTTTTATATTTTACTGTCCAAAGATGTGTGATATTGATTTAATGTGCAGCTGATGTCATGAAACCTGATCTTTGACTTGTGGTTTTTAAGCTTTTTAGACATTCAGTATTGGAGTTATAGGGTTAAAATAAAGGAAAGTAAATTGAAGCTGTTTGAACTGTTGGTGGATTTGTGAGGTCACGTGTTGCCTGTTATTTTTCCCTCGCCACCTTGACATTTGAAGTCTGGCCCTGTAAATCGGGAATGAGATTGCTCGAGATAATTCCTTGTGCTCAACTATTTAAAGCAGCAGATTAGTGATGGACCTCTTGGTAGGGGAATAGAGGTTAATGTGTCTTTATTCTGACGGCCTCTGACATGTGACCAGCTAGATTTACTTCGGATACACAGTGAGAACTCCACTTTCACTCAGGTCTGGGAATTATTTATGACATTTTGAGACGTTTTTAAATAACTGTGCAGCACATATTCTCTTCTTTTTTTTTTTTAATGTTTTCAAATCTTTGTTTTCTGTTTTCTTTAATATTATGTGATTTAGTCAGAGTTTTCATGAATAAACATTTTAAAACACACCTTGAACTTGTTTGTATTTCAATGTATTTTGATAGAAAGTGAAGAAACCCCTCTCTCGGTCTCTATCCTGATGATCCCTTAACTTTACTCGGAGATGACCTAATGTGAAGCGATAAGTGGACATACGACTGCCTGTATCTTTAGGGGAGTGGCTGACTTCCAGTCCAACCTATAGTTCAGTGAACCGTGGAATGGTGATGCATGTCATACAGTCTTTACACTGAAAGATTAGCTCATTCACTCTAAGCTTAGCTCAGTCACCCTTGAGCCATACAATTCCATTTGAAGTGCTCAAATAGGATTCATTTTCTCTGGCTCGAACCGACCCCACTTTCTTTTCCCTTTTTTTTTTTCTTTCACCAAGACCTCAGAGCAGGTGTCTTAAACTCATCCGGCCAAGATGGGTAAATTCTTAGTCAAGGCTGGAGAATCTTTCAGCCGTCTTTTCGGAACGTCTTTGATCCAAATTGGAGTCTGGTCTTTACTGTTTCTGTGGTTTAACTGGGAATTTAGCCCCGTTTTGTCTGTTCCATCTTAATTATATAATCAAAGCTTTATAAATGATACAATTTGATGTAATGATCTATAGTACTTAACCATCTGACATTGCACAAGGATGGTGTCTTGGTCTATTAAACATTAAATCAAGGAGTGAGCAGGGTATCGTACTTGGGTTGTACCGAGTATAAAAACAACTTTGTCTTTTAGTGCCAAGCATCAGTTAAATACATGTGATCAAAACTCGATGTTTGGATTTTTCTGAAGAAACGCAGATGGGTGACCGAAACAGTGAACATCAGATCAATTTGTAGCAGTCAACTTGTTAGCAAGTGTTCTTTTGCATTGGAAATTGTTATTTATTTTTTTATGTAAGAGAACCTTATCTGGAATTTTGCCAAAGCTGAGAAATAATCCAAGATTTGTACTATACTTATGTCTAATGCACATTTATTGTTGTTAAAATGGGTTTTATTAAATTGGTATAGAAAAAATATCAATCAATACCCAGCACTATTAAGACGCCACACAATATCTTCAGGTTTATACGCTTTCTTTACAGACACAAGATTTAACCATCCAACTGTTTGCCTGGAATATCTTGTGATGCATCCATGACTGTCAGTGTGAATGAACCCGCTGATTATAACGTTTATGATATTACAAATAAATATATATTGATCAGTTGCTCCTTTTGTAACAGTAAAGACATGAAAAAAAAATCATGAGAATAACAGGTTTATTTTACAATCTTACAAATTTGATTGTATTATAATTAAATATGCTTGACAGGTTCTGTGACATTGCAAAAAAAATACTGTTTTCATATCATAAACAAGGGTAACAGATTCTTCTGTGTCAATGATGTGATGGTCGAATGTGTGTATGGTTTATAAAATACAGAATACAACAATTTATCATGAAAAATAGAGCCAAATTGCAGCTTTCACAGGTAAAAAAGACAGATGGAATCACGCAGGAACCTTTAAATTAACAGGCTGGCCGCTGAGTTGTTCAGTGTTCTAAACAGAATCCTGTGTAAGAAAGCAGGAGAATTGTTTTTTCGATGTCGTTTCACAACAAATTAAACATTAATGTACAAGGAAAACATGGTAAATAATGAACGTGACTTACCCGTATTTGTAATACGCCTGTATTTGCCTAACAGGCAAAGATCTGTTTTCTTCTGCGTGACGATTTGCTGGTCCTCTGCCCTCAGACCCCCGGGGTGACGAGAGAAGATAAAAGAGTAGCTGTCCAAACAAGTGCCATCTTCGTCGACTTGTCTACAGGAGTAGTGGACGGCGTAGTTGTCGTAGTCTGTGTCAATAACCCAGTGTTCGTCGTCTTTAGAGAAAAAACAGACAATTTGTTTAAACAAGCTCAAAGGTCGACAACTTCAAAAGCTTTTTTTTGACAAAGTGAGTTTCACAACAAACCAGTCTTGATTTCATCATCAAACTTACTTCCATTCTGCAGGTAATCTGCAACTCCCCAGTACTTCATTCTGAACTTTGCTGGGTCGGGGGTTTCTTGGAAAGTGGCGAACATTTTAGCGCATGTTTCCCAGTTGCTAAAAACAAAAGAAGACAGATCTCCAATGAGATTGAGAAGAGAATGGATGAGAGAGAATTCCTGTGAAAAGATTACTAACTTGAGAATGATGACTCTGCCTTCAGCGCTCGCGGTCATGCTGCCGGCCTCATCGATGGTGAATTTGGCCACGATGTTGTCAAGTAAGAACAAACCCTGTGGATCCTTCTTGGCAACAGCGTACCAGGTGCCAGCGTACTTTAACAGAAGAGACGGCGTCATTGTTTACTCGTATTTTTAAATGTTATTTAAGACCTCTGTCCAAACTCACTTTGGTCTTGTCAAAGTTCTGCTTGACCTGAACGTTGGCCACCTGGCAGTCCTGTTGTGCGCAGGAGAGAGCAAAGAGCCCGAGGGCCACGATATACAGCAACATTCTGTTCCAGAGAAGAAGAAAAAAACATGTCAGTTCCAGGTCAAATTTTCAAACAAAATCCTCACACGTACCTTATTTGTTCCAATTACAGTGGTCTGCTCTCACAGATCTTTGGGTCCCTTTCTGTTGTCTTTATATTCAGTTCCCCCCACCCCCGGTTGTGTAACGTCAACCCCCCTCAGCTACTCCCCCTGACTGCTATCTTGTCTCCGATTGGACAAACATTTACATAACAGTAGAGTACAGTCGTATTGATTTATGTTGATTAAGAACAATTAACTCCCCCACTGTTGAGAGAGTGTTGCAACATGTCAGTCGATCTTAAAGATTCCTTCGCAAAGATTTGGATCAAGCATGTGTTTAAACACAAATGTCACAATGCACCGCCATCAAATACACCTGAATCAAAGCAACCAAAGAACCTTTAGAGTCACTAACTAATCTCTAAGTGTGTTTATGTAACATATAGAAGACATAGACCTTAGGTTGGACATTTCAATCCTATGGGTTGCAAACTAGCAACAAAGTGTGTATAATAAAGAAAAGAAAACAGATGAAGTAGTGTTTTTACTTTTATATTAACTGCTGAGGGACAAAAGCTGTTTTTTTATGTGTGTGCCACAAAAAATGTTGTTGTATGTTGTGTTATTACAGTAAACAATAAATGTCGATTTTGCTTTACTCTGTTTTGAGATTGTTTATTAGCTCGCTCAGTACATACGTAATGGAAAGGGTGATGAAAGCACTCATGTTCTCTTCAAAGAAGAGTGATGTAATCAAGTACTATCTCCTGAGTGTATCAAGTCGTTTTCAGTCAGGAAAGAACATGGAATGCCCAACAGCACTGTTATTATCAGTGGAATGGTTCCAACCATGGCACATGGTTAGATATTATCTTTGACGAGATATTTTTGTGGTTTTCAATCCAAAATAATGTACCTTAAGTTGTTCCAGACGTCTTAACCAAGACCATATTGAGGGAAATTAAGGATTTTCTCATCATTCTTCATTGGTTGAAGTTATTTAGGCCAGTCAATAAAACGATTTATTGATTGATTGATTTTAAAAATTTCTTCTAACCTCTTAATCTTTTTTTATGGTGTTATTTCAGAAAAGGTGAAATGATCTTCAAAAGACCATCTGCTGCTTATGAAACCACAAGTCTTTGCTTGTCAAGCAGCACAATAACTGAGTCTTCTCTAACTGAATAACATTTGGAATTTGGCCGCAGGCTGAGCCATAATTCATAGGGAAATCTATGCCTTGTGAAATCATTTCTGCAACTTTGTTTGCTTCTACGTTATTTCATAAATGATCTTGTATTGTCTACATTAATACATAAAAAAAATTGAATTATTATTATTTTTTTCATTGGTATCCTTATGTGAATTCTGACTATATTTCAAGACAATATTTTAGGGATCGATCACAGATAAAACTAAAATATTTCAGTTTGATATTGACGTCATTTCTTGGATCTTTAACAGAGACAGAGTGTAACACGTCACAGAACACGCTTTCGAACCCTTTGTCTTGCACAGTTAATCAGCTTGCCCTAATCCTCACAACAAAAGATAGTGAGGAACTCCTTGTCTGATCGCTTGGCAAAGTACTCACCAGACACTTTACCTGAGCTATTTTTAACATGCTGTCTTTGTTTAGATTTTTCTTGCAAGACTTCTAATTGTGACCGGTATACAGTTGAAGAACTCATGCCCCTCCCCCTCCACCTCAAAAGAAAAACCTGTACACAATGATTCACCCGACTGGCCATCATCTTTTATTACTTTAAATGAATATGTCTTAAGAACTTTTGTTCAATACAACAGTGGAAAAAAACGTTCAAGAAAGTACTTCACAAAGTATTCATTTGAGGAGATATAAGGATAAAGGACAGTCTTCATCCACTTTCAACACTCAAGTACGTCAGCGCAGTCATTAGTCCGGTGACGTATAGGATGAACCTAAAGTGGTACATTTAACACACGTCATAGTGCCTGTGACGATGCTTAAAGATGAAGACAACATGTGTCCAAACACTTGAAAATTAATTTCATACCATTTTAAAAAACATTAAATAAATTGAAGAATAATCCTATAGTGATACACCTTATTTAAGTTAAGTTTTTTTACAACATTTTTTAAGGTCTGGTTAGTAGGAATTATGTCATGGTTTTCTTTGCTCCTCCTCTACCCCAACTTTTATTTGCTATCAAAGGACATAGATTGATCCTGTGCTTTTCTTCCTCTTTCTTTTTCTTCCAACTTGAATTTTCATTGGTGTCCCATCACTCAACAAGAACCACATTATTTGGATGACCAGGCGTCTATAATAATCAAGTGTATACATACACAAAGATCCCAAACGTCTCCTCCTACATTTGTCGGGATTAAAAGAAAATCTGTTGTTGGGGAAGGTTGGGACTGTGCGTCAGTCTGTTTGTCTATATAAAAAGCTGGTGGTCACAGGAATGCAGGAGTCTCTAGGGTGTCCTGCACAGGTGGAGAGGATTGCCCAATATAAAATTATCAGGCGGGGATTTGCAGGTTAAAGATGCTTAAAGCAGGGGGTTTAATGTCATGACGTCACATTAATTAGCAGGCACTTTGATCCTTTCAGCCTCTTAGCCTTGCTAGATCCTGTTCTTCTCTTTGACCAACACAGACGCTGCCAATGACTCCGTGTTCTAGGATGCTGCTACTCCACCAAAAGAGCCAGTAGCTCACCTTCCTTTTTTCATCTGTCCCGGGTGATTCTTCTTGGGATAAAGGCTTGAAAAAACGATCTGTTCACCATGGCGGACAAAGGTAGCGTGGAGAAATATCTGGAGAACAACCCACAATTTGCCAAAGAATACTTTGATAAGAAAGTCCGGGCAGAAGTGCTCACGGCAGCCTTCTCGACTCAAATTGACATCAAAGACATCGCTTCGTTCAAGGATGTTAACTCAGTACAGGAGGCAGCCATCATCTTTGAGTTGGTCCAGGAGTTGCAGAAACAGGGAACTATGGAGCAGTCCATGCACAAAGTCCTGCAGCGGCTGACGATGATTTTACAAGCGGACCGGGCTGGGTATTACCTTTGCCGATCAAGAAATGGGATTCCTGAGCTTTCTACCAACCTCTTTGATGTAACTCCGACATCCAAGTACGAGAGCAACTTGGTTCACCCGCAGAGTGAAATAGTTTTCCCTTTGGAAATGGGAATCGTGGGTTTCACAGCAAGTTGCAAAAAGCCCCAAAATGTTCCAGATGTCACACAGGTGAGAACTATCTAAACACTGTTGTAGTATTAGTACTTGAGTGAATAGAATCAATGATTTGTTCAAAATAAAAAAAGTTAAAGCTGATAAAGACACATTTATATTTCTATACTTGAGGACTGCAATACAAATAATATGGGATCAAGAAGGCATCTGTAATCTTTCTCTTTTGGTAGCAGATGATAAGTTTTACGACTTCACGTGAATAAATCAATATTTTCTCATTGGTGCAGAATAAGAAGTTTTGTGACTTTGTGGACAAGCAAACTGGATACAAGACCAAATGCATGCTCACTTTCCCATTGATGGCTGAAAAAGAATGTCTTGGAGTCGTCACCATGCTAAATAAAATTGGAGCCAGTAGTTTTACTCCAGAGGATGAAGCCGTAAGTATTTTAAACCCTATCTATTATCGATTAGTTAAGTCTGTATGTATGTGTCAAAACTGAATTTAAAAAAAAGTCAAGAACAATTATTTATAGATTTGTTGCTTACTCTGTGCCGTTTCTAAAACTGAAAGATAAAAAAGATTGTGATACTGCCACAAAAAGGTTGTCCTTCAAATGTACAACTTGTGCTCCGGAAGGCATTGAGACAGGATTGGTGACTTGATACTGTGATGTAACTTCCCTTCTTTAAGCCACATTATAATAGGTGTGATGTTTTCTTGTGCATGCAGCGCTTAAAACTCACTTCACAACACAGCTGTTGTATTATTATTTTACATTTAAATCTACATTGTGTGACAGATGAATCACTGCAGTATGAAAAAAAAGAAACTTGTCCGGTCATAAAGCCGTGTTCTCTTTTGGTTCTCAGCTCTTCCATAAGTACATGAACTTTGCTCAAGTAATTGCCCTGCAGCATTACACGGCCTACATGTTCAATGTTGAGTCCAGGAGGAGTCAGGTAACTGCTAATATCCCAATATATTCTAATACCATTCCAGCGTTTTTCGATTAATGTCAGGACAACCTAATTGCATGAAAATGTATCCCCCTAGGTTCTACTCTGGTCAGCTAGTAAAGTCTTTGAAGAGCTGACAGACATCGAGCGACAGTTCCACAAAGCCCTTTACACTGTGAGGGTCTACCTCAACTGCGACCGGTACTCAGTTGGACTTTTGGACATGACCAAAGAAAAGGTTTGTTCAAGATCGAAATCCGACTTCTATGAACCGCCGTAAACCAAACATTCTCTCATGCGACAGGAATTCTACGATGAATGGCCGGTCAAACTGGGTGACGTCGAGCCTTACAAAGGACCTAAAACTCCAGATGGAAGGGTAAATAAGTTATTTATTCCAAGCTTTGAATGATTCCTTTCTTATTCTGGGTAAATAAAACTGCACTTTGACTCTGTGTTTTATCAAGGAAATCATCTTTTACAAAATCATCGATTACCTGCTCGAAGGCAAAGAGGAGATCAAAGTCATACCGTGAGCAGCTTTTCATTCTCTTTAGAACAGAATTTAAGAAACAATACTTGAGGTTCATCTGCATTTTACGCTAAATAGTTTCCAGTAATGGTTGTATTATTTCAGGGGCCCCCCTGCAGACCACTGGGCTCTCGTCAGTGGACTTCCAACCTACGTGGCAGAGAACGGCTTTGTAAGTTTGAGACATGATGAATGAAGCTTGTCAAGTGTTCTTGAGAAAAAGTTCACAAGGAAGGTTGACTCGTGAAAAATCACTTGTCTTGCTCTTCACAGATTTGCAACATGATGAATGTGGCAGCAGAAGACTTCTTCACATTCCAGGTAGAAAGATCCAACTACCTTAAAAAAAGATACAGCTGGATTTATTTAGTCATGTACTAAAATTGTTAATTTGTATTAGTATTACAACATAAACTATTGTTTTATTTCAGAAAGAGGCAGTGGATGAGTCAGGATTCGTGATCAAGAATGTCTTGTCGCTACCCATTGTCAACAAGAAAGAAGAAATTGTGGGAATCGCCACATTCTACAACAGGAAAGACGGCAAACCTTTTGATGAACACGATGAACAGATTACTGAGGTCAGAAATTAGCCTTTAAAATTCTCACTAAAACTGCGCTAGGACTGCTATTGTGCGTGAAATGCCGGACATTATATTCACTGTTGCTTCGTGTCTATTTTGCCGCAGGCTTTGACACAGTTCCTCGGGTGGTCTGTGCTCAACTGTGACACCTATGATAGGCTAAATCGCATGGAATACAGAAAAGACATTGCCCAGGAGATGCTCATGTACCAGACCAGATGCACTGGTGATGAGATGCAGTCCATTTTGGTGAGTCCCATCTGCACGTCTCCAGGTGCACCTTTCATCAGTTCTGATCTTTCATTTTCTCACTAGAACACCAAAGAAAAGTTTGACTCAGAGCCAGAAGACTGCGATCAGAAAGAAATGTACAAGCTTTTGGTGAGTGAGCATCAAACATCCTTAACATGTTTAAATATGAACTACAGAAATCAAATACATCCTCCATCAGGTGCTTATATTATTAAGGTACCAATTAGCATTGCTGATCATTCAACGTGAACTTTTTATTTTCCAGCGAGGGACCTGCCCACCAGCTGATAACGTCAATGGAGAGAATCTGTACAATTTCGGGTTCAGCGATTTCCCTTCTTCAGAACACGACCTCATCAAGGCTGGCATCCGCATGTTCTTCGAGCTTGGTGTGGTGGAGAAGTTCAAAGTTCCTGCTGAGGTATGAGAGGCCAGGCTGCCATGGATGCTAATGAAATGATGCTAATGCAAAGAAAACAACATCAATTGGTCAGTATGAATGATCTTGGCTGATAACTTTTAGGACTGTGTAAACATTCAGTAGGTTACTTTCTTATGCAATATCCACGGATACTAGTTCTGAAAGGATGTATGATAGGCAGACTCGTATTCAAGACTAAGACATTACCAAGACTGGAGAGTGACATGACCATGACAAGATCAAGTCACCAAAAGAATGTAAGGAGTAATGTCAATGTGGGTAAGAAGGAGAGAACGCAAGACCAAGACGAGAGCAAGACTATACACCGCCCATAGACTGCCAAGACCAAGATTAGGCCAAGTTAATAGACTTCCAAGACCATGGACTGCCAAGACATAGACAAGACAAAGTCAATAGACTTCCATGACCATAGACTGCCAAGACATAGACAAGACAAAGTCAATAGACTTCCAAGACCATAGACTGCCAAGACATAGACAAGACAAAGTCAATAGACTTCCAAGACCATAGACTGCCAAGACCAAGAATAGGCCAAGTTAACAGACTTCCAAGACCATAGACTGCCGAGACATAGAAAAGACAAAGTCAATAGACTTCAAAGACCATAAACTGCCAAGACATAGACAAGACAAAGTTGATAGACTTCCAAGACCAAGATTATGTCAAGTTAACAGACTTCCAAGACCATAGACTTCCAAGACATAGACAAGACAAAGTCAATAGACTTCCAAGACCAAGATTATGTCAAGTTAACAGGCTTCCAAGACCATAGACTGCCAATACCAAGATTATTCAAAGTAACAGACTTCCAAGACCATAGACTTCCAAGACATACAGTAGACAAGACAAAGTCAATAGACTTCCAAGACCATAGACTTCCAAGACATAGACAAGACAAAGTCAATAGACTTCCAAGACCATAAACTGCCAAGACACAGACAAGACAAAGGCAATAGACTTCCAAGACCATAGACTGCCAAGACATAGACAAGACAAAGTCCATAGACGTCCAAGTCCATAGACTTCCAAGACCATAGACTGCCAAGACAAAGTCAATAGACTTCAAAGACCATAGACTGACAAGACATAGACAAGACAAAGTCAATAGACTTCTAAGACCATAAACTTCCAAGAAATAGACAAGACAAAGTAAATAGACTTGACAAGACAACGTAAATAGACAAGACGACGTAAATAGACAAGACGAAGAGAATAGACTTCCAAGAAAAGAACCGCAGAAAGACCAGGACATAGACTGCTGAGTACAATACAATAGACTGCAGGACCAAGACAAGACCATAGACCAAGACCGGAAATAAGTGGTGTTGAGACCAAGAACACACTAGGGATTATGATGTTAACATTGCTCACCTACAGTTAGTTGGCATCTTTTCACGTGCATGTGTTGGGAAAAAATGTAAGTCTGGCTTAATAAGCATTATTTAACTCTTTATTGCTCTGGTCCAGACTCTGACAAGATGGATGTACACAGTGAGGAAGGGATATCGCGCCATCACCTACCACAACTGGAGACATGGTTTCAACGTCGGCCACACAATGTTTTGCCTGCTGCAGGTAACGTATCTGGAGGTCATGACCCATGAACACAACACTGGCTTATGTACCAAAACTCGAAGCAAACTTTCCAATAGTTCATCCTTGATGCTGTTGTATTGAATCTGAATCCGAGCACTTTTGTCTCAACAGACCGGGAAGTTGAGGAAGTACTACTCTGATCTAGATGCCTTCGCTATGGTCGCTGCTGCATTCTGCCACGACATCGATCACAGAGGCACCAACAACCTCTATCAGACAAAGCAAGTGAACACAACATGGATTTCATCTGTATCTATTAGACAAAATGTACACGTCATATCATTTCAGTTAGTAAAACTTAGGTTTATTACTATAAAGAGGAACTCATTAAGTACAGTATATTTATTATAAGGTTTAGAAACATTTGTTATGGGGGTAGTACTTAATCTATATTTGAATAAAAGTCATAATTGTTATGTCCTGCTTTTAAAATACACCTGAGTGAGGCGAATGACTGTTAGTTTCTAAATGGATGGTCTCTGACACCAGGAGTTCAGCTCCACTGGCCAAACTTCATGGCTCATCGATCATGGAGAGGCATCACTTGGAGTACAGTAAAACCCTCATGGCTGAGGAGGTACGAGACATCCTCTGTCCATTTCTTGTAATTGTGAAAGCGTAACATCATTTACTGTGTCCAACAGAGCTTGAACATCTTCTGCAACCTCCAGAAGCGTCAGTTTGAGAACGTGCAGCACCTGTTTGATGTTTGCATCATCGCCACAGACCTGGCCCTCTACTTTAAGTGTGTTTTCTGACACGTGTTTGGTCGACAAGATCGCTGAGATTCCTCTTAATCCCTGTCTCTTGTCCGCGGCGTAGGAAGAGGACTATGTTCCAAAACATTGTGAACGCCACTGAGCCCATGGCAGATGAGAAGGAGTCCATTGCCTACATTTCAAATAACGCAATCAGGAAGGAGATTGTTATGTGAGTGTCTTCCACGTGACGTTGTGCATTTTGTAAGGGTCTCTTCGTGCAGGCTCACATTTGTTTGACTTTATCTGCAGGGCAATGATGATGACAGGCTGTGACTTGTCAGCTATTACCAAACCGTGGGCGGTTCAGAGCAAGGTGGGTGTTTTACTGAAACAGACGAGATGTACGAGGAACGGACTTGGATTCGTGTCAACATTTTTTTATGCTATGATATAAGATAGGAGTTTTTTTTTTCTCCCATAGGTGGCGCTGATGGTTGCTGCAGAATTCTGGGAGCAAGGAGATTTGGAGCGAAGTGTTTTGGACCAACAACCAATCGTAAGTCCCATTATATCGTCTTTTTTTCAATTTTGGAAGAAGTCATAATATTTATATTCTCTTCGCTCTTTCCCAGCCCATGATGGACAGGAACTGTTCCGAACAGCTACCCAAGATGCAATGTGGTTTCATTGACTTTGTCTGCGCATTTGTTTACAAGGTAAAAGTTCTAGATAGCTTCTTAAGAGAATGCAAACAAACAAGCTGTCAATCAATAAATAACATTCACTTTTATTGTCCTTAAGATGAAACCTCCACCTCTTAAGATCATTGTACATGTATTGATGTTTCAAAGATGTTGTTAATGTGAAAGAAAACCCATTTTCTATGTGAATAGCTATCAGTCTACATAAAGAACACAGTCCTTCATTTACTTTCAAGACATCGGTGATAATGTATCGCACAAGAACAGCTAATGTAACTGAAATACAAATTAGCTTTAGCGTTAAATGAAAGCAAATAAAAACAATTCAAAATAAATGTTATTCAGAAGGTGCACACATACTGCGTCAATTCAATTTATTCAAACTTTCTCGTGTTTTCTGGATTTCAGGAGTTTTCTAGATTCCACAAAGAGATTCAGCCCATGTTTGATGGTCTGAACAACAACCGGTCAGAATGGAACAAGCTGGCTGAAGTGTACAACGCCAAGATGAAGCTCATTGAAGATGAGAAGAAGAAGTTGGAAGACGAGGAGGCCAGAAAAGGTATACATTTCTTTTATCTCGAGTGAAGACATCCAGTCTTTAATATCCTTTTTTTTTTGACAGGTGACGGAGGAAAATCCAAAACATGCACAATTTCTTAAATTCCATCCATGGTTTTTGAGATTGGTAAGAGATATTCCAGGCTATTCTGCAACGGTGAAAGGAGCCATTTTGGGATATTCCTCCGAAGTTTGAGAAGTTAGCGGCTCTATACGCGGTGCAATCGTGCGACCTGTGTAGCCTGGATAGGATTTTGACTAGGCTACTTCTAGTAACCAGATTGTAGAAAAAAACACGAAGGGCTGGGAAGACCTAAAGAATGTGAAAGACCGCGAAATGTGCTAATGAACGTTAAAACACTACCTTATTAAGCTAAAAGGCCCCCTAGCATAGCAGGCACGTACCTGGAGCCTCTTTTAAGTGTAGTACATTTAACTGAGTATATTCCTGTGCTGTCAAGTTAATCTACTCGATGTACTTGCTGGATATATTTTGCTACTGCTATTGTAATGAAGGGAAAGAGCAAAATAAGAATGCAACTTTGAGTGGTTATACTGTTACTTTAATTTTGGTGAATGAATAAACAGTACAAAATAATGTATAAAGACAATGTGAAGTGTAAGGAGTGATGTCACTGAGACATATATTAAATGTATAGAAACCAGAAATAAAGCAGCACTTATTAGACTCACTTTTGTTTATTTTGTACATTAATGTATAACAGGTTTTTATTTTCACAATAGTTTCTAAATAACCCTGTATTAAATCCTTATTTATTTGGAAATGCTAATCTTGTAAAGCCTCGACTGAACAAGCGGCAAAATTTAGTTATTTCCCTGTATATATGTCTCGCAGCAGAGAAAAGAGCAGATACACGACCTGAAGATCATGTTTTTGGACAAACGTGTGAAATTAACCAAAAACAGCCCTTTCTCCTCCAGCCGAGCGACACTGTAGCGCCTCACACGTGTTATCTCCTGCCATAAAAGGGCATCAATCAAGAGACTGTAATCTTTCTAAAGAAGCTTAGGTAGCACCTGGCTTTCTCTCTTGAACTTAGGGTCACTGTTGAGGAATTCCCTCAATTATCCGCAGATGTCACATCTTCTAGCACAAGCCGATATATTTCACACGATTGTCCCACTAACTGTGACCTTCAAAAAAAAAATGCAGTTTGTAAGCATGAGTTAAATATACATTGTTCAAGGCAAATAAAATGTATGTCATTGCATGTGTGTCTGCAAATAAAAAAAAAGTCTATGTTTGGTTTCCTGCAGAACCAAAGTACAAAGGTGTGAATTGATCTCTTCTTTGCACACGCTCAAATCATGGCTAGCTAGACGAACCTTGGGCTCGGCCGCAGCAACAGTCAGTCTTAGTGTAATATCGTGCCAGGATCTTAAAGGCTCCAAAGCTGGATGAGCCACAGGGGAAAGAGGATCAGTGGATTGATTTTTATCCTTGCCCAATACAATAGTGTCAGGTCGAGTTCAGCATCTATGTTTCAGTTTTGAATAGATGTGTACACAAGAGCTGGGATGATGCAGGAGTACATCCCTGTCCTGTGCAGCCTGATATTTATGCTGCTGCGTTTGTTGTTGATAAACATTGCATTGATCAGATTTTTGAACACATTTCTGCTTGTTTGACTTCCTGACTCTGGTTGCTCACATTTTTACTTTGAAATCAGAATTGGATTCATTCCCTGCAAAGCACTTTATGATAGTCAGCTTTATAAAACATTTTTCAAGCGGGGTTTTGGTTTCATGCATTTTATTTGCCTAAAACACAAAGAGAGGACAAACACTGTTTCCACTTTTAACAGCACAACTCACATCAACTTTCTCTGAGGTGAGAGGAAAGCTAGGATGAACGACAGTCAAGTGAAGATTACTTGTTCTTCCGGTGTGAGCTGTAGACTAATCTCCCAGGATTCTCACGCACTGTTCTATTCCCTTTGCTGGAGGAAATCAAGGCTCCTCTGTCCCAGGTCACAGGGACCAAACGAGAGCTAATCCTCGTTCTATTTTCTCCCGGACATTGCTAATTTCACTCCACCTCTCCCAATTTGTCGCTGGTTCTGCCACCTGCCCGTCTCAACGGTGACTCCTCTTCTTCTTTAGGCAACAGCCAGATACAAATAGTCATTATTATGTAGAAGGATCGGATCATTTCATGAAGTGACTCTGGTTCACTTTCTTGATCTTAGATTTGTCACATTTGTCATGAGAGATGGATCGATCGAGACGTGATTGAAACACAGTGGAGACGAGGACATCATTTTGAGGAGGTCACAAAGGTAGAAGCTGACAACATGGCACATTGTTAAAAAAGTCTTTGTCGGGGGACGAACTGGTTGGAAGATGTTAGAACTTGATGTTCTGCTTACACGTTGCTGTGATCAATAACTGTGATCGACTCCACTTTAAAGTTTTAAAGACAAGTTTCATGTCAATTTTTCTGATCTTGTGTTTTCAGTCCGCTCACAATGTTGAGTACATCAAAGGAAAAGATCCTCAAAGTACTGATCGAACTCTTCGTCCCTAAGTACAGAGAAGAAGAAAAAATTGGATTAGTGAAGAAAAGAAAATCACATTTATTTCTATACCGACTCAAAACCATCTAGACAAGTGGTTCCCAAAGGGGTGGGCAATGCAATGTAAAATATTCTCTTACTTTGACTTCTCCTCCAGCACAGGAGCAGGTCCTCGCCAGTGCTCCGACTCTGACGGGCCCTCTGGCTCCTCATATGCACTCGAGCCTTCTGCAGAAGTACGAGACAGAATCAACGAGTTGCTGCTAATGATGCGATCATTGACAACAGCACACATTTAAGTAGACGTATGGAGAGGCGTGTGTTCATTCGTCGTACCTTCATTGACAACATGTGACTCATCTGCACCGCTGGAAGACGACGACTCACCTGCAACACAAGGTTCAGTCGTTTAAAAACGAAATGATGAAGTTATAAATAAATCAAATAAAATAATGTAACCTCTGCTTCTCCTATGTTTCTTATTCTTCTTATGTTTCTTGGAAGACGTTTTCGTTTTCTTCATCGCCGACGCCTCTTCGTCTTCCTCACATTCGCGTTTCCTTTTTTTCGCCAATTTCACCTCCTTCCTCCTTTAAAAGCAGAGCCAACGATTTTAATCAGTGCCAGTAGATATTAAATATATCCTTAGTGTGTTGAGCTTACTTGTGATGGTAGTTGAGTTTGAAAGAGCATTCTGGACACAGTCCTGGAATAGAAATTTAAGAACAGATTGAATGCACGTGGTTTGCAATTTGATGACCTTCTAAATCCAGCTCAAACAAGGAATAATCAGTTTATTTTAGGCAAACATTGAATTTGAATCTGAAAAATCAGTCTTTTTTAAGCAAGACATAGAAAACCTAGTAGTTTTAATCAAACAAATCAATTGAATAGACACTTTTATTTATAACAGTTGCCTCAACTGTCACCTTTGCAAGTTGAGCTACAAGTGAATAAATGTTTTAACTATTGCAACTGTAAACCAGTTGGAACCTAAAACAAAGAAAAAACCAAGAGTCACTGTACATGTTCTGTGATGGAAGCAGACGATGAGGCCTTTTCAAACGTGATGCCGCATTCTATTGAACATATCTCTTCAGGAAGTTTAGAGGTTTATTGTGGGGATGAACTGCATCCAGACTGCTAACTAAAGATAAAGGAGGTCAAGGTGTCTGCCTGCAACCTGTCAAAGCCGCTGAGCTCATAATGACTGGTTGGTCTTCTCGCTGTAATTATTCTAAGAGGATTTCCAGCAATATGACACCTAAAGGAGGATTATTATGAGTCGGTCATTACATTAAAACCATCCTTTTACTGATGACATATTCCCCAGCAGGTGCAGCTCAAGTAGAGTCCGGGAAAAAAAACCACTTACGGAGTTTAACCAAAGCATTTCTCTTCTCGTCCTGTTCAACGTAGGCGAAGTTCACCTCCCAGCTCTTGAGGCCCTCTTCCTTCACACAGTGTTTGTGTCCACACTGGAACTGACCTGGTTCAGAAGATACCAGTCAATGTTGAATCAAGGAAAGAAAAACATAACTTTCAACTGGTACATATTAGCTGTGTGTATTGGCAAGAATCTGACGATACAATACGTATCAAGATACAGGGGCAATGGTGCGATATACATGTATATTGTAACACTGTAGGTACAAGGATATATTCATATTATTTTTGAGTACTTGACTCACGTGTTGCAGAATTTACAGACCACATGACTCGTCGTTACTGCTTAAATTTGTTTTGAAATCAAAATATGTCAAAACATTAGCTTTAAAAGTGGCTTGAGTTGACTGTATCCTCTAGTCCTCGGTCCCAGATCTCACTGGATTTCAATGTTCATTTAGCTACGGAGGACAGGATGACTGCTCCCATCTAGAGGCTGGAAGTATAATTTCAAAAGAAAAATTAACGATGTGAATATGTGCAAGTTAATTGTAAAGAAATTAATGATTTGATTTTTTATAAACACATTATTGTGCTTTTGATAACTATGGTAACACAAAATAGGATTTTCAAGCCAAAAATAAAAAGATGAAAATCATATCGTTTAATGTTCTTAATAATCGATACAGTGCTGTCAAATATCGATTCAGTATTGTGGAAAATAATAATTAAATCTTTAAATTTAAGAGCCCTAATACATATAGTTTAAAGCGGAAATATAATATCCACATATTACCAACATTTGCATGATTTACATATCAAACAGATATTTAAAAAAACTAGAAACAAATAAATGAGTTAAGGGATGTTCTAGCATCCCTTCATGCAAACCAATAAGTCTGGTGTTATTTTAATATGAAGCAGACTGAAGCTCTTGTTTCATGGTTTATGACATTATAATCTCATCATCATCTAAACCTGAACCTTCATTAACAACAGGCTTTTTTTCGGTTACTCTGGTTCTGCTGATTGAGACGACGAACGGCAAAAAACTATATTCTGTGTAGTTCTGAGGCGATACATTTTTATTTTGTGTGATGCTAAGACGAGCAATGACGCAACACACCACAGCCAGCTTTTCATAAGTAGACAGACAAACACTCGACAGTAAAGAATTCATAACTTTGAGGTACAAATGTGATCTGAATTTCAAAGGAAACGCAAACCTCTTAACATGACACAACATGAACCTAGAAGGTGGCGTTCAGAGGAGCAGAGTGTGTGTGTGAGTGTGTGTGTGAGTGTGAGTGTGAGTGTGTGTGTAAGGAGATTAAAATTCCAGAGACCCTGCCTGCAACACAAAGTCATCCGAGTCCCTCTTTTCACTTTCTACAGAGAGGATTCTTCAAATCTCTTCATGTACTTGTTTACACCACATTGGTACCAAGACACAACATATTCAGTAAACAGTGAGTTCCTTTTCCAAATACCTGAAGAGATATCGACTTACCTTTACCTGAAACCACCTCGTTTTCGCTCCGCCAGCGGAACCCAAACTGTTGGTGAAGCAGTTGTGTATTAACAAAAAAATAAAGCTCAAACTCACACAAACCCGAGATGTTTTCTTACCTTGTTTTCTTTGTATTTGCTGAGGTCAGATATGCAGTACTCCTTAAACAGTTTGTCGTAGTACTTTTTGGCCAAATCTTTCTCCCTTTAAAGTACAAAATAAAAACATGAGAGGATTCTGCATTGTTGAGCAACCATTTAAGTCTTTTTTTTACATTCATACTAAATATTATTTAAAATCACTTGATATTATCTCTTTAATAATCATGTGTTGCATCAATAATTAACCATGAAAAAAAGACCATGTCATGTCTTCTTGATCCTCGTCCCTCCAAAGAAAGCGATGATTCTCACGCAATACATCCATGTCGTTTTTGTCACTGGTTCTAGGTTCAGGACATAAAAAAAAAAGGGACACGGCGTCAGAACATAATGTTAACATGAGTCGACAGTGTCAGCAGTTTGTCACGAGAAGGACTAAGAACTTACAAGGAACGTCTGAAGTCCTTCATCTTTCCTCCGTAGTACAGGATGTAGTCGCCAACAAACTTCTTATGACGTTCAAACTGTTGTTAATTAAGGTGAATTTTGAACATGAATTATGACATTCATAGCTGGAGACGGTTCATGTTAATTAAACATTAAAATCATTTAATCCATAACAAACCTTTGCACCTGAAAAAGCCTGCAAACATTTAGATAATAATACATTGAAATACATTATGTTATATCTATATTATAGTCTGCAGTTCAGTAGGCGAAAGTAAAACTATTTTTTCAAGAGGCCAAATACAGGATCAGCACCTCTAAATGAAGGTTTAACCTGGGTTCTCTGGGAGAGTCCTAGATCAGGCCAGTAAGCTAATCTCAATTGACACCGGACCGCCTTTATTTATTTGTAGTCCAGTCGCGACTGGTTACTGGGGGAATGTGGTGCACAGCGCCACCTGGTGTCATAAAGAAAAAAAAGGCATTTGTAATGAACCATCATCAAATAAACTCATACAACACGGATTTTAAGTAAACCTTTACATGATAATTACAAATGTATATATTTATATGAATGATTGGTTAAGTTCTCTTCCTGGTTTTGTGTACTGAGAACATTATAAAACCACAAAAAAATAATGATAAAGTTGGACTCAGAGCTCGCAGACCCACTCCGAGGTCATGAAAATTTTGAGAGCTATGACCTCTGAGTATATTGGGTGTGTCACTTCTTGATCTGCTTGAGCTTGAACAACAAATCTGTCTGGTTTCAATGATAGTTAACACTTTTTTTAATGATCAGGCAGGTGTGCTGGTCAACAATATAAATGCGAGTTTAAGTAAAAACCTACAGCTCTTGAACCGTGTGAAAAAAGGATACAGCGTTCATTGATATAAGGTGAGCTCTTCTGTTTCTGGCCTCCTCCCTGCAAAATAAGAAAGTGGAAAACGGTTTGTAACATCAAGCTTCATTCATAAATAACCGTTCATTCAAATTTTTATTGTAAAAATATAGAGTTGGTTTATAATGGAAAGTTATATTTAAAAGAAACTAACACAAGATGCCATGTATTATGTTATTTCATATGGAAATACCTAAATAAACACCTGAGCTAGTGAAGGTGATATGAAATATGATGTATCATAAATTCACAAAACATTTCTCAAGTCAAAATAACTAAGAACGTAAAGTGATGTATGCATAAGGTTAATTGTTTTGAAAAAATATTGTAGAGGAAAAAAAAGGTCTTTAAAAGATAAACTGGATAACAAGGATTCAAGATCACTTTTTAAATAAAAATGAATGCATTAATATTACATAAATATAGCATGTTTTTTGACAAGAGGTATAAATCTCATATAGTTAATCGAGCGTCCTGCATTCATCTTATCATTTCATTTTTCTTACCTGTCCAGCTCATTGGAATGAAAACTCCGGTGAGCGACCAGGGAATGAGGATTCTTCTTATATGCCTTGTGCAGGATCTCATCAGGTTTCCTGGAAGGAAGCGAAGTAAAGTCCATATTCAGGAGCCAAAACCATTTTCAATTTAAATCAAGTATCTATATTTTACCTATTAGCGTCTTTGTGCAACGAATCCCCTTCCTCCTCATCACTGAAATCGGAGTCGTAGCCACCAGCAGCTCCATGTACCTGGACCACGAGAAGAAACAACTTAGAACTAGGGTCGACTTGCAGAGGCCACACAACCGGTCAGTAAATCCACAGTAAACATATGAAAGTGAATATTGTATTCACAACTGCACTACAATCTTCTTCAGCACTATTTCAACAAATTAATTATTAGCCATAGCTACTCATATTTGTTTGAATATAAATGTCTAAATTAAGGTTCTTTAAGTATCAATGCAAAACACAATAATATTAATGTGCCAGAAATCATACAATAAAAAATAACAGCCTGACTACTAATATAAAATGAATAACAACATAACTCACTTCATGCTTAACATATCAGCTCTATCGTAAACCAAGTATGTTTTCAATAAATATAATAAATATTATACATGGAAAAGAAAAATATGTGACATATTGTATACGTAAACTAAAATATACACAGTAATATGATCAACTGTAACAAGTAACATAAACATTAAGAGTCATTAAGAGAAATCATTAAGAGTAGATACAAA
Source organism: Callionymus lyra (assembly GCF_982586985.1). Lineage (NCBI taxonomy): Eukaryota > Metazoa > Chordata > Actinopteri > Syngnathiformes > Callionymidae > Callionymus > Callionymus lyra. The sequence continues at coordinate 19,288,682 of NC_141823.1, forward strand.
CACACGAGACGTTCTTTTTTCACATTTTCAATATTATGATTTGAAAAAGATTAAAGTAAAAGATGTTATTAAGCAGCAGGTCGAACCACAACATTACGACTCGTGAACTCCTGCTAAGGTGTATGTTGGTGACTCATCACAGACAAACATGAACAAAGTCGCTTAAATAAACTAAATTTAGTAAAACACGCTCGCATTTATCTTCACCAAAGCTCACAGATTTAAACCTACTTTAGCAAGATTCTCCATTTTCCTGCTTCTCTACTACGACGACTTTCACGCATGCGCAACACTCTGTCTCAGCTCGCCATGTTTGTATGGCAAGCTAAGAGGGACAAATTCAGACTGCACGACTTACAAAACGTGTTCGCGTTGCGTTCATGATCATTATTATTGGTCATGTGCGTCGTTTTGGGAAAAAAAACGAACTACGTTACTCTTCCTATAGTTAAAATTATTTTTAAATCATTGTAATGGGAAATCATGAGAAAGACGACAGACATTTTTTCCATGTTGAGTTGTGGTTATGCTTCTTTGTCGCCATCTGGTGGAATTTGTATGTTACTGCGGTATCGACGTTTCAAATACATGTTTTTTTTTGTTTTTTGCAAAATAAAAATCTGCAACCTGTTGTTGTCTCTTAAGTTCCCCTTTAGGTGGCTTCACCCTTTGAGCCATTACACACTTCAAGGTAAGTTAGTAAGTGATATAGGTAAAGAAAATAAGTGGCTAATGAAAAAAGTACAACAATTTTTGTTGGTACATATAACAAATAATGACCCTGGTCTGGAAAAGCGCCCTACAAAAATTAACTAAATACTTACTTGCTTACAATAATTATACAAAAAATGAAACAATACATACATTTACATTCTAATACTTAATGTGTTCCCTATTTTCTGTATGTAAACAACAGGCATTTCCCCTAATTCTCTCACGCGTAGATTTCGATTTATTAACATCATTACACCTCTGCATGACAGTCGGGAGTTTCTCACAATAAATTGTAAGATGCTGTGAGTGTCCTCTACATGCCAGTAAGTTCCTTTTCAACCTATACAATCAATCAAGTCCTGGACAGTCTGTGGTGTGACGGCGGTTTCATAACATCAGGAGTCGTCTTGCTATTTGCTTCTCATTTCCACCTGTTGTCTGTTCCATTAGCACGGCAGCAGGTGACATTGAAACAAGAAGTGTGATTGATTTGAGCTAAATCTTCTTTTTTTAAGTGATCTCTTTATTTTTTAAGCAGTGTATATAAATACACAAAAACACACACATACCTACACACAGTGTTTCTTTCTGCAAATCAAAAACAATCGACACTCAGACAAATCATAAAAAACATCCATGGCACAACAGTCATCGTCTCAGACTGTACAGTGTAGTGCAGAACACATTTAAGAAAAGTCACTTTTTATACTGTTGTTGAATATTTTTCTTCACAGCTCCTCGTGCCTCGAGTCCTCCCTCTCCTGGTCTTCTTCTACCTTCAGCTTCAGCTCGTCCGCGGTGATGAGGCCGTCCTTGTTTCTGTCCTGGTTGTTGAACATGTCGGCGATGACCTCATCGGCTGACATGCCTGGCTTCATGCGACCCTTTCCATCCTTCACCTGCAGCGTGATGAACTCTCCAAACTGCAAGAACACAACAAGATGACACATGCATGTCAAACAATAACCACAATGCATCATGACATGAGCTATTGAAATATATAATATCTCTTAATAGGATTCTATACATTCTCCCACAAACCATAAAAGACGAGGGTAACCAGAAACTACTCCAGGACTATTATTATTCATTTGCAGTATAAATATTTATAGCCAATAAGAGGAAAAAGACATGTTCACATGTAAGCATTTGATTTTTGTTTTTCTTGTCCAATACTTTCAGCAACTATTAAAGACCTTTTGAATCTTTGAATAGACCATTATAAATAACATCAACACGTTTCTTTAGTTTGTTTACTCAAGAAAAGACTGAAAAGTATACAGAATCGACTGACGCGAGTTGAGGAATGTAAGCTGTTTAAGGAACATCAAATGTTATCGTTTAGATAATGTTGAGTATATAGTTAAGATGTAACACCAATTAAAATACAAAAAAATGAATTTGAATTAAGTTGACATTTAGGAATAATTTGGTTCTAAAGAATGTTGAGGATCTTGTGAGGATTTAGATGAATGTGATACTACAGACTTATAGTCTTCAAGTCACCAAAAAGCACCACCTCCATTAAAAAATTCCGCTGAGATGGACTTAAAGGAAAGACTTCTCAGCTCCAATAACATGTTGTGAGGAAAGAGCTTAATTTTTTTTTTATACAAAAGCTGTGTGGATTCAATTTTGTTAAGACTAGCAGTAGTTGTCCTGAGCTGATCTTATGTGGGAAACATTGTGCAGAAGACAGTTTCCTGTGTGAGAGCACACGTTGACAGAATAGTTCTTTATCTCTTACTAGGCAGGTACATTATCCCTGGAGATGTCGTCGACACAATCTTCACCAGGAACACCAGCCTTAGAATTACACCTCTTCATGCTTCCCTTCCTCTTTACTAGAATATATTCCTCTATTCCAACCCAGCAGCATAGTTTCCTTGACAGCTTTTCTCCTCTGCAATTCTTCATGTCTTCAACTGCACACTCGCTATGCCGTCCCTCCTTCCGACCTCATTATCTCCGTCTCCACTCTGCCGACTCTACCAGTTCTTAAACTTGTTTTCTCTGCCTGTTCAACCATTAACTAGCTTGACACCAACATGACCCTCTCACTAACACCTCATGGGTTCTTCCCAGACTCACTCGAACAGGCAAAATAATGACAATCCTGATCCACAACAGTCTGTCTTGACATATCACTCAAGTGCTGGCCATGGTTCTCCATCCCTACCCAACTCTGTATGTGCACGATGTTGAAGGATTGAGATCAGGATCTTGTGATGTACCAAGTAACCATGGGGAGGATCTGTATCTCGACTCCCATCATTATACAAATGGGCTGAGTGAGGTTGTTGAACGGGTCTCGGGCTGAGATTGATTATCTGTCTTATAAAGCAACAGGGGCTGTCCTGACCTAGACCTTGACAACTTTGTGGTCACCTTTTTACAGGCACCACCGAAAATGTGAGTGTAATACTTATAATTACCAAATCTCCATTACTGCCAACATTCCCGGGACGACTAGATCCTGCATGTCTCCATCAGATCATCACAATGACGGGTCCCTTATCTGAACCAGAAGGCCGCTCAAGATCTAATCTAGTCTTGATACAAACATGCAGACGAGATACTTGCTGGTCTGCCTGTTTTTACCATCAGACACCTCTGTCCTTACAGTAGTGTGACTGGAGCGAAACCTGCCAAAACCCCCCTACATCTTTTAATGGCCTTTGATTGTTTTTAGAATCAGATCCAAGACTATTGTACTTCCCTATTGTGCCACAAAATTATCAGGACCAGTTTACATCCTAGCTGCATCAATGGCATGTGCTCCTTTATTTACATTATCGTTATCGTTATAGATAATGTTATTATAATAGAAGTATTGTCAATGTCGTGTCAATGCAAAGGTACTCAAAGACACAACGCTTCACTATTAAGTTAGGCGTGAAAAGGGTAGAGATCCTTGCGTTACTTGCCTCCTCCGGCGGAACCTCTTTGTTCTTGTTAGCGTCCATGGCTTCAAACAGATCAGCAGGAGTCTCCTCCAGCCATACGAACAGGTAGCCCGGGGGCACTCCCTTCTCCAAGCTCAGCATTTCAATCTCAAACACCAGCACAGCACTGCCTGGCACCCCGGTGGCTAGAAGAACCGATGAAAGACACATGAGTTAGACACTTGAGATCGTGCTTTTATAGATGAACTGGAATAATCACTAAATGACGATCCATGTGATTTATCCAGAACCTTGAAGTTCTTTAAATTGAAAATCAAATAAAAGATAAAAAAAAGTTAGTGATTGAAGAAGAATTGTAAAGAAGCCAAGTAACAAACCTCCTTTCTCCCCGTGACCCAGATGGGGGGGCACTACGATAACTCTCTTCTCGCCCGGGCACATGCCCTTTAGACCCTCGTCAAGTCCGTCGATGACCTTGTCCGAGCCCAGGATGGCGTCCTGACTGTTCTCGTAGTCGTGCCTGAGGACGAGACCGTCGTTGAGAAGAGGCGACTTTAGTAGGAAACTTTGAAGAACGGTGGACTCACGAAGAGAAGAGGCGGGTGCCGTCCAGCAGGGTGCAGTTATAGTGGTACCGTACCAGGTCGTTGGCTTCCGTGACCTCGTTACACACCTCAGGCTTGTAGACGACTTTAATGTCCACCTTATCGCTGGGGTTGTGAAAGTCAATGACTTGAATGTCAAAGACGAGGACAGCGGATGGTGGGATGATTTCGCCTGTTGAACAGTCAAAAGTTATCTCTCTCCTCTACTACTTATTCTACTTCTACATATTCTACTTTTACTACCAATTGTACTCATTCTTCAACTCCTACTTCTACTTCTACTTATTCTACTTCTACTACTTCTTATTCTGTTTCTAATTATTCTACTACTAATTCTACTACCATTATATACTACTAAATCTTCTACTACTTCTTCTTCTCCGACTACTGCTACTAGTACTACTTCTACTAATTACTCTACTACTTCTACTACTTATTATACTACATCTTCTATTTCTACTCCTGATTCTTCTACTACTACTTCTACTACTTCTTCTACTACTACTACTAATTCTACTACTACTAATTCTATTAATAACCTAACTACTACTAACTCTACTACTTCTACTACAACCTCTTCTACTTCTTCTTCTACTTCTACTACTACTAATTCGACTACTTATTATACTACATCTTCTACTTCTACTCCTAATTCTTCTACTACTACCTCTACTACTTCTTCTACTCCCATTACTACTGCTTCTAATTATTCTACTTCTACTACTAATTCTACTACTACTTGTACTTCTACTACTAATTCTTCTACTACTTCTACTACTCCCACTACTACTAGTACTACTACTTCTTCTACTTCTACTTCTACTAATAACTTTACTACTTCTACTTCTACTAATAACTTAACTACTACTAACTCTACTACTTCTACTACTATTTTCTTCTTCTTCCATTTTCTTCTTCTCAACCTTTTTCCCATTATCTCAACGTTTTCCCATCAGTCCATCTTCTTCATGACATCATTTCAACCGTTTCCACACATTTCTGCTTTGAAAACGAATACTTTCAAGTACTTTAGTTGACAGATCCAGCATTCACACGGCATTTTATTTTGGTAATGCAAACGTTCTAGTTGAGTTATTCGATTAGAAACGTCGACCGACCTGCTCCTTGCTCTCCGTAGGCCAAGTGTGGTGGCAGAATGGCCCTCCTTCGTTCTCCGACACACACCCCCAGCAGAGCCTGGTCCATACCAGCGATCACATATCCCATCCCGATGTACGTGTTGTACGTGCTGTTCCTCTGGTAGCTAGTGGAAGTCAAGAGTTGTGAATCAAAGCCTTCATTCAACCCATGGATGTTGAGTCTAACCTGGTGTCGAATGTGACTCCATTAAGGAAGGTTCCATTGTAGTGGTAGCGGATGTAATCTCCAGAAACAGATCTGCGGCTGCATTTCTCCGGCACCGCCTGCTGCTCTACTGTAAGGTTGTCTTTCGGGTTGTGGATGTCCACCAACAGAACATCGTACACCAGAGTGGCCTGTGGTGGGATCTCTGACCCTGGTGGGTTTTTTCAGGACATCATTAGCGACTTCTTCATTACCGAGAGTGAACATTCCAAACGTACCTGATCCTTTCTCTCCGTAGGCCTTGAAGGGTGGGATGATAATATGCCTGATCTCCCCCACACACATACCCAACAGGCCTTCATCCATGCCCTTCACCAGCCAACCTTCTCCCACCAGAGAGTTCTGGGTCAGCTTCCTGCTGTAGCTACGTGGGGCTCATAGAAGAGCAAAGTCAAACACAAAACCTGACACAGAATCATACCTGCACGACAAATACAAGCACAGAGAAGCTGTCATTCAGAATACGTTCAAAAAGTCACATCGGTCGAAGGCACTTGAGTGGTCACCGCACCTGGAGTCGAAAGTGCTCCCGTCCAGGAGCGTGCCGTTAAAATGATACCGCACAAAGTCAGAGCGCATCACAGAGCGCTTGCAATCTTTCGGGGTGGTGATCGTCGTCGTGACAACCAGATCTTTCTGGTTCCACAGGTCCAGCAGATGGATGTCGAACACTATGGTGGTGTCAGGTGGAACCACATCGCCTACAAAACATGACATTTAAAAAGATAAATATTTGCTACACAAATCGTTGTGTAATGACTTTCAGGCTAAGAATCTGAGCAGGCACCAACCTGCGCCGGTGCTTCCATAGGCAAGGTGAGGCGGGACGGTAATCGTCCTGCGCTCATTGACACACATGCCCTGCAGTCCTTTGTCCACACCAGCGATCAGACGACCCTCCCCGATCAGACCCACTTTAGCAGCTCCTTTCTGCAGGCTGGAAGCAAGCAAACAGGTGTCATTCAATCAATGCCAGATTTAGATCTGACAAAAAGCTACTCGAAAAATGTTTAGTAAATGTTAATACAATTATTATTTACTTCAAAACAAAACACCTAGAAACAAGAAAGACATTTTTAAATGCAACATAAATCAAATAATAATATAATTAAATGTCAAATAATTGAACTTATAACTATACTTTCTTTTTTACTTTTAGCATTCCTAGGCCATGTTTTTGAGCCATGGTTCTACTACGAGTCTCTCCTGAATGACTGAGCTCCTCATCTTATCTCCAAATTAAAGTAGGAGAAGCAGAACTAAGCATTTCTACTTTTATTGTCACATTTATCCCGTTTTATTGTTATATATATAAATCTTTTTCAATCTTTAACTTACTTTATTCTTTCATTTATTTCTACATTTATTTTTCTAAACGGCCGTCTTCTCTTCATTCCAGGGTCAGGTCATGGGGGCAGCGAGGCCCAGACTTTCCTCCCCCCCCCCCCCAAGCTGCATCTTTAGGTTCTCACCGAAGGACCCCGAGGGGTTCCCAAGCCAGCTTAGAGCTATACCATCTCCAGCGTGTCCCGGGTCTCCTAATGGTGGAACATGCCCTGTGACCCCTCCAGGAGACATTCTTAATCAAAATGCCCAAAAGCCACCTCAATGGACTCCTCTGAACATTCCAAACATTCAAGCCTGGAGGAATCTTTCAATGCTATGAACTCATTTATCTATAACATCTAGAAAAACATGTTGTAAAAAGTTACGACTAAACTTTTGCGTTAATGCAACTTTTTTAAATTTTGTTTTAGGGTTTTTGCAAACATTAAGACCATCTGTGAAACTTGCAGATTATTAACAGAAAGTACTAAAAAATCACTGCAGATGCAGTTTTGCAAGTTAGTTTTGGAGTTAAAATAAAAAGTTTTGAATTCGCTCACCTGGAATCAAATGTTTTTCCGTCAACAAAAGACGCGTTATAGTGATACCGAACATAGTCTCCGGTCTTGACCTCCCTGGAGCAGACCTCTGGAATAGAGTATCTGTTCACGACCACTTCTGATCCCACTGGACTCTGGCTCGACTCCACAGAAACCCAGGACGACAGAAGAAAAAGGACGATCCAGCAGGAAAACATTTTGGATCCAGAGAAGTTGAGTAAGAAAAAAAGAAAAAGTGACGTCGGTGGATAAGAGAAGATAAGAAGGAGCGTCGGATGCTGCAGAGATGTGCAGACGTGGAGCAGCAGGCCAGAGGTTTTTTTTTTTTTTTCCTTCCTTGTCCTTGCGTTTGTAAACGTGGACAATTTCGAGACAGGAGTTTTACCGAAGTGAGGGGATGGTGGGGGCCGGGATCAGGGGGGCTGGCCCCCGGTTCCCCGGCGCGGGTGGAGCCGAGCTTGGTGACGATGAAGGCGGACATTCTTGAGCGGCGGAAATGAAGTTAAAGTCACACACAACTGTTGAAAACTAGTGTCAACATCGAGCTGTGAGGAAGAAAACGCGATTGGTTTTTCACTAAAGTCTACGCTTAAAAGTCTCTTGTAATACACATCGTTTCATTCTTTGCGCATGCGCGTCCGGTATGGAAATCGTTTGTGTTTAGTGTTGGAATCCGAGATGAATATGTTAAGAAATTTACTACTAAAGATAAATCATTTTACTTTTCATTAGGTATAATAAATTTGAATCCAGTTTCAACCGGAAGATGTTTCGACTATTCTTGTTTTTTTTTGTTTTTTTTGTTTTTTTTTCATTTAATTATTATCAGGTTGGCTTATTTATGTGGCCCTCGTGAGGTCATGCAGAAACTTACACATTTATTTTTCATTTAATTCCATTATTCATTACTGGTCTCTATATATGACAATAGGGTTTTGGTTTTAAGATTTTTATTTATCTGCGTATAGCATTTTTGTAAGCATCAAATAAATAAATTATATAAAAGGAAAATAAATAAATAATATCTATATACTGTATATATATAATAAGGAATACATAAAATATGTGTCCTATTGTATTTCAATTCAATGTGTAATATTTCATTCGTCAATTTCGACATTTTCCGATTCTGATATACATTTGTAATTATATACTGTATATATATATATATTATATATATATATTATATATAATACATATATATATATATATATATATAATGTTTACTTGATTTCATTTTTTGGCATTTTTTTCACAACTGCTGAAGCCGCTCTTATCTTGGATATTTCATGTTTTTAAATGCATCTATTTATGTATGATCTTTAAGTTTTACTTACACTAATGGCTAACTAAACTTTTTACATTTCTTTTTTAAATGTTCTAATGAACAATAGTTTATCATTAATCTGGCAGGAAGAATAGTTGGATCCCACCGTCACACAGAATGTAAAGAGATCCAAATGCAGAAAGCGTTTAGATTTTCAAAGTTTATTCAGTGTCGACCAGAATGTTGGGAGGCTGGACGTCAGTGTTTGGTGCAACAACCAGCAGGATCTAGATCAAGACCTTCACCGGAGTTGACAGAAAGACCACAATGACGGATGAAAGTCGACTGAAAAGCAGTAGAGGACGGGCAGGTCGACCTTCTAACAGCAGTGTCGTTGTAGGCAGATGTCATAGCAGCAGGCGAGCCAACAAGGTGTGAGGCTGGAATCATCATATGACAGGGATTCATCATCATAGAATCCAGACTCAAATATTTTCAGCTGCTACTTTCACGGTAAAGGTTTGTCTTCTGGGATGAGAATATTTAATGAAAGTGTTTTTCTTAGTTTAGTAAATCATACAATACAATACTCTTTACTGTATGTTTACAATCCTGGATTTCAAAACAGAATTGTGAATAAAACTGGTCATTGGTTATTTTGTGCAGTCATGTGAAATAAATGCAGATCATGTCGTTGAAAAAGGTTCCAGACCAGATTTGCAATATTCAAATAATGTCTTTAATGTCTCTTTTATTACACAGTCATGAAAGATTAGACTTCAGAACGTAATGTAAATAAAGTGCAACAGCAGAATTTGACCACAGTGATCAGTCAGCACAGCGTCAGCATCAGAATTCATTCATAGTAGCTTTGAAAAGTCATTTTTAGTTTAAGGTCTACCAGCTTTTTTTTTTTTTTTTAACAGATCATCAATAGTTTCTGTTAAATTTGCTGATGTGAGCAGCAACACAACAGAGCAGATTTACTAAAAGCATAATTCAGCCAGCATTTTATTCAATATTCCACTTTTTTGTTGTTTCATTAGATTTCCAACATACCTTACATTTGTTCATTCACTTTGTTAGGAATGTGCAGCAGAAAGTGGGGATAGAATTAAACTTTCTCAAAGGTGTTTTTTGTTTTACAAAATAAATCTCTGAAGTGCCTCGGCCTCAGGGATTTAAGGATTGAGGATTGTTTGGGTCAAGTTTACTAAAAGAATAAGCCTGTAAACTAGTGAAAATTAGTAAAAACCTAACTCTATATGGGATCAACTTGTTAGAGAGAAACCAGGTCAGTAGAAAATGGCATCACCTACAGCGAGAAAAGTATTTTGTATGGATAAAACTGGATATTAATGTTGCTATATTGGTGTGTAGATCCAGGGGTACCCAGAGACACACACAAAAGTTGAAAAGATGTTTGGAAATAAGGGGAGAAAACATGAAAAAGAAGAAGTTAAGAAAAAATCCTTTGAAGAGGCGAGTCTCAAACACCCGAAGATCTAGTGAAGAAAGGGAAAGCAGTAGAAGAGAAGAGAGAGAGAGAAGGGAAGAACATATGTTACAATAATTTAACAATAATCATTTTCTTCAAAGAATATATGAAACTTAAAAAAAAAAAAGGTTAAAAAAACAAACAAATGATTTCCCTCTGGCATTATCAGCAGTCATACGCAGGATCGTACCTGCCCCGTCTGATGTTCCTGGAGCCAAAGGAAAGCAGAAAACAACATGAGGAGACAAGTGAGAATGACAAACAAGATACAATCCTGCACTCAGACACATGTTAACACAGAGTCAAGCATCAGCTCATAATGACATTCATTTATTAATATCTGTTACGCATATAATGCAAATCTTCACAAATCTATTTGATCCATCTATAAATCAAGAGCTTTTTTTTTAATTATTTCTGTCCCTAATCAGTCATTTTCCGTTTCAAAAATAATAATTCTTATTTTCAGTTGTACATCCTCACTGTCTTTTAAATATTGTATTAGGTAAACTGCAGTGGATTTGACCAAGTATTCCAATTTTAATTATCTAGAAAAGTGTGTAATACGAATAAAATATTTGTAAATAATCTGATTTTAATTGTTAATATAAGATCAACCCACAAAGATTAAACTATTCAGTAATGAACTATACATTAAAATGAATCATTCTTTACAAGTATTTGGATTGAATATGTATATATAGTAAATATTTATTGTTCTTCTACATAGATAAATATTTGGTTGTGTGAAATAAAAGATAAAAGGAGAACATCTTAACATACATACATATACATTTAAAAAAAAACAGGGACTGCAAATACTCTTTTCTGTTAATTTAGTAAAGAAGTAGTTTATTTATATATTAAAAGTATTTTGGAAATGTAGATAGAAGCTAAAATACTTTTAGACAACTTGTCAAGTAAATTAAAGCAAAAGTATAATAGTAGGGCCACTTATTTCACTATTGAGCACAAACAGAGAGAAAGGTAAGTCAAGCAAGAGAAAGAGAGGAAAAGCAAGTGGGAAAAGAGAGAAAGAGCAAAAGGAGGAAATGGAAAATGAAAGAGAGCGGAGGAGTAAGAGAGAGAGAAAGGAAGGACAAAAGAGAGAAGAGAAGGGAAAGAAAGAGGGCAAAAGAAAGGGAGAGAAGAAAAGAAAGAAAGAGATAAAGAAAGGGAAAGAAAGACAAAGAGGAACATTAAGAAAGAGAGAGAGATCAGAGGCAGCGTCCACTACTTACTTAAATCCCCAGCCAGTTCCTCCTAAGACTATTGCTGCCACCAGAATTGCACCAGCAACTGAACCTATGATGATGTTGGTGCCACTGGGACCTGCAGGAGGAAAGATGTGAAGCAGTTGTTAGTGTCTGTTGAGGACCACTCTTGTAGCCCCCCCTCTTCACATCCGTTCATTCATTCATTCATTCATTCATTCATTCATTCATTCATTCATTTATTCATTCATTCATCCAAAGAAGACATGGTAACCTGACCAGAATCTCATTTAATTTGTGGTAGAGTTTCATTCATGTCCATCACACAACCATCACACTAATGGATCTTCTGAGAGGGAAGGCGACATCCTAGCGTCTCACCTTTGTGCTTCTCCGGGCCGTCGTGCGGGGTGGGCAGAGGGATGGGGTCGAACACGCTGCAGTCCTTCCCCGTGAAGTCGCTGTCACAGATGCACGTCAGCTCGTTGCTGCAGATCTGACAAGAAGCAAACGCCGGCGTGAGCTCGAAGCATCGGTGGACGCATGTCACACATGTGGTCCGCGCTTCTCACCCCGTGGTGCGAGCAGATGTGGGAATAGGAGGATCCCGAGCATCGGCTGAGGTTAAAGGTCGTGACGGCGAGGCAGCGTCGCTCCAGGCACATCATGTTCGGCCCGCATGGTGTCCCGTCCTCCACGTAGCCCAGATCCAGGCCGTCGTCCAGAACAGCGTGGCCCGCCCTGTTGACCGCATGAAGCACGATCATGAATAACCTTTGACTATTGAGCTGAGAGTGACATCTAGTGGACTGTGAATGTTAGGACACTGCTTCAAGAAGCTTCACCAAGCCATAACTACACAACTATTACCCACTCGAAGAGAAAAAGCACAATTAAAACCTCTTTATGTTGGTTATTACAGAGGGAATGAAGAGGTAACCTGCAGTCCATGTATCTGTTCTGGTGATGGATAGTCAAGCTGGTAGGTTTCCCCAGAAGCTCACCGAACCGGGGTCTCTCAGTCAGGTTGGTGCACAGCAGTAACCCACACAGAACATCTCTGAGGAAACGACAACGGAGTCAAGACAAAATGCATCCAGGATGTACTGTAGCTCTATACAAAACATGCTGGCTAAAAGTTGAATCATTTGCTCCATGAACTCAGTCACGTGACTCTTTGCTGTAAAGTGCATTTTATTTTGAATAGTTTATTCAGCATTTACAGTATTTACATGCACCTAATTCTTACTTTTGTCAATGATTATCCTTGTTTTTTACTTGATCATGTCTCAATCTTTTGACTGACAACTATCACAAATGTCGTGTTAGGGTTTTTACTTCCAAGAATCTGCCATATTAACCCTGTGGACCCCCATTGTGAGAAGAACTTGAATCTTTGTTTTAACTACAGCTTTACTTACAGCAGCAAGAGCTTGTTCTGAAGCATTTATTCGTTTTCTAATCCTTCAATGGTGACTCATTTATTGGTTAGCGGTATACGTTTTAACAAATCTTTATTTCATTTAAGATAATGTTTTTAGTCTGAAAATAAAGTGTATGTGTGTAAAATGTATTCAAAGTTATTGCAAACAAAGTTTATTTATTTTATAAATGTTTGTGTAGATAAGAATCCACTCACTGTTTGTAGCATGGAACCCATCCTTGTCCACTGGAGTCCATCCCACAGTTTCCTTTATCAGTACCTTCTGAGTTCAGCTTTTCATAGCAGAATCTGTCCGCAGAGTCTAAAGGAGAGTAAGTACTTCAGATGAAAGCTTATTTCTTAAGGTTTTAGTGGGGAGTAGAACTCATTCAGGTCTAGGGAAAGGGGGGGAAACAAGGGAAACGGGGGAAACGCGGGCAGAAGATATTCAAATTTGTCCAAATTTGATGGAATTTAAACGATACTTATTACATGCAAAGTAAGTCAAATGTCCAGTATTTCAGCTGCTATTGTTAATTGTTAGGGTGGAAAGGGGGATATAAGAAAATAAAAACCATGAAAATTTCAAGTATAGAGTATAGTATTCAGTATTGATGAAATGTACATCATATTCAATACATATTACATACTGATTAATACATTTGGGTTATTTGTTTTTCAAATGTATTTTTCTTTGCCAGTCAATGCCAGGTATTTTTGCCAGTATATACTTTATCTTAAGCCAACATACTTCTTAAGTCAAGTAATTAAGTTTATTCATGTTTTTGTAAAAACATGTATGTGAAATGCTGCTCTTGGCAGAGCTTTACTGTGCTGTTAAATAATGACAACGATCACAACATACCGTATCCCCACAGAGTCCGACACTGTCCGTCTCTGGTCTTACAGCGACCCCCGTAACAGCGCCCCTGTTAATAAAAATCACTCCAATGTCACCATCACATTCACTATACGCAAAAGAACATCAAATGAGATCAAACAGGTGACTTTGCCTGGCCAGCATCGCACGTGTAGCCATCCAGCTTGTGGACATTATAAGGGCACTGCAAAACAGAGAGCATCATGGGATCAAAGATGTTGACCCATCAGTGTTAAATCACTATATTTGACTTCACCTGACTTGAATCTCCAGTACACATCTCTGGGATATCACAGTCGTTGACAGCCTCGCGACACGTCGTGCCTCTCAGCTCGTGCTGCGACAGGAGACAAGTCAATAGTTCTGTTCAACTGACATCAACATAAATCAAGAGACATATATTCAGCATACTTGATGGTGACTTCCTAGTGACTTCCTAACTTGGAACGGGGTGATTGGCAGGAACAGCATCTGCGATCTATCCAAGACTGGTCCATGTTAATGGACCTCTGTGGCTGTCACAGGGTTCATAACAAACACCTTGTGCGAGTGTCCAGAACAACAGGTGATTTTGAGTTGTGTTTGACTCAAACTTCAAAACAGAAATGAACCCTGAGACGCGGCCGGTCTGCCTTTCGTCACCTTTATGTTCCCAATTTTCATAGACGGAAGTTCCCGACACAGCAAGAGGGTCTTTGGTAAAGAGACTACAAGATCTCATCACAGATCTAACAGATGTTTTTAAGTCTGCGTGGGGAGCTCGTCTGTGAAGGTCACTGCCTGAGGTCTGCTGCAGCTAATCTGAGACTAGAGTGATCGCGCGTGAGAAAAATGGTTAAATCTAAATCCAACCAAAGAAAGGAGTAGAGCTCTGACAGTGAGTCAACATGGAATTTATTGAACTATACCCTGATGGCGATGAAAGAAGAAATAAAGGCATTGAAAAACGAACTCAAAGAACTGAAAGAGCCTCTTCAAAAGGCGATGGCTGTAATCCAACAGCTCCGGGAGGACAACGCAAAGAAAGATCTGCTTGAAAACACTTTGGGTCTGGATCTGGATTTCAACAACATTGAAGTATGTTTCCTTCTACCCAGAAAGTCCTTCTGTCCTCAATGGGTGGATTTGCAGGTGACAGTTAAACAGCTGGGATGAGTATCAGAAAAGGTTTAATGTCCTAGTTAGAGGTGAGATTCTTCCCCAGATGGAGGAGTTCAAGGTATCAGGGTTTTATTCACTAGTGACCGCACCTCTCGACTGGTGGATCTTTGTTCCTCCGATCATCTATGGTCCGGACATCGATATTGTGGATACTTAAGGCCGAGACAAGGTGAGGAGCACCGTCTTTTTGAGGAGACTTAGACTAATACTGCTTCTTTTTCAAATCAAGAGAGGCCAGTTGAGTCCCGGGCAGACCAAGGACTTGTAGGAGAGACTATGCTTGGCCTGGGAAATTCATCTATAGTCTACAAGAATAGGGTTTTCTCTCGAAAGGGAAGTCTTTGACTCTTTGCGCCAATTGTTGCTCCCGCGACCCAACCGAACCCAAGCCAAGCAGTCGATGATGGATGTTTTTTTCAACCACAGCAGTTGCCTTTTAAAATAATGATCCCACGACATTAATGGCTTTCTACTTGTGGCATTTTGTAAAGCAAGAGCTGTCTGGAGGCCACATTTCCAAGCTTTAGAAGACATTTTATTTACATTCTTTTAGTCTGGTTTGGATTCTTTAGAAGTCTCAGAATACTTTACTGAATTCTTCATCAATAGCCGTCATATATAAGTCATGTTGAGATAAGTTTCATTTGGCAAGTGTCTTACCTTGCAGTCCTTGCAACAGAGGCCATTGCTGCACATAGCATTGTGGGTCAACGTGCACTTCTTACAGCAATCGTCTCCATTCTTGGCACACTCCTGTAGGTCAGACATGTTGTACAGACGGATTTGAACCAACAAACTTTAATGTAACTTGCGCCTCCTCCCTGAGTCAGAACGTACCAAGAGTGATCCACAGTCACACTCCTCTCCCAGCTCCACGTATCCGTTCCCACAGTCTGGAGGGTCCAGCAGCTAGAGTTAGACACGAGATTGGTTCACGTACAGACACGGTAGGATTCAGATGACAGGAGCTTGTTTTACTCTGCTGGGCTTGTTAAAGAGGCAGCTGCCGCCTCCTTGCTGTAGGAAGCGAAGATACTCATCGATGCTGCAGCGGGAGAACTTCCTGGGCAGGTAATAACTGCGTAGTGACAGAAAGACAAGTCACTAAAAAAGCAGGAATCAATATGTTTAATTAAAAACATGATTGTGAATAGATAGCAGGTGAAAGCAGGTGCTGTGTTTAACGAAATAGAAACCCATACCCTGTATGTTCCATTATACACCCCAGCCATGGGTCTGGACATCTGCAGTCTGCTGGAGACAAAACCAAAAATTAAACCTGACAGGAAGTGAGCTGAACCAGGATTAGACGTTGAAATATCGCTTTCGGAACTATTTTGTTTTAGAATATTTTCCTTTTGCATCTGATTAATGACATTTTAATGTCACATCTTATGGAAGTCCAGGATTCCATTCTAGAAACTTTGGTGTTGAAGAATTTAAAAAATAAACCTAATGCATTTAAGCCACTTCCACCTTAGCCAAATATTTTTTTCATTTCAGGCATGTTCTCTCACCGCACTCTGTTGATCTAATGATATTGCAACTGCAATATTAAAATACTTTACATATGAATTGGAAACCAAAATGTCAATATTACAATAACCTTCATGTTGAAGGTGGAGCCTGAAGTTATCAATCAAAATCGCCCACCGTCATATGTATGTCAAGATGACTCTTTAAATCCTTTTCTTTTATTATTATTAATTTTCATAACTTTTTGTTTTGGTAACTTAAATAGTCTATATCTATCTAGTACAGAAATGTGTGCAACAACATTGAATAATTCATAGGAAAATGTTTTTTAAAAACTTAAAAAATAAAAAAATCTTCTTTTTTTCATTGTGAATGTATTGCAAAGTGGATAAAAGGTCAATAGTGATGAAGGAGTGTCTACTGACTAACCAGTGGTGGATCTTTCCTGGTTCATGAGCATCCCAATGTTCTGCCCAAGACTCTGACTCAAGGTAATGGCCATCGGACCAACTCCACCGTACTGCAGTACACAAGAGAAGGTATCAGTCTGTTCACACTGCAAACAGGGATTTAAATGAACACACCATCTCAACTTTGCGACACAGAATAAGGCAACAGATTGCTCAAGTAAATACATTGATTGATTGAACATCTTTTTTCTCAAGTTGGTTGTGAACAAAGGCAGATTAAATAGCATCTCAGCGGATTTAGGTGAATTGTTTGGTTAACTATTGTTACTGTGGGACCTAATGCTAGTTAGCAATGCATTGAATTCTCCCCCTTAGATCTAGATGATATAAAATCTGAATAAAAGGATACGACAGTGAAGTAAGTTCTGAGACTCCAAACTGTTTGTCAAATATACCTTCCCTTAAAACTTCTTGCCCCTCTGCACTTGATTGTTTGTTACAATTGCATTGTCTATTATAATTTATTATTTAAAATCAAAGAGCGGTGAAACATAGTTGTAGACCAATTGGTCTTAAATGTAGTTTCCCGTGAAATCAATTGATCTACAAACCAACTAGTTGAGTTCTCAGCTGTCAATTAACATTGTTGTAAAAACAAACGAAAAAAATAAATACTCACCTCATTGACTCCGCCCCCTTTGCTGAAAGAACAGATGCCCCCTATGTAAGCGGCCTCGCCTCGGTTGTTCATGAAAGTCCTCCCCCTGCAACGAAAACATTTAATACTGTTCCAGTCTTTACTTTAGAGAAGTCAGGGCTGGAACACTGACGAGAGGAGGTGCACGGCATCGAAGCGCTCCTTGATGTTCTCCCGCCTGTACTTCATGAAGTCCCGCAACGTGAGGAGGGCTTCATCCCCCACTGAGATCCTGTTCTCTGTTGACCAGGTCTCCATCGCCACCAGGACGATACGAGTGTTCAGCTGCTCCTTGTAAATCTAAGCAAACAGAATTTACTTCACATTCAAAACTGTGTTTAAAAACACAAGTTAGCCCCTCAGACATAGAGACATAATATCATGTGTTTTTTTAGACTTACTTGAAAAGTTTCTGGATAAAGATTTTTTTAATAATAATGCATGAATTTAACATACTTAACAGATGTGTAGTGGTGTCGACCAAACCGTCTACTGAGGTGCTAGTATATCGTTTACATGTCATTTCTTCTTTTCACGTGTTCTTGTCGTTTTTTTGTCATCCCTCCAAAAACACTTTGGGAACAGTGCTCTCAAGTTTTTGCGACTTTAGAACACAACGTATAAGAAAATATTCAGCAGCTATCCCAGAAATGATGGTTTCCTTGAGAGTGCTCTAATCACTGCTGGTGCGGCAAACTTTTTAAATCAATATGTAAAAGATCAAATGTTCAATTTCCATTAGCTCTCACCGCATCGGCCATGTTCACCACTGCTTTGGCAAAGTTCTTCGTCTTGGAGGTTGAGTGACGGTGCTGGACAAACTGAAGGGAAGAGAAGGAAAGTAAAACTTGAAAAGTAAAAAGAAAAAAAGTGAATAAAAGAAAAAATTTTGAGTAAGTGAAGTATTTGTTAGTTAATAATAATAATAATAAGAGTTTATACTGTCAATTAATGTTATGAATTTCAATACCATTTCAAAGCATACAAACAACAATGTCGGGGATTAAAGGGATCAGAATTAATCTTAAAATCCAAATTTTTCACATGTAAAGTATGTGAAGATCTTATTAATTGGATATTAGCACAATATTCAGGCCTTTTATTGAACACAAGATTTCCCTGATCAAACATTCCCGCTGCCTCACTCACCAGTTCATGGTCATTAACAACCATCAGCTCAATGTACTTTGTCTCCGTCTGGACAGTGCGATGACCTCGACGAACCTGGAAGAGGAAGTACAAACTCACAAAGTGCAGACTTTTTACTTGACCCTCACAATAACCTTCACCAAGAACAGACGCAACAGATGAATAATTACTCAAACAAACACAATGGAGAATGTATAATAACATTTTCTGCTCATGTCACAGATGTCAGAGCAGAACACATGGGCCTGAGAATGAACCAGTTATCTTCACCCTTGATATCTAATGCTGCTACCAAGAGGGAGATTTCAAACGATCTAGGATCAAATTCTATTGTGCTAAAACCTTACAACGATTAATGAAGACAGAAAGCTGATCCAATCATTTACTTTGATAATTCCTCGGAAATCTTTATACACTTTTATTTGTAATACCAGTCAGAGGCTTTCTCTGGAACTAAAAGCATGCAGTGAAACTACTTGTGACATTCTTAATATTCAGTACTTTAAGGAGGTTGACATTTCACCTTTACATTTTTATTAAAGGAAGAAGTTTATGTGTATGACCGACTTGTCTTTTTGAACGCTTCAATCCGTCCGATACGACGCGCTGAGCCTTCCCGTCCTTCAATTCTCCGTCACCTCTGCTATCCTGGACCGTCTGCTCTCCTGAGACGCACACAAACACACAAGAGTACAATGAGATTCAATAAGTAAAAGGCCGTAGAAGGTTGTCGAGTCATCAGTCCAGAGATGGATGTTAATATCTATTTTTAGTCGCCTGGAGAAGTATTCGATATCACAGCAACTTTAGAAGCAGGAGCACATGAACAGAGGACACTGTGGAGGCGGAAACAGAGGACGGACGGAGAACCTGCTGAGAGAAAGACACCTTGAGGTGAAGAACAAACTGAAACATGTAAGGAGGAGATACATGTTATATTATGACAAAAATAATCCACATTTTAAAGCCTCGGTATGGTCTTCTACAATAAACAAGTCCAAGTTAAAGGACCAGATCATTTTCTATCCAATCTTTTTTTTTCCCTATCCATTAAAAAAATAAAAATAAATATGGATCCATTCAGCCGTCCACTTCAATCCACTAAAAATGTTGGAAAACAAACACTCGTGCACATTAACAGCTCTAGATCAACCCAAACATGATGGAAACAGGCTAAAAGGATTTTTGATCTGCCGAAGGACTCTATGAGCTAAGCTCTCATGGACTTTTAGTCTCCACTAGAAGGTCAACAGGAAGATGGTCCTGTGGAGGACAGTATCTGCAAGAGGGATCATGAAGTTCAGGTAAAGTGGAGATTTGGCACCGACTAAGAGAAGGCCTCAGGGGTTAGATCTCCAGATTCCTTGTTTGGCATTTTTTCACATGGAATGTAAACTCTTTCGGGAAATAGCCTGAATTGTTGTGTGCAGCTGAAAAGTACCATCTAGATAAAAGGAAGTTGATGACCTTACCTGGACATGGAAGTGTTGAGAGGTCAACAGCAGGCATTCGGTAAACAACATGATCGTTTGTGTCCTGAGAGGAAGCAGGAAATATCACATGTCATCGCTATTGATCCAAGAACTTGTGTGGTTATAATCAAGAAAACCTCAATATCTCTTCAATTAAAGTCTTGAGGCCGTAAAGATGTTGTGGATGGGCACTAATTGTTGTCCATTCATTATAAGCCAGAGCGATCATGACTGTGCTTTCAGATGTTCATCTCCTCGTTAATGAATTAGATAACTGTAGGCCATGGCTCATAAGTGGGTTTGTTAGTCCTTAAAACCTTCACAGTGTATTTGGACAGCAATTTTCAAACATGCTTTGCTTGTTATATTGTGACATATTCATCAATTCAAAATAAACACAATCATCTTGACATGTTCCGTTTCTTTCCTTTTCTTTGTTTTAAAAAACATTGGCAACCCTGGGCTGAAATGTATTGTTAAAATGTATGTTCAAGCTCATACAATAGTCTATGAAGGCTGATCTAGATACTTCTGTCTCTACACTGCTTAAATTGACCCAGTCAGTTTTTTTAGAATTAGAATTAGTTTATTTAAAAAGGGACAGTGCAATTTCACACATGGTTATAAAAGACAGAATTAGCCAAAAAGCTAGTTTTCATCTGTAGTTGCCTGGACATGATGTAAAAGGCAATAAAATGACATTTAAAAAACACATACATGTAGAATATAATATAAAATCCATATGCAAACACTGCAGTTAAGAAAGAAAACAAAAAAATATGTCATCAAAACATCATAACAGGCTTATCTCCTTGTGAGTCTTGTTTCTAATACATCAACAAATATATGGAACCGTTTGAACACATTTTCACAAACGTACCTACCTAACACAAAACAATGAATACAAACGCAATCATTTATTTTATCCATTTTCTTACAAGTCAAAAAGTCACAGTCAAATTGACTGAGTGTTTTATAAACATCAACATCAATACATTTAGCATATCACCAATTCAATTCTACATCTTGAAGAAGATTTTCACTTCAACTTTCTTACCAGTAAACAGAAAATAAAACAGTCCAGAGGAGAAAGATAATTGGATCAACCCAAACTCTACTCTTCCATCTGTATCAGTGATCTATGATCAAAAAAACATTATGATCTAATAGGTCTCTTATCCTCTTCATTCAGGCTCCTCCCACCAAACAGTTCAAGCTACTATTGGCCAGAAAGATCAACATTAAAAAACCATAGACTACAATCAAAGCATTAATAGTCGAGCCATATCAGTATCCAGATGATGCTTTGCTTTGGGTGCACAAGTGCAAAAAGTGTGCTGGTGCCCCATCAAAGAAGTAACTTTTTTTTTCAGAGTAAAAGTGTTTCTAGACTGGGGTAGGTCAAAATCAAATCAAAATAAAGTACTATGCAGGCACAAACGATTTTTAGCCCACCGGTGAAAGCATTAATGGTTGTGATAATCTCAGAGGGTCACAGAGGTCAGGAGATTATATTCTTCCGTTTCAGAGGTAAATCCATATCCAAGAGTTCATGTGCCTCACCTGAACCGAACATCTATTCCGTGTAAGAACCGAGTCCTCTAAGCCTAGAGACCCTCGGCAGGATAAGCACTCTGCTGCATAATTTATTGGTCAGCAGATGATACCGTTAGACTCGATGGCGAACTGAGCGGAGATGAATACTTTATGAAAATAAGTCATCTGTGGTTCTGGACAGCAGAGGAGTGCAGGGGTTTGGGGAAATGAGGACGATGCTATTGATCTTTCCGGCGGTGTAATTGAGCTGCTCTTCGATTACTAATGGAGCGAAAGCTACTCTGTTCTCTTCCAGATTTCAATTATCAGGACGCATAAAATCTTAAAAGCATCTTAAAATTTTGCATGTTCAGACATTTTTTTTTTAATGCTGCCCCTTCACTGAAGACAATAAAAGACAAAAAAGTGAGGAACATAAGTATATAAGTAAGTAATTTATATTTATAGAGCGCTTTTTTTGAGGTGAATTGTTGTCAATTTCCACATTCTAATTCTAATTAATGCACTATTACTTTTATTGAAAAGTTAAACAGAGGGGGTTCATTTTCCTTGAGAATCCGTTGTTATTATTTCCTCGTCATCTTCACCAATATTTGAAAATCCTAAAGTGGAATTAAAGTGATCCGTTTAATTTGATGTACAGATTTGTGTTGGGGATTTTTACCGTGATACTATGAATGAAATCGACTCAAGTCGACACTTAAAACCTTTGATCAACCTCACGATCGAAGAGAGCAAAATAAAGATGTTTACTCACCTCTCCAGTGGAAGTCAAAGGTTCAATTCCGTAGGAGAAGTTCCCATCAGAAAACACTCCTCTGTAACAAAGGAGCAAACAAACATGTTCTTCTTGGTGTGATTTGTCCTTATTTACCATCAATAATATGACTCCTGACATTTTTACTACAGAGGAAAAACAATATTAATTTGATGCTAAAATGATTCCACTAACCGAAGACCGTGGCAGGTCGACAAGGCAGCCCAGGAGCCAGTGAGTCCTCGAACTCGCCCGTGGTAGTAGCAGTGCTCGCCACCCTGAAAATTAAAGTAGTTCAGTGACAGACTTAAAGGGTGACAGAATTATACGTCTACTGATGGTTGAACCAAAATATAGACACGAGTCGGAACCAATGTTGTCCCTGAACTTGGTGAAGCGAAACCAAACAGCCAGGGTTCGTAAAGTACATCTGGAGCACTTAGCAGAGAGGACAATTATAAATAAAGGTTGGATTACAAGACTAAAAGCAGGAAATCTAATTATCTGACGCAGCAGATGCTGAGGAAAGCCCTTTCAGCACATGTGTGCTTTAAAAAATGAACACTCATTGTCGAGTATGGATCAATGCTGAAGCAGCATTACTGGAGGGGTCGGCAGCGTTTGACCCTAAATAATAAGTGAGTATCTGCATATATCGGACACAACAACCCACCATTTATGAAGTACTAATGATATTTTCGATTAAAGCATTTATTTCTGATTAAAGCCGAGACATGCAGGTTTGTGAGTTTTCCGTCAAGGCCGTTATAACAAAAAACCTGTGACTGCTGCGACAACTTAAAGACCCGAGTCTGCAAGGTCGAAATATAATGAAATAATAGGCTGAGGACGAAAACCATGGAAACAACGATGGCATCGTCACAGCTATTCTGAGAACTAACACCGGCAGGACACAAGTTACAACATCTGTGGCTGGAAAGATCATCTAATAAGGCACTTTATATCCACCATTAAAGGAGGACCCCCTGCATTAACCACTGCTACACCAGAGTAAGGGAAACTCATTTATTTGAACCCTGGGTACAGGAAACTCATAAAAAAATGTAAAAAAAAAAAAAGCAAGACAGCAGGATATAGTGGAGAGGAAAATCATAGTCTTATATCTCAGGCTTTACTATCAAATTCAGTTGCCTTTCATCTCCAACCAACTTACATCTACTGTTTAAATTCATTTTTTTAATGAGTATGTTATTTTTGAAACACAAAAAAAACAGATATCAATCATGTGGTATTTGGAGGGAGATAAACTAGCAAGACACAGCAACAGAAGAACCGCCAGAACTATCCTGATTTCTTGTAGTAGGACAACAGAAAGAAAAGTTCATGCGGTACCGTCATCTGGTCGGGCTGACCGTCCTCTTTGTAGTGGCGCTCCAGGTAGTCCGTGGACAGAAGGTTGCTGACAAGGAACACAACAAGGAAGGGCATTTTATTATTATTAAAGTAATTATTATTACTTTCTTTTTATGTTTGTAAAAACATTTTAATTCCCCTAATGAGGTTTTTATGAAAGAGATGAGGATCAGTAGGTTCATACTCCAGCAAAATGATCAAAACAAAACTTTGTAATCCATTCTTTTTTTCTAGTATCCCTTAGTCCAAGAATGTGTGTGTTTGTTTCCCGTCCTATGGGATGGACCGGTGACTCCAGCACACTCTTGCCTCACTGGAGTGCCATGAATACATGAAATATAAACATTGGTTGGTAACAGATTCATTGATCATTGGTCGCAGCATGACCACAGCTATAATCATAATCTGATAGGGAACTAGAGTTGTGTATCAATTTGATTCAATTCCCGTACAATGACAGAATTAAAATCTAATTTTGCCAAAAACATTTTCTCAAAGTTTACACCCTAATAGCCGTGAAAATAGAACAAAAAAAAATCTGTCTACCTAACAGTTTCTTAACCCTTGTGCGGCCTCTTGGTCAAGGTGACCCATCGACCGAAAACTAATTTGGACAGAGTCATGTTCTGGAGAGATGTTTCACCTCTCATCCTTCTTAAGGAGATTCATTAGGATTTGCATGAAATACATGAGCAGCCATTTCTCAATAAAGAGGTAGTCCATCATCTCTTAAGGAGGACACAGCATCACCTACATATGGAGCTTTTGTAGTAGCTGTGAGGGCAAATTCAGGACCACAGAGGATTAACCTGAATTAAGAATACTTTGGGACTCGCTGTGTAAAGAAAGTCTTAAGTAACCGAATCAAGGTGATGAAGAGAACAAATGTGTTTGGCGGCAAGACATGTAACACATAAAGTGACACTAGCTTGGGGACTGTTTCGTGAGCAGGTGATTTTTTTTTTATGCACGTAATCAAGTCGACACATCACAAAATAAATGTGTTGTGTGTAAGTTGTGTATGCAAAATTGTCCACACTCACTGATTTAATTCCAGGTCAAGGATGAACATTCGGCCAAAGGTTTCTACCAGGAAGCTGCTCTGGGCCAGATGGATCGGCTAAAGTACAGGGAAAAATAAAAAGATTTGAACAAGTAATATAAAGCGGATTTGTTTTAAAATCAACTACATGAACTACCTTAGATCCACAAGTTATAATATAATCCAAAAATGCAATAGTTTAACAGGATATTAAAACGACAATCTCACTTGACAGAGGATGACACACTCATTCAAGTTCTTCAGTTCATTATCAATATTACACTGTCAGAGCAGATATCATCAAAGACATAGACATGGTGTAGATATTGGGTATTTCTAGTACTTTGAACTCTCCAACATGTATAAAGTTATAATAAGTTTAAGTTATTATAAAGTTTTTATAGTGATGTTGGTTCAGTTTCTGTTATTAAAGTAACCATGTATTATTGTTCCAGCATGATCTTGAAGATTCATTTACCATAGTTTTTTTTATAATGGTTGACAGTTCAATTAAGTGTATTCAAAATAAAATATTTAGATTTTTTTTAATGCATTTACAATTCACATGCAAATATTCATTTTGTGTTGCAACCAAACTTCCGGCAGCTATATGGCAGCATTACATCCTCCACATCTTAAAAAAAAAAAAAAGAAATCTCGCAAGGTCCCAATGATGACTTAGGATGAGAGGATACAGTAGACTCCCGCAATGTAAAATGTAAAAACATGTGATTTCAAAACTGCGTCAAGAGTCATGTAGTGTATAAAGGCGCTATATAAATAGAGATTATTATTATTATTATTATTATAAAGTGTCTTCATACAGTATTTTTACATCAATATTTTTGATCTGCCACAATACTTTTCATGGCTATAATTAGAAACTGGGATCAATTAATCTATCAATTATTATTTATATATTTTTTACTGTATCTCTTAACAGCTATTAATGTGAATCACAATACTGCTCTCTGCTGGGCACGTTAACCAATAACGAAGGCAGTTAAAGGGTTGGTAAAGTTTCAGTCAGGTGACATCTCGCCAACGTTTGCTCGGTGGAATGAAAGAAGATCACACGAGTATCATTTATAACTTGAAATATCCAGACTGTTGCAGAAGAATCCCGTCATTTAAATTCCCTCAAACCCATGAAAAACGTGTGTTCTTGATGGAAACCCCATGAACCACAGCATCATGCATGTCGATAAAAGACAAATGTTGATTTAAAAAACACCTACATGAGATGTGCTGGAGTCGTTCTGGACCCTCGTGTCCAGGTGTCCGTGAGACATCTCATCCTGAGAGTGGATCTGCTGCACGAGTCTCTGGGGCTGGACCACCTCCTCTGGGAAAGGATACAATCCGCCCAGACCTTCAAGTAAAGTGTCTGCTGGGGTTACTTGGTCTGAATCGACTTTTCTTTTTAAAATATATATTTTTATAAACGGTCCGAACTTGAGATAAAAAAAAAAATCTTAATTCACCTGCTGAGACGTAGAAGCGAGTCCAAAGTAGGGTGAACAGCAGACACCTCACTGCCGGCATGATGCTCACATAGTCCCGAGGATTTTCTCTTTCTCCTGCGTGGTTTTCAGAGACTCCACAGATGAGCTGCAACTCTCTGCTCTCTCGTCCTGCAGGAGGGCGTCTCTCATCCGGTGCGGCGAGTCAAGAGAGGGAGGTTCGATACCCACTCATAGAAGAATACACACGCTTGACAAACTGTCCAAATATGAAGCCTTACTCTTACATGAAGGCTGCATTCAAGTTTAAGATGTTGTCACTGAGTCTGATTCGACTCCGAGTCTTGAGACTCCCACGCCTTGAAAAACTACAAAACCTAACTATATTAAAAAGTATTGGATTGAAATTAAGCGGTCATGGTATTTTGTCTTGTGTAAGACAATATACATCTTGCTCTGTTGTTAAGTAGATATTACATAAAAATGAGATCTTTACGAATGATGGTCTGATGAAGTTTCATGAAACAATGTTATTACTTTCAGAGGCAATCTCTGTACTGTTTCCTTCATTTTGAACAACTGTCCTAATGACACATCCATTTTAAACTGATGTCACCTCTTGACATCATGACACTGCTTCATGAAGCTTCATCAGACCATCACTATCTTTACCCTCACGAATGTCGACAGTTATAAAATGAGCGAGAGAAAATCAACCTGAAACAATGAATGACCGGGACATAGAAGTTGTTAAAATCATCACTTCAATGCTTTAATCGGACAATAAATTATAAAATGAGCACGTCATGTTTAAAAACAGTTCATTTAAAATTAAGAATTAAAAAAAACAAAGGTCACCCAGTGGTGTCTGAAAGTAACTGGGAAATGATTGCATAAGTTTGGAGCAAGAGCACTCCAAACACGAAATAAATAAAAAATAAAATTCTGCGTCAATATTCATAGACAATATTCTCTGCATAAAATTCAAGGTCCATCCAGTTCTTGAGGGACATCAGTGCGTGACCTCTAAAATATGCACCACACCCCTAGAAAAGACGTTCTGGTCAACGTCCTGCTGAAACAGTGTCGCTGCAGATTTTGCTGGCTGGAGAACAGTGTGCAGGCGTGACTCGTATGTGCTGCCGTGCATCCATGTGCACGGCTGTCGGAGGACGTCCTTGTCCACCTCGTAGTTCTGCAGATGCAGGTGCCTGCTGGCCAGAGCGGCCGATGATTGGGACAGCAGATCACAGTCCCAGTCGGAGTCTGAAGATGGCGCGAGCTTGCTCACTTCTGGGATGAGAGGGAGGAAGGACGGGGATTCGCACTGGGATGGTTTAGTGGCTTGAACTGAAGCGGGTTCGTGGAACAATTGGATGTAAGAACCCAACCAAGAGGGCTGGACATTACAATGACGTGGAACATTCACTTGCTCTTTCTTTTCAGAACAAATCTGAGCAACTCGGTCGTCACAAAAAGTTTCTCCAGTACATTCAGGATTGATACTCTGTTCATAATGTCTTTTGCTTGTTATGTTCAATTGACATTCCCTTGATTCCACGTCTTCTATAGAGTCAGTCATACTGCCACTGGAGCTTCTCATTGGTTTCCTTCTTTTTCTCCGAGTAAGCTTTGGAGAGGACATGTGGCGCTTTTTGGAGGTCACGACAGAACTGTTCGAAGGCCAGAAATCCAGATTTGGTCTCAAGGGAGCCTCCAAGTTGAATGTTTCCACAGCCATGAAAGACTCAAAGTTCGTGTCCACCTCACACACACTCTGTTCCTCATCGGCAAGGTAGCATTGAGGACTGAGGACTGGAGGTTCAGAGTAAAGACTGTGAGGTTCAAAAGCCTCATCCGACTTAGGAACCTGTGGGCTCAGGACCGGAGGTTGGGAGTATGGATCGAAAGGTGGAATTAGAATTTGCTGACATGGGTCTTGATGTGGAGTTTGTTGGCTGTCCGGGTCATGATGGTTGAATTCTGAATTAATTTTATTGATGACTTGAGACGAAACATCAAGTGCACACAGCGTGCCAGGAGGCTGGAGGCTTGATCTCGCAGGAGGAGTCTCTACATCTGGGATTGGATACGGGCCGGACAGCACAGCAGGAGAGCCACAGACGGTCATCTTTTTAGGGCTGGACGGTGCAGAGTTTACATGTGCATGTTGTTGTTGGACAGCATCTTCTACTTCAGCATCAGTCAGAAACAACAGATCCTCTGTGTAGGGACAGGATAAAGGAGTGGAAGGCCTGGAAAAGCAACATCAATGAGATATTAGAGCTCAGCTACTTGAGTGACAAGGGCCGCAGCCATGAGAGGTTTGATGGTGGAGTACCTGTCACTAGCTCGCTGTAGAGAGATGGGCCTGAAGCCAGGAAGCATCTGGGACACCAGTTGGTCCACAAGACTGTAGTTGGAAGAATCCTGCACGAAAGCCCGATGTTGATCAGACTGTAGGTGCTGAAAGGCAAACAAAGACACCCGTCAGTCAACTAAAACCCCACAAACGGTCTCAAATTTTAACTCTACTTCTTCAAGATTGGAGAAGGGCTGGTGGCAGCATTCGCAGAAAGAAAGGTCCTTTTTTCGACAGCGCCACGGTGAAGGACTGAGAGGAGAGTGAGATTCTTCTGCTGTTGGACCACTTTCAGCCTTGCTCCTATCCCAACACAACAAGCTACATCTTAACCATTTGACAAGAACAAATATTGATAAATAAATAAAAACCTGACTTCACCCACCTTTTCTTTACTTTATCTTTCTCTGCCTGCCTAACCGATACACTAGGCGGAGACTCGAAAGGACTAAATCGACCTGAATAGTGAAGAACAGGGATGTTCATGGCCTGCACATGTAGGGGTTTGTACCTCCTGTTGGAAAATAAGCAGAACAAAACATTAACACATGAAATGCATTAAATGCATCTTATTTTGTTCATTACAAAGCAGCACAAATGATCAACATCTAAAAGTAAATATAAGAGGACAAGGATTCATCCATTCATATTATATTATTGATCTGTAAAGTGAGGATTTGTCAGGGATGGATGACTCCTTACACGTGGAAGGTCATTATCACAGTTTAAACCCGAGCGATCAGAAGATGGAGGGGTAATCCTCGCTTAAAGATGCAGCAGAGGAGGTTTTGATGTCGCCCGGCTCTGGTGAAGCACTTTAATGAGGGGAAAACGAGAGGGCAGCTGAAAAGAGCGCCGGCATAAGGAGAGCCTCTGCAGGAGTGGATCACACAGTGAAGTTCGTCCAACCTTGTCCATTCGAAATCTTATCTGCCTCACTGACGTTCCCCCGCGGAGCAGCAGCACCGAGGGGGGCTGTCACATTATACCTGAGCACTCTAATGGCTCAATTAGGAAATGAAAACAGCAGTGTGGACTCATCCAGAACGTTCATTCGAGTAGAAAATGAAGTCAACATGCAACATTTTGACTCCATTATTTTCATACTGCATATTTGGTATGACTCACGCAGAAGAAACTTGATCAATTAGTTTGAAGATGCTCTTGTCTGAACAACCTACCTGTGAGTGTCATGTGACCCGTTTGGTAGGTCAGAGTCAATGTTTTCATATGAAGTAATGAGAGACCTTTTCAACTTACCGGGAAGATAAACAAGAAACTACCAGACCCATTATCTTGTTTTGTTAGGAAACACACAAAAGGTATGTGGCAAGTTGCAACAGAAGTTTTCAGATGGCAGTTTGACAATGTTTTCTTGCGTATGCTATGCTTGAAGCTACTTTAAGATACTTTTCCTAATTGGTTCCTGAGAAGCAGACTTTGAATCAATGAATTCCAAACTATGAAACAGTCCTGGTCAACACACAACAAATATACAGAATAAACGAGTGGTGCTTGGGTATTGATATTTATTAATTATCGCTTCAGCTTAAAAGTAGGTTATAGTTTGTAGAATATTCAATACATATACAATTATTGTTATTATACTGTTTTCATATTTCCATGTGATATTTGTCACAGAGAGTTAAACTCACTTTCATTACCAAAAGACAACTGGTTTTCTTTAGGTGTTTAAGAATACATTTTGAAAATACCATTAGTGAAATATGAAGACTCGTATTTGGACAGATAATTCAATAACTACCGTGAATTGTTTTCTATTTGGGCTTTCTGTTTTCTTTGTGGCTATTCCTGAACAAGCTCTACACTCCAAAGAGTGTGAGAGGATAATGGAGCCTTCATTAAACCATAATGGTCAAGAAGCAACTAAAGAACATGAATATTTCTAAAAAAACAGTAAGTAGGTCAATTACTTAATTTAATGCAGGTTATGGCTGCTTGTCAAACTACCATGTAAGAGAAAAGAGTATTTGTCAACATCAGTGTACTGTTGCATACAAGTTCATGCAGCTTTCACCAAGTTCCCCTGATGCTGCTGACTTATGTCAACAGGGAGAAGCAGCTTCTAAGTTCACTTGCAGCGGGGATACCCCATCAATAATGAACGCACATTGCCAGGACCAGGGGGTCTTTGTTTGGAGGAAGAAGTCCTGTGCAAGATACTTTATCTGGGATACTCAGACATGGCAACATGGGCAGGATAATGGATGAGAGTGGCGTCCACATATAAGCTTATAATGATTTTTTAAAAGTATCCGTAAATCAGACGAAGATTGAAACTCAATACATTAGATGTATGTCAAACAGTTCCCTTATTTGATCATTCAAATTATATATTAAATGGAAATTGTATATTAATATTCTTAATTATGGTGGATTTTTTACAATTTTAAGCATGATGCAATGTCTACAGTTATGCATATGCATTAGTCAGAAAACTGAATTATACCTCCATCTTCAAAACGCTCACGTCTAACGGCCCGTTTTGCTACTTCCTCAACTCCCTCTTTTGTTGACTAAACTGAAAATTTTTACCATCGTTTAAGTCAACTGTAAACTCTAAAGGGTTAAGTGACTAGATATTTTTGGCAACAATTTTTCTTAATTACCCTTTTTTCCCCCAAATCAACAAACAGTAAAAGTTGGAGCTCACCTGCTGACATCTTCAATTTTAATGGAAGGGACTCTCAAGGCAATAGCTGCAAAGGTTTTGAGAAGAAAGAGAATAGTTACATAACATCACTGTGTTAATAAAGAAATACAAAAATACAGATAATAGGTCCAGTTGAAAGTTTGTTTTGTGTGATTATATGGAGTCAGTGAAGCAATGTGGCACTCTTTCACCTTATGTTTACATTTAAGGACATTAATTATGTTCCATGCATTTCAGTTCATATTTACTTGACATACTTTACATATAATACTTTATTTATTTAAACACAGCTTATTTTTGTTCCAATTGGGATCCAATTTAGACGTAAAGGTTTCTGTATGTACATGTTGTTACAAGCAAAATCGTATTAGAATCCATTTCAAGAGAAACTCTAAACGAGAGACAAAGATTTATTGCGTGGAACAGATATATTTGATAAGGAAAATTGATCCAACTTTGAGAAAAAAGCTTTTTCAAGCGTCAGCATGAGGATTCGTCATCTGCTCATAAATGGCCAATTACTGCACTAGAGAGCCTCAATAACCAAAACGCAGGTATCAATAGCAATTTCCTGCTTTTAGTTTGTTTATGTTCATGTGGCCAAGAGGTTTAAAAACAAAATAACCTCATAACTCTCTTTCCATATGAACTATAAAAAAAAACTTTTCCAGCTCTGCTTATTAACTTTATTACACATTATTATTAAAAACCTGATCAGATAAAATGTGATGTATTAAACTGCCTTTACATTGTAAGAGGAAAACATGATATATTTATGTAAATGTAACAAATTATTTCAATGCCACTAGATGTCACTATTAGACGTATCTTTGAAGCTCTTGGTCATTCAGTAGTTTAGTGTCATGAGTCAATTAGTCTGCTCTTCATTATCTTGTAATTATTTGAAATGTAAATAGTAATCTTTTCCCCACCCACATTTTTATCTTTTCATTTTAACATTATATATCTATCTAGTGTTTGCAGGAAAATACAAAGGGAACATTTACATTTGTTTAACTTTAAAACCTGCCCCTTTGCTCAATATACAGTACCTACATGTTTATAACAGGATGTAACATATTGTTTAGGCATGTTACATAATATGATCTAAAATTTAAAGTCATGTTTGAAGAATGATGAGAATGTGAGTGTGTGTGTGTGTGTGCGTGTATGTATTGAGAAAACTGACCTTTGACAACAGGATTCCTCTAAACAAAAACATAGAAAAAAGGTATATTAAACGAAAGTCATCATGCTGTCCAAGTAATTTTGCGTCTGATAAAAGGGCTGCAGAGAATATTCAACAGCATGACCCTGAGGATTAGCTCTGATATACATACATCTTACTACCTTCACTCTTGATAATTTGAATAAAAACATTGTGATAGATTATTGTACACCAAAGATCCATCCAAAAATCCATGCACACTTTTTTTTATGTTCATGCAAATCAAATTAACCATGTAGAATTTATATCAGTCCATCAATCCATTGATCACCCAGGCCGACCTCTTCATGAGAACCTTATCTAGACCACTGACTCAAGATAATGACGCATTTGTTGAGAATGTTTTTAAAGGTCAGAAATAAGTAGCTATTTACTTACAGTTTTTTTCAGTTTTGTGCTGAGAGTTTTCATATTCAGGTGTTTCAAATAGAAAATCACAGCTGGAGAGACATTAAGGAAAAAAAAGAAAGGACATTCAAAAATAAATCATCTGCCATTTTAGTTAGTCAGGAGCTGCATAAGCTCAAACACAAGAGCTCTCTGCCTCGCAACAAAAGGATACCATCCACAAACAATATTTTGACTCCCCAAGCCTTGGCGTTGGCCAGAACACTGTTCACCTGCAGCCGCTCCTTCAAACACGAGAGAAAAACTGGTGTTAGTTACAAAATTAAAATATTTTTCCCCGATTCATGTCAAGTGACTCACATTGTTGTTGCGAATGGCTTTTTCCAGCAAAGCCTTTCCTCGACTGACACAAGCCTGAGCAGATGCATTCAAAGGAACCTTGTGAAGTGCAAAGAACACAAAATGTGTCAATATCACATGATTAGAAGATTTACCCTTTTCAAATGAAGTAACTCGAGTTGCTTTGGCACATTTTAATCTTATTAGGAGAGCCAAGAATGAATATGTCACAGTCTATTCACTCTAATTGGCCACAAAACAGTTATTATATTATAATTAGCAATAATAGAATCAGTATCACATCCCCCAGAAGGGAAATTCCATTCTTTAACAGCAAAGTTAACTTGGTTAATCCAGAGTCTAAAAATCACATTTTTAAATTGTCATTATTGTTTCTAACCAATTCACTTTTGTTCTTATCAAAAGTTTCACATTTCACTTCTTTTTTTTGTTATTCATTAATACTGCGTACATTAATTATATTGGAAGAAACGCATTATTGAAAAAAAGTTAAAAAAAGTTCTTTTTTTTTTCCCCCTTCAAACAAGTTTGGCATTTTTGTTTTAGACCCTGAAAGGAAATGAAACTACTGTAAATGAGAGTTTTAACTGAGTCCAAACCTGAACTTAATTGAGACATCTGTCTAAAGTTCCTTAAAGTCAATAATGGCATACATTCATATTTTTCCAGAATCTTTATAGCTTTTTAAAATAAAATACACATATATGGCAAGATGCAATGACCTGCCTCATAAATGTTACAAATCGTTACCCGCAGAAACAACATATCTTGGAATTTCTTTCCTTTTGAAACATGTATCTGTTAATTTCTCTGTGGTAAAATAAGGTATAAAAATAAAGTTAAAAGAAAACTTAATAAAAAAAATAAAAATAATGATATAATATGATTTATAAAAATGTCCTCAATTCATGTAGCCAAAATTATTCCTACAGAGCTACTTGCAGGGGAATTTATTTTACAGACAAAAGAAACACAAGCATGTTATATTCTAACTTTTATGTTCCATTTGAGTCAGGTTCAACTAGGGTCCGCCGGCATTTATTTTCTACAGTATTCAGGAAACATTACATATGCCACTTGATATCGCAATTAATAATATTATTTAACAATTGTGAATTCCATAATTCAGTTTAAATCAAGTACTTAATCCTAGATAGAGTATGATGGATTAAAATGCTCTGATTGATTGAAAATTGATTAAAAAAATAAATAGAAAAATCAATCAGAAGTGTTCACAAATTAAATGAGAAGTCATTGGTGAATGCAACAGTACCTTTGGTTTTGAATGACCCGGTCGCTGCTTGTTCTTCCTGAGGCCATGAGCTCCTTGCTCAGTTGGACTTCTGGTTTCTTCACTCTCCTTTTTGATATCATTTAAAAATTCTCGATTTCCAGTGACTACAAAGCTTACGTCTTTGTGAAGAAAACTCTCGACTCTCTGCAGATAAAAAAGAAAAAAAATGTTAAAATAAGATAGAATAATCAAATTAAAGGACCTGTTATTTAAATAAATGTTGGATTTCAATGTCCAGAAAACTTTAAGAATAATCAGAATTGAAAAATGAAATTGTAAAATGGACAAAATCATTGTTTTGATTTAAATGACCTTGACAGAGCACATCTTATTTTTTAAATGTAAGGGTAGGTATCCAAGATTGAGTAATAACTGAATAAATGAGAAAGGCCCTTTTAAACATGGTTTGTAGAATATAAACTACAAACTAAATCGTTACTAAAGTAATAAGAATGTGTACACTTCCATTTATTTACGTTTCTTTCACAGTACTCACCCCGCCTTGGAAATTAATTGCTTCTTCAAGAAGAGCTGCCGTTTGTTTCTTCAAGTCGTGTAAATAAAAGATTTTCGCCTCCAGCTTCTTCTCCCCAGAGCACAATTTTCCCAGGAGGCCCTTTGCCATGGTCTCCTCGTCCTGTGGCATAACTGTCCAGGAATCTGTCTGGAGCCACCTTTTTTACTAGAAGCCAGCAGAAGCCTGAAGATAAGAATTAAGACAGTTGAGCAACAATAATAAAAAAAGACTCTATGACGTGTATGTGACCATTTTTCTTAAAAACTACACGATGACACTTAATGTACATTTTCTACAATAAAGTCGTACTGGATGTAGGATAAAATATTGCAACAGATTGACATTAAACTAACTAACGATATAACAATAATATAATACACTGTGTAGTTGAAAAATAACATTTTAGTGTTACACAAACCCACGTTTTGGTTAGTGTTATTGATCTCTCGTTATTCCTTCAAAGCAACTACGTGGTCTTAAATATCGGTTATAGAATAGTTATAGTAGCACTCGTCAAGCTCAACAATATTTTTCACAAATACGTCAATAAGGCGGTGCAATATTTTCAAAAATACAACATAACAAGTAGCCACCTAGCTAGCCAGCTAACATGTTAGCTCCGTTGAGACATTAGCTCTGTCTCTGAGAGATTATACAAGTTGGCTTCCGGCACTTACAAGTATTACAGTGAGATAAACCGAGGACGTCTGAGAACTTACTTTGACGCTGGTTTCTAAAACAGGACAAGTTAATGTATTTTTCCCAAACACGCCGTTCTAGTTTGGAACGAAACCGCCACCTTTTAAAAATCTCGCAGAAAAAAAATGTCCTCACCTACGTCACTTCCAGGTTTGACATTTGCCATAAAATATAACTACATCATTTTAATGTATTCACAATTCAATCAAACGATTAAAAGCCAACATGTTTGGAATTGTACATGAATTCGAAATTAAATAAGAATTAAAAGTATTATTTACAGTTTTAAAAAAAACATGTTTATTTTTACAGATTTAGAGAATAAAGTAGTACAAATGGTTTGTCATTGTTAATTTGTATGTACCTTTTTTTTAAATTAATATTATATTCAAGGGTAATTGTTCCGTTTCAGTTGTTGAACTCTTTTATTTTGAAAAAAAATACTCCCGCCATGTGCTTTTCCTTCAAAAGGAAATGATAGTTGACGTCATCGTTGTACATCAACGTGTTAAAAATGAAATAGTGAGGAATTGTACATGAACTTCTTATCTTTGCGTTGCTTTTTAGTTTTTTGTTCATTTTTTGTTGTCTTTTATTATTGTTATTTTTTTATGTTCTTATCTTTTATCATGTGGTCCCTCACACGAGTTATTTACATTTATAATACTCCTATATGAAGAAATAATATTTATATTATACTGAGGGGTCTGTGCAGTCAAATAGTCGTTTTTACCCGAATATTATAAGAGTTATATAAGAGTTAAAAGTAAACAATTGTGAGTTTTAATAAACCACCCCATCTGATATAATATATTTTATAATAATATAACAACGTTAAATTCTGAATCTTTATCTGTGACCCTTACCCCTGACTCAACCTTGACAGCCATAACAGTAAGAAATACATGGAGAATAATGTGATCTATTGAATGATATGATAAGACCATAAAATAGTTCAATGATTCTTTTTTTCAAAACAACATTTATTGCCATTCCATTAACCAGGAATGTGAGTGAGAACATTTTTAACGGCCCAGTGAAAACAGCAGTATAAAAGCAAACAAACAATACAACGATAATAATTAAGTATTATTATTTAAATGAACCCTGTTGAGTTGTTGGGTTGAATCAACACTTCCCGGACATCCGTGCTGGTAAATGACAGAAACGCAGAGCTTTTAAGGAAACATATTGCTGTGTGAAATACCTCAAAGTTAGGTTAAACATTTACATGTAGATAATGGACACTGAACA
Organism: Callionymus lyra; assembly: GCF_982586985.1. Lineage (NCBI taxonomy): Eukaryota > Metazoa > Chordata > Actinopteri > Syngnathiformes > Callionymidae > Callionymus > Callionymus lyra. Next base: position 19,325,734 of record NC_141823.1, read on the forward strand.
AAGTAGAATTCAAACGCAGTTAAGTATTTAGCTGCTAAGGATAAAGTTGTAACAAAATGGCAAAACTTATATACCATAAACCATCTCCCAACATTGCTCATAAGTCTCTTATTTGACAGTTGAGGATGAATATGTGTTCTTACCCAGGAGACATATGTGCTACTCATCTTATCACCTGAATTAGGTTCTTAACCCTAAACTTGCTGGATTAATCTAAAGATTGTACTGTCATCAGTGGTTTCTTTTCACTTCTTTACCTCACTACTTGTGAAGCCTGATAGAGATTGGCACACACGCAACTACATAACATTAGAAAAAGGTTCCTGCCCGACTTCATCCCAGAAGAATACAGTACAGTACAGAGTAGAGTGCCATTACTAGGATTTCAACAGATGACTATACGTTGAGCTGTTGCTATGTAACATTGGGACGGGAGACATGTACAGGATGGTACTAACACCAACTTGGCAGAGAATGTAAAGTTTGTTTCTCATATGGCAAAGTGTAACTTGGCTGATCACCAATTGCACAATTTTTCTTTGTTAATATTGACCTACAAAATGTCAATATGACACATACTCTGCATTTGTCATGGTAGTCCTTCACTAGCATATACAGCTGTAATTATTTCAAGTGCGTACCAGTACTAACTACCTGCCTATCCATCTCTTCACCGTATATACTGATACTGAATATGATATGTTAATTCAACAGATTTTGTTATAAGATTGTCTTTCGTTCCCAGGATGTTGGTATAAATCTTGTACAGAAGGGTACATACTTAAACAAGTTGCATAAAGTACATATTGTGGGTTTTTTTAAACAGTTTTTTTGAGACAAATTAGGATCATGTTAGTCATTAGCTTTGAGCTCCCTGCACAAAGTGTCCAGCGTCACAGGTAAATAATAATAAACTCTACCATGCGATGCTATGCTATTAATGAAGGTCATTCCCTCCAAGGTCGACTGTCAATCCTCCACTCTGTGTTACTTTCTTCAGATCGACTTCTTGACGTGAGCCAACAGCTTGACAAAGAGATTAAACTTCTAAGGAACCAATAAGTGTAACCAAAATGTTAATATCTAAACAATTCAAGGTCCAAAATTTGTTATGGATACTAAATCTGAAACAATTTTCTTTTTTTTTTGCAATTGTTTATCAAATCCACTCTGTACCGTTGATCTCTCCATATTTGGCGTTGCTGCGATTGGTTCTGTTTGAGGAGTGTTTGGAGGCTTGCCTGTGATTACGTTCTCTCTGATTCTTGCAACTGTGGAGCTGCTTCTTACTGCTGCCTTCGTTGTCTCTCCATTTTTTCTGGCCGTCGATGGGGACTCTCGAAGCGACCCCTCTTCTTGCGGCATAAACGTTATCATCGTTGTTGGAGTTCTGCTGGCACTCTTCTTGAGCTATGTTCACATTGTTCTGTTGGTGTGCCATCGTGGAATGGCCGAAGGTAATGCTGGGTAAAGGTTGTCCGTTAGGTGCCGTAGACACCAGGAGAGGTCTTACGGGGAAGTTGTACCCTAACGGTATTGTCGGCACATCCCAAGAGCACGGCTGGCTGTCGTATTCCCTATCGTTCAAAGCGGCGTCGTTCGGACTACCGGTCCGTTTGGTGAGTCTGTAGAGCTCGTCATCCGTCGACCGGTTCTGCCGAGACCGCACGATCTCCCAGATAGAACCTACACCCAGATGAATCATCTCCCAAATGTTGAGTATGAGGCAAAGAAAAGAGACAGCGTACATGATGATGAGAAAGATGGTTTTCTCAGTGGGCCGCGACACGAAGCAGTTGACGGTGTGAGGACAGGGCAGGGACGAGCACTCGTAGGCGGGAGGGACGGCAAATCCATACAAGGCATATTGGCCACACAGGAAGCCCACCTCCAGAGAAGACCGTATCAGAAGTTGCAGGACGTACATTTTCATCAGGCCATCTCTTTGAAGGTACTTGCGTCCATCATGACGAACTTTAACCTTGCCCTGCATATCTCCACCCCCGCCTTTTACTCCGCCCATGTTCTCCATCTCCATCATCTCGTAGATCATTGGCTCCTTCTCGCCGTTATCTTCGGCCTCTTCAGCTTCGCTTTGCATCTTTCTCCCGTCAACGTACTGCCTCTGTCTGCGTGGCAGAGTCCCCCCCTCTTCACCGTCGACCTGATCCTCCATCTTTGTTAGTTTATTGACAGTGTAGACCAGGTACATAAGAGATGGACTGGCCACCACGATTGTCTGGAAGATCCAGAAGCGTACGTGAGAGAGTGGAGCGAAGCTGTCATAGCATACGTTCTCACAGCCAGGTTGTCCCGTGTTGCACACAAACTTGCTCTGCTCATCATAGTAGATGGACTCTCCCCCCACGACGGTGAGCATGATGCGGAAAACGATGAGGACGGTTAGCCAGATCTTCCCCACAAAGGTGGAGTGGTTATGGATTTCTTCCAGCAGTCGCGTCAGGAAACTCCAACCCATCGTAGAGCGACGCCAGTTGGAAGAGGAAAAACGCCGACTACTGCAGAGAGAGAAAAGATAATGAGTGGTTTGATATCAAACAGGGATATCTTTCATCAAAACTCACTGTTAAATACGCAGCAACATAGTTTTTTATATCATCTAATGCTCCAAACACAACTGGTTTCTGACTTCTTTTACGATTCATGCCATGATTATTAATATTTAATAATAACTTGAAACTAATATAATGTCACACCTGATCTTATCTTCAATCGTCCTTATTGGTTCAGGGATAGTTCACTCAAAATTCAAACTTTACTCATTTATTTATCACCTTATGTTGATTAAGAGTTGGGATTATATTCAAAGTAATCAGTTACTTATAGGAAAAAAGAAGGAAATCCATTTAAATGCAGTGAGTAGTGCTCAAAACAGCCGTCAAAAAGTGAGTCTACTGTCTATCTACTGGATTTCTTGTATTGACCCGATGTACTTTCTGTTTTCTGTATATAAGGCTTAAAGCATCACAACAAACCATCGTATAATATATTTTTTACAGAAAAATTCCTCTTGTTCAGTTGTGACAGGTGAAGGTGTTTGGATGGCGATTTTGAGGCACTAGTCACTGTATTAAAATAGATCTACGTTTTTTCCTATAACTCCAAAAAAGACTTACTCTGAAAATAATCTCACACCTTATTCGACATGAGGGTGAGAAGAGAATGAGACACATTTGAATTAGAACTATCACTTTGAGTTTAAAAAAAAAAAAGCTGTGAAAGAATTGTGAGGAAGTAGCTTAAAAAAGTTAATGAAGCCAATCATTCCCTGGAAAAATATGCTTTTGAGCAAAGCAAACCACCAGTGGCGTCAGAGCGGAAACTGTGTGTGTTTCGCCAGATGTCTCCTAGCCACAGCCTCCAGCTTCCTACCGAGCCAATAAAAGAAGTGTTAGAGGAGTGTAAGTTAAAAGAGCAGACGGTCTCCAACATGCCTGTGTAAGTGTGTTCCAAGCTGCCAAAGTTTGTGGTTTTTTCACCAGAACAGTTAAAGAGATGTTTGAGTGTGAGAAGCTTGCTCAATATTAGGGAACCTTTTTTTGTAGAAAAATAAATAGCTAATAATGTACTTAACTCTTCTGTTCCTTTGAGTAAACAAGGACAGATAACCATGAAAAGTTTTGAGAGAAAAACGATCTGTTGGATCCCACAGACATGTCTAAGATTAAATGTGCACATGTGTGAAAAGTATGAGTGACACAAATGATGGATGTCGCTAACAATATGGGGTTACCATGAACCTACATTCGGGAAAAGTGTAAGTAAGTAAGTAAGTTATTTATATTTATATAGCGCTTTACTAGACCAGGGTCACAAAGCGCTTAAACAATCAGAAATATACTCAAAAAATATATACTAAAAAGATCAAGATAACACCGAGAAAAACACAGGTGTCCCAGAAAATCAGGGAAAAGCCTGCACGAAGAAGAAAGTCTTAAGTTTAAGATGGATGTAGGACTCATCCATCTTTTTACAGATGGTCCAGATTATCGCCATCATCAGAGGTCATGTCACTTTTGTCTTACTTTGTCTCAGGAAGAGTGAGATGGACAGAACCCACGATGAACCAATGGCTGACAAACCCTATTTACGCATGTGCATCATTTTGGCTAGTGATGAACTGATGAAGCTTTATGAAGATATTAATAAATGCTCTGTAGTTGACTCTCACATCAATTAAAAAAAAAAATCATTTGAAAAGCTGTTCAAAGCAATAGATGATACAGCAGAGAGTGACAACATGTGGGCTCTTAAAATAATGATACACCAATTGCTAAAGTATGCATACCATTTCATATGTAAAAGTCTCAATAAATATACTGTTTCATGGGTTAAATTTTACTTAGTCAAATTATTAGTCTTACTTTTGGCAATGTTTTGTTTAATGTTTATTAATTCAGTCTGTTAGGGGGTTTTTTTAATCGATTTTTTCACTTGTTGACGGCAAGTTTCATAAATCACAGTTGTTCAGTCCCTGACTTTTTGAATCGAACCCAAAGCAAAACAATGAAACTCAGGTTCCCCTTTTTTGGGCACCAACTCCTTGTTTCCCAGTTGTTCCTCCGCCCAACGCCCTTTCTCTGCCATGCAGTTGTTAACATCCAAGTGCCCGTTTATTTCCATAAACAAGTCTTTGCTGATGACGTAAAAAGCTGCAATTGGTCATTAGTTGCTGCGACTTTATACACATTTTATTTATACCTAGAATTATAGTGTTCAGATGACGATATCAACAATATGCAATTATATGACTTATTTTGTATGGTAGATATACTGTTTATTCCACACCCACAGCACTAGTTGTAAGCAGTATCAACGAAAGGAATACATCATAAGCTCAACAGGGTTGTCAGCTACACTGTGGTTAGATTTAATTCAACATGAAATTTTATTGAAATATTTTATTAAATAGCTAAATATCTGTGTTTTGAGATATATGATGACCTCGGCGCACTATAACGGTAATTTAGACATGAACCATGGATGGCAGTGACCTCTCTTCTGTCCAAAACAGGTGTTTTAAAAATCCCTTCTCAAGCACATGGAGAGAAACATGTAAAAGCTTTTAAAAACGAAAATCTTTCACAGAGCAAATCAATAAAAACAAACACTGGAATCTACTTTATCTTGGAGCTCCGCATAAAAACTAAGATGGGCTTCTTCCATTTAAAGACACAGATTGCTTCTGATTTTCTCCTAAGTCAATGCAGTCACCTATCAGTTATTTCTAGAAGTGACTACTGCAACAATCTTCTCTCTATTCGTATGAAGGAAAATATTCCCTCTTGAAGTCCAACAGAACACGACTGCCAGAGAGAGAGACATGACTTCTGTTGGTGTCAGAATCTATTTAAGACTCTTCTGTTTATAAACGTCTTGATGGATACATTTAATACCATCAGGATGATATGAACTTAACATGTAAAAATGTTTGTGTTCTCTGCATTACTGGCATCCATCTCCGTTATCAAGAAAGATTGCCTTTGTGTTTAAATAATGGTGGAGATAGAGTCATTATATAAAGAAAGAAAGTCCTAAAAGTTCACCATGCCTGATTTTTGGAGTTGCAGTTTTAAAACCTGCTCTTGACCTTTTTCCATGCGGTGTTATGTTTTAGAATGAGCTTGTATCTGGTGAGTCTCTTTATAAAGCTTGTTCCGTGAGTAGCTCAATACTCTTTTAGTTATGCATTTAAATAGAATTTGAAACTCTTCAAATTGTTCAATATTGAATTTAAAGAGGCAAAAATCAACCTTTCAACATACAAATTACTTTTTGTCATTCAAAATTAAATTATTATTATTAAAGAAAAATAAATAATGAACTTTCACCATCAAATTATTGGAATGTATTATTCAAAAAAATAATACAACATTTGAAATGTTAAATTCAACAGTGGTATTTTCTGACGGCACTGATATATTTTTAAGCACTTGACTCTGGCATTGCATAATGTACAAACCGCGTGACTCTTGCCAAACAAAACTGCAATCAAACATCATGATATTTGCAAGTATATTGTTTTAGCAGAATTATCTTATTCTACACACTTTCTTGAAATATAAACATTATATAAATAAATTAAATAATGAATTAATACAAATTCAATATAGTGCTGTTGAATAGCTATACGGTACCTTGAAAAAAATTCAATATTTGAGTGTATCAGTATTTTGTCATTATCATATTATATTATGTTTCTTTTTATTAGATTTTGTTGAGTATAACAGTAGCGAAACCTGGCAGTTTGTCCTTCATCACAGGATGAAGAAGCAACAACGATAAATGGAAATAGTTCAACAAATCAGCAATAAAATCAATAACATTCCTGCAACAAGTAGAAATAAATTAACTAAACACCTTCTAAAGTATCTAAATATAGTGTAAAATGAGGACAGATGATAATGCTTTAAGGGTTTCTTAAGCTGTCTATCAAATGTGATTTGAAAGTGAATATATTTGCCACTTCTTGACCTCATGCAAAAGCTGTCCCAGACTTAAAATAACATTAGCAATTAGCAATTAGCACGCAAATGTAAAGAGCAAAATAAATCAAATATATATTATTATTATTATAGATAGATCGATAGATAATGAATTGTTACTGTTGTCTAAAAGAAATAACTAGTTCAGCTGCTTTTAAATGACAATAGAAATATTTACCAAATAAATACTAGTGTGAGCAGAGAAGTTATAGTACACAAAACTGTATTTATCTTATGCAGTATCAGAGACAAAACGGTTCTAAAAATAAGACAAATAAAAGTAGGAACTGTTTACTTACTGTTCCTGCTGACGCTGCTGCTATTAAATGGAGGTGAAGTTTGATTTTCCAACAATGTAAGAAAAGAGAAAAAAACTAACAAAGCTGAATATTGTTGTACTTGTCGGAGAGAATCCGCGCGTGTGACTCAAGCGCCAAACTCTCTCGGAGGAAGTGGAACTAGAAAGGGTGGATGTGCGCGCGCGTGCACGTGTCAGCCCGCATCCTCGTGTACGCGTGAGAGCGAAAGACAGGAAACTATATTTTGCAACATCTTTTCTCCATAAAAAGAGATAAATAGTAAATATTTGACAAATAGACAACTTCGTTTTTTTTGCTTATTTTTCTTGATCATTAATGTGTTTTTTTTTCCAAATTCTCGTTTCCGTTACGTTCAATTAAAAACATTTTTTTTAAATATTTGTAATCAAAATAACTTTTGAGTGAAAGTACCATATTGTTATTTGTTTACAACTTCTCGTTTGTAATGTTTTATATTCCTTTTCAGCTTTTTTTTTATTTTTCTTTCTTTTCATATTTATAATTTAATTTTATGGATATATATATATATATATATATATATATATATATATATATATATATATATATATATATATATATATAAATATATATATGTGTGTGTTATTGTTTTTTTTGTGTATTGTTTCTTAAAGATTGCAGAAGATGAGAACATCCTTTGTTTTTTGTAAGAAATGTCAAAACTGAAACAGCAAGATGGCCAAAACACTTTTAGTGAGATTTGGTCCCTAAAATTAGTTTCAATTTTATTTTAAGATATTTAAATAATATGTGGAATATATTAATTGAATGAGGCACGCCAAGGATCATGGGATAAAAGATGCAAAAGATCAACAAATCACAGTTGATGAATAAAGCCACAACTGCTGCGAAAGGAAGTATTGGAATGAAGTGTGTTTTCCGTTTTTAGTGGGAAAGGAGTTTTTGGTTCTGGATTACATATCTCCTATATTCATGATGCGAATTGTAATATTCAGAAATGGTTAGAGTTTATGGTAACAGTTTTACATACAGCGCATCAGAGGACAGAAAAATTGAATATTATTGTACAGCTGCATGTTGGTACCGCACAATAATATTACATTTTTCTGTCCTCTGATGCGCTGTATGTAAAACTGTAGTTCTGACGTTATTCTTCAGATGACTAAATAGCTGTGTTTAAGCATTATTTAATGGTGTTGTAATGTGTCTAAAGTGGTTTGATGACAATTGGTTACTCGACTGCTGGCGGGAAAAGTCCCTTTCAGGGTTAAAGGTTATTTAGATCTCATGACCTAACTGCTATGTTTGGGCCTCCATGCAGGGTCTGACTATTTGCAGCTTCCCTAGTGTTTGAATAAACATTTAGAGTGCGCATTAAATAAACACTTGTGTAAGAAATCATCATTGCCAGTGCAAAGGGCATATAGTGTTAAGAACTACAAAGTCTGTGTTAAGTTAATTCACTATTTTTGATTCCAGTAAGAGTTGTATCACCTCGGAGAAAGAATGTTGTGGAATATTGTGGAATATGAAATCTGACTTTGAGCTGTCCAGAAAACTCTTTAGCTCTTTCAGATGACAATGTGGATGTTTCCATTGTTTGCAGGGGTCCGTCCCACAATGACCTTCCTGGAGGACAATCATTCAATTGATCCAGAAAAGATATCCGTGGGTGAAGGTTTTTCGTTCCAGCCAAACTAGATTATCAAATTATACCAATCGGGTGTAACTACTGACAATCGACTGATTACAGTTAAACTGTTTTAAATTAACTTATCATAAACTGACCAATAGTTTTTTTTGGTTGGGAAAAACCTGCACCTGGAACAATTGAAGACCCCTGTTGTAAGGCATACCTAAAACAACTTACTGAAAAGGCTTTTCAGTAGACATAGCGATTAAAATAAAGTCAATTTCAATAAAGTTAATAAATCGACCTACTGTATATTAACAAAAGGGAATAATAAAAGTCAAAGCAAAACGGGGCCAGATTTGACAAGAATAAGGTCAGAATAAAGTCAACCTGGCCCTCGAATTTATTCTGCAGCATCCAGACTCGCCAGGAACCTACGCCAGAATCCTGTTTGTGGACTACAGCTCTGCCTTGCCTACAAGAGGGAGGTGGATCGGCTGGTGTCCTGGTGTAGCTGGAACAACCTGGAGCTGAATCCTGAAGGACCTCTGATATTACCCAGGGAAAAGTTGTGAAGGATTTTTTCAGGTTTACAAAACACATCTGAAATCAGGTAAGTACTGGTGGATTGTTTTACAACAACAATGAAGATGTTGTTGCTTTTTAATCAGATAATGAACTTATTGTCAGATCCTTATTTTTAGTACCATCACCTGACCTAATGTAAATGGCTGGCAAGGGTGAATCACTTGTATTTGCAACACAGGTTCCCCTTTAAAAAGTGGATCCCCTTCCTTGTTGGTCTGAGCCAAGGCCCTTGTCTTAAGATCCCAGAAAACGGTTGTGAAATTCACTTCGTTGATTGCTCGACGACGACAGCTGTTGCTTTAGAAAACTCCAAAGCCACCAACAACCTCAATGTGGCTGGGAGACGTTGTATCTTTTCTCAAGCTTGAAAAGTTTAAATATACAATGAGAGGCTCAACACAGAAATTCACAGTTACTTGGGAACCTTTTCTGTCATATTTTAAAGCTTTGCAAGTTCTGCCTGACTGAGAGTGGTCAGGAGTATTACTCATTAATCTAACTTTTCTAGAGGTTACATTATGAATGCCAGGATACGGGGAGAGTGCGGGTGGGTGTGTTGTTTGATTTCTTGTATTGTCCTTTCGTTTTCCTTCTATTTTTGTATTATTATTGATTTGTTTTTTAATTTATTTTGTTTTCTGTCTTCTATGTATGTAAAAAAAAAAAGGAAAAAGTCAAAGAAAGTTTTTTGATGTACTCTATGATATAATTTGTCGTATTCCAATAAAAAATATTGAAACAAAAGATCCCTCTACGCAGTCTTGTTTCACGGCAGCATTAGGTGACGAATGTTTAGGAAACAGAAACTAAAACCTGAATTTGTCTTTCCTAAAGAATCAGCTCTTATTGTTTTCTGATGAAAGACCCCTTCAAGGCTATGGATGTTCAATCATTACACTAGCATTAGCAAAAACACAGTTGTCTAGTTGGTCCTTAAAAAAACACTTCACACAGCACCTCCTTCTGCAACTGCCACAATAGTTTACGTCATGCTGACTTGCAGACCCGAAAGAATTCCAGCCCTATCTGCTGTTCATCTCAAGGGCGTAATGCCAGCTCAAACTGTCTGGTACGTCCCCCCCTCGTTTCCTGCTGCTGACCACGGAGACCGGTGCCCACTGCTATTAGTAGAACTTGTGGCTGACATTGTCTTCTTTGACCATCAGCAAAAAAAAGAACGATACCCTGTGGACAGGAAACGTTAGCGTCGTCAATCAGCCAAAAGAGTACTTTGGCATGGGAAAACCCACGTCCTTATCCAGGGTGACCCCTTACAAGATTCGAGTCCTTTAACCGTGTTATCTTTCACCTCAGGACGTATAATTGAAGAGGAAGAAATCAATAGGTTTTGACCAGAAATACAATTACCGGGGATGCTCGGTTACTTAAACTTCTGACGCTGAGAGATGCTTCCATTGACAATTTTCAACTCCCCTAATACAATTTATTGTCATTCTCCTCGGACGGATGTCAATTTACTTTTTCCGTTTGTTCACTTAACTGTTGGAGGTCGTTGAATCTCATCCGAAGGTGAAAAGCAATCTTTTATCTATTAACTTTAATTCACACACACCGTGCTCGTCCGAACACGACGTTGGTTAATGTAGGTTGAATTGATGGATCGATGATGGTTGGAAGAGCTTCGTTCTGGAGCAGAGCTGCACATGGAAGGACCACAGGAAGTGGGATGTCACCGAACAATAACATCTGCATAACTAAGGGAGCAAAGTGACCTTGGGGGAAGTGGAAAATGTGCAGGGATCAGATACGAAGGCAGACTGTGACTAACGCGTTAGTTAGTGTGATGTGAACAGGCCCTGTGGAGTCCTAAGGTCACGACGGGGTCAAGTCGAAGGAGCAAGTCAGCTGAAACAACAGTCCGGAGCAACATCTCAAAAGCAAGTGCTCTGGATTCATTCCAGTTTGAAAGTGCAGCATTAGTAGTGTTACCATGCTTACAGCAGCAGAGGAGCAGCCGGGGGGTCAGCTTAGAGAAATACATGGAGGCTACTTGTCTGCACCAGGTCAAAAGTTGGCTGACAAGAAAATTGTTCCTTGATCTGATGAATCCTAATTTCTATTGACAATTTAAGAGAATTAATCCATCCTTTCCTGTCTGAATAATGAGGAAACTGTAAATATAAGGATGTCATCAAAAACAAAGTTCGATATCAGGAGGACAATGTGAACACTAATAAATGTTGACAAAATGTTAAAAATGTGATTTTCTGATCTCTCAAAAAAAAAAGTTTTTCATTACAAGAAGTTGAAACAGAAAAATCCACCTCTTTAAAAAACTCACAGACTATGAAAAGAAACCAATAATGTCCACAAAGAGGGAAAAATCCGACATTTTTTATTTAGAAAAGTAAAAAGAAATCTGTAAAAATGGGAATAAATGTTGCAAAACAAAAGTTCAATATCTGGCGGACCATGGGAAAATAAATAAACAAATGTTGTCCATATGATGAGAATGTGATTTTCTAAAGTTTAAAAAAAGGGGAAATTCAACCTTTTTTATAAAAAAAAGTTGAAAAATAGCCAAAAAATCAACTTCACTGAAAATGGGAAATAATTTTGGAACATCTTGCGGACTATGTGGACACAAATAAATGTTGTAATGTGGGCATTATAATATTAAAGCGACACCAAAGCAAACTATATTTGCAGGGAAAAGTTAATTCAAAGAAAAATAAAGTAAAAGCGATCCATGATCACATTCAATTTTCACAACAGAAAAGTTGTATGGACAAACATGGTTTCGTTTGTGTTCAGTCACATGACTTTTTACTGATAACTTGGGACACTCTCACTTGCTTGTGTCTTCCTCCTGAAACATCACTAGCCTAGACCTGGGCTGCGTGCTGGCGTGGATGAGATGCTGTTTTCTGAAACCCACACCCACATTCACGAAACACACAAATTAAGTTTAAATAGGAATGTCCTTGATGCTTCGATTTGGACCCACAATCTCTGTGAAATATCTGCAATCTGTGCTCTAGCCCCAAACTTCAACATCGTGCAATGTGTTTATGTATGAATCCCTGATTAGGAAAAATTATTTCTCAATTTTCTTTTTTAAGTAAAATATGTGAGGTATGGCTGTTGGTTGGAAAAAAAAGTGAAACAAGAAAATACAAAAACAGGTTCATTAACATGGCTTTATATTCCTCATACATCACACACACATTAAAATAGGATTAACAAAACACAGCAAAAACAAAACAAACAAAATACACTTTTCAAGCCGACACAGATCTTTCCCTTTTCACCACCACTCATAGTTTTGCAGTCCTAAAGCTATTTAAAATATTAATATTCTTTCCATTATATTGTATTATTATTTTTAATTATTATTAGCAAAACCACATACAGTACAAGTCGACAAGTTGTTTCTATTGCAAATGTAGCTCCAGCAGCAGACGAGCCCTTGTTAAAGAAACAATATTATATTTTTAAACCTGATGGAAGGATTTTAGTCTCTTCTCCTTGAGAAAACAAAAACAAATTCTGTGCAAGATCATGCGTATGTTTCTGAATTCTACTGGCTCTACATGCTCACTGTTTCCGACTTCACAGCTGGTTCTCTTCATGTACGACACAGTACGATCTCATGATGATTAGAGACTAAAAACTTTTAACGCACTCACACGTAGATTCACCAGAAGAAAAATAGCTGAGGCAGCAAACGTTTCTCAACATGTCCTAAAGAAAGATTTGTTATCAAGAGTTTGTCATTGTGCGATAATGACAAGAAAAATCTTGATCCACTGTTTAAATAATTTCTCTTATGTACACTTGCAATGGAAGACATTACATTAGATTCAAGTGTGATTCGTATTATAGCAGCTACAGCTAGTAGCTGACAACATTTGATCAAGTATTTTCATTCCTGTACAATCGTCCAGTAGCCCTGGCTCACCTTTTGTTTGTCACCATAAATATATATATATATTTGAATGCATGACATGTATCTTTGTTGCATATGTGCTGATCGACATGGTGATGTAATGGAGCCGAGAATTTTCGGACCCGGTGCTGGTGTGGATTACTCCGGTGTCATGAGACCACAGGTGTCAGTGTTTGAGAGTTCACGGGTGGTGTCACCTTATCTCGGTAATACAGACGCTTCATTATGGTTCCTCTGAAGCAGACAGATAAGGAACAGCTGAGCCCACATCTCCACGCACTATGAAAGTCTAAAGTTCAGAGATGATGACTGTCTTTAACCATAATAGTTTTATAGTTAGAACAGTATTTTCAGTTGGACACACAAACGCCTAGCATCACATAAGCTACTGGTATTTTGTTCACGTAGATTCTATGCTTCAGTCCGTGGACAAAGGAAAGATGATATGTTCTCAAAGGTGTAGGAAGTCTCGACATTTTTCTCGGAAACTCCTTTTGAAAGTTTCTAAAGTTACTATGTACCTTTTTTCCTTCTAATGTTCGGATTAGCCAGAGCTGAACAAACTGGTTGAAAAAGAAACATGAATATAAGATCGAGTTCACACAAAAAGTGTGTTTATATAAATGTTTGATCTACTATTTTCCCCAAAAATAAGGGAACGTTTTGGGGAAATACATTTATAATATACATAAAATTTTGGCTGTTAATACAATTCTGGTGTGGTATATTTCAGACACACAATGCGTTCAAAAAATCTTGTTTTTACACTTTGTTAACCCTCATAGTGCTTGATTCCGCACACATTTTTTAAATTTCTCTGCTATTATTAGCCAAAAAAAGGATTAAAAAAAGGGGTTTTATTGACAAAAAAACATGGTTATTCATGGCTCTGATCGAACTTTAAGGTGCTGACCTGTCAATCAAGTGACAGGATGTGTGTGGAGGTGCGATCTGAGAGTTGCAGGGAGGATGTTAAACCTTCGTCGGCATCTGTATCTGTCAATAATTGGAGCTTTAACTCCCCTTTTTCTGAATACATTCCTTATTTAACAATAAGTCTTTGATTAAATAAACTCTGATCCTAACATGTAAGTCATTCTCATAAATATATTCACCTAGTCGTGTGTTTTTGAGTCAATGTTAGTAGTCAAAAATAGATGTCTTTGTGAATACTGTTACAGGTGCTATTGATATTCTATTAAAAGTAATTCATTAAAATACTCCTGTGTTTCTCCACGTTTCATCTCTCTTCCATGATCTTCTTCAGAGCGTCCACGATGTCCTCCCCACTGCTCCAGGGAACCAGGTTAGCTTTGATCTGCGTGGGCTGGGACTCCTTCATGTCCCTCAGCAGGCGGTGCATGGGGAAGTCCTGCCTCGGGAAGGCCGTGTCGTGAGGCCCCAGAACATGAGCGGGACAGACGTCGTTGGCCCCGTCGCCGATGTAGAAAATCCTCCGGAAAGGGTCGCCGCCGCGCTCCTTCTGCCGGCTGGCCAGGTACTCCCTGAGGATCACCTGCTTGCACATGTTGTCCGGGCAGCCGGAGCAGCGGTGCGAGTGGTAGGGCCGCAGGGCCAGCCGGCCCGCCGCGTCGAAACTGCCGGGGTTGGTGAAGATCTTCCAGAAGAGGTGACGCACCCCGGCGCACTCCAACCACGTCTCGATGAAATACATGTTGGCGTCGGAGACGACCACCATTTCGAAGTCCTCAAGGTGGCTCTGCAGGTACTGGAGCAGGTTCAGGAGGCCCGGCGACGGAGGGATCCTCTTCACCGCGGCGTGGATGTTTTCCTCGGTGACCCCCTGATCCGCCATGTAGGCCAGGATCTTCTGGCTGTACTCGCTGTAGTGGCCCTCCCTGTAGCTGTTGATCAGCCAATCGGGCAACTGCTGACCCGGCAGCGCCTGGATGACGGCGTCATCGCTGCTCTCGTTGATGATGGTCTCGTCGAAGTCGAACAAGACCAGGAAGCGCGGTTTCTCCGACGCGCCGCAGATCTGGGACGGCAGCGCTGTCATCTTCCCAACTTCAAGATAGGATCACACTGGCAGAAGAAGAAGGAAGAGTAAATGCTACTGTCATTGTCAACAGGAGTACTACAAGATCATTGACCAATAGAATATCCCTAAACAGACCTCTGCCAAGCAGCTCATCAACACCTTTGTGGTGATTTTGTCTAGATTTTTTAGCATTTGAAATGTATTAAATGGTAATAAGCTCAATGGGATAACAGTGGAAGGTTCACATCACAGCTCATTTTGCATTAAAGAGGATGACAAATCCTTAAATTATTTTTGGATCCAGATGGTAGTTCCCTACTCTTTTTCACATAAAGTTAGGGTCTGCTAACAGTGAGACAGAGGCGACTTTTTACTAAGTTTAAAAGATGCACCACAGATCATATTATATAATATTATATTATACAGTATATTGTATAATATACATAATATTATATAATAATAAAATATATATTGTTATTATCATATTCAGACTACAGAGTAACCAACTTACATTAATAGCCTCTTTAACGTGACCTAAACTGTTCTTGGTTGAACAATAATTTTAAAAAAAGGTTGAAAAATTTTCTAAGTTCAATTTAAAGAAAACGTAAATACATTTCTTAGATTGGCCACATTTCTTCTACCTAATGTATCTACATTTTTTGTCTTTTACGTTATATTTTAAATAGATTCAGTGTTAAACAAATGGTTCCTTTTTTTAATTCATCAAACAAAAAATTATAATTTCTTTATGGATGGTTGTGTGTCTATGACACTGTGACAGCTGAGCTCCTGCTATAAAGACATGAACAAAGTAAAATAAAGACTGTTCATCAGCAGAGCTTATATATTACCTATTAACTCTTGTTTATTGAGAAGAGGTGCCCTCTCCTCATGTCCTGTGATACTCCCATGTCAACACTGGGCTATAACTAGTAGTTGGAGCTTGTATTTATTTATTTTCCCCTTTTAGGGTCAACGTTCAAGGTCTGGTTCTTTAAGGTGCTTTTAATCCTTTTATTTACATGTTTCCTTTTATCTTCGTGGAGTTTAAATAATTGCTCATTGTTCAAGATATTTGCATTTTCGAGATTGTGGATGATACTATTACACAACAGATGGTCAGTGGTCGCAACTTAATAAACAATAATAATGAAGAGATTTAGGATATAAAAATGCTGTTTTTATTACGCATTTAATGCTTCTTTATTATTACTCTTTATTTGAACTCTGAGTATGAAAAAAGAGCCTCGTAATAGACGATTACCAATTGTTTTGGTACGAATACAGATAATAATCATGGCCTCAATTTGAAAAATCATTGTCTGAGTGAGAGAATTAATCACATTTTCCCCAATTTTCTGGGACTCCTGTGTTGTTCTCTGTGTTATCTTGATATTTTTAGAATATCTTTTTTGAGTATTTTTTTTTAATTGTTAAAGCGCTTTGTGACCCTGGTCTAGAAAAGCGCTCTATAAAAATAAATGACTTACTTACCTGTATTACTGTTGGATTTAAATAACATGTTTAATGAAACCTTGTTTTCTCAGTTCGGAACCATTAACACTCTGATCTGATCTATTCCAATAAATAACACCTAATAATCAGGGATTTTTAAATGCTATGTATTCGCGGATTTAACCCTTGTGTTATTGCTGGGTCAAAGCGACCCGGTGGGCCTAATAAAACAAATGTCATTAAGTAAGTAAGTCATTTTTATTTATATAGCGCTTTTCCAGACCAGGGTCACAAAGCGCTTAAACAATCAAAACAATACTCAATAAAGTATATACTTTAAAGGTCAAGATAAAACTGATAACACAACAGGAGTTCCAGAAAATCAAATGTATTTGAGGTATCCCTTGTGCTATCTCTGGATCGAAAGATTTTTCCGGCTACCGGGTCACCTTGACCCAGAGATCCCAAAGGATCTAGGATTACATGTTATATATATATTTGAAGATTTTGAGATGGCTGATACTTCATACTTCATATTTAATACACCAGAGCCACACTAGTCTGCATGAATCTCAGGGTCATTGTTGGTGCATAGCAACAACTTCCACTTATTTGTCAGAATATTTGTTGCATATTCAACGTCAAACTATAAATAAAATGAAAATAATGCATGTGATATCGGGGTATACTGACATTTTAAATGTGATCACAAACATAATAAAGGAATAAATAAGTTATTTAAACTGCATTACATCAGAGTACTATGTAGATGTAGAGTATTATAGTTATCGATCTGTGAATGTACACGGTGTGTGCAGCAAGTGTGTCCTTCTGCCACACAATGTCATGTTTTTCCTTCTGGTCCTTTTTTGACGGACACTCGTGAAGACCCAGCAGCCCTGACACATCATTTCAAAACGGCTCTATATTTACACGCCAGCGCTTCTAAATTTAACCGCGGCTGGCTCGCCATGCAGCGGATTAAGAGAGGACACTGTACTCACTGTAACACCGTAACACTCGCACCAGTGCGCGACAATAACGCGACAATAAAGGCGATATAACCGACAGACCTGCAGTGGAGGGCAGAGGACCCGAGCTGGAGGACGCAGTGACCGGCGGCGACGACCCGCATAGCAGTGACGCGGCAGTATTTAGCCGGAGACTCCCACCGCATTACTGAGGGTCTTCCCATGTAAGAGCAAGTGGCCGGGTCTCGCTGCCACACAGTGACGTCAGCGGGCGGGATTTAACACCGGTGACGTAACAACCCTGCTGTCCCAGTTTGATGGCGAGAACCCGACATTATTTTCTATTCAAAAATAAAAAAAATATTTAAAAAAAAATGTTTTGTTTTAATTGATTAAAACGTCTAAGAGTTTTTATTCCAAAAAAAAAAAAAAAAAAGAAGAAGAGTAACCACCGAATTAAATTAATTTAAAAAAGAATTTGGGTTACTTTATGTGTAGAGTACTTGTGTATATTATTATTATTTTTGTTTGATCCAGTCAGGTACAGAGCCGCGATAGTCCAAAAAATGTTTTGCAGCAGTTTAAAGATATTTGAAAAAAATATGTATATACTTTTATATGAAAGAAATCGTATTAATATGTGGTCCTTTGACTGTGTGTATGCGGCCCTAAAAGGAGGTCAAAGTATGAAGACATCTGAAAGCTAAGTATTCATTTTAGTTTGTATTTACTTTTAATATATATTTCAACATATAACAACAGCATGACATGTTTTATTTGTCTTAGGACTTTTTTAATTTTTGTGATTTCTTTTTCCTCAAAATCATTTTTAAATAATTTAATTTAATTATTTTTTTAATGACAACGTTTAATCTTTTATCATATTATATATATATGCATTAAAATAGAGACTACATTATTTTGCTTTCTAATTAAATTTATTTTCTTTCTATTTTTAAAGGTTTTGTTCCTTCTTTTCTTCTGGCTTGACAGTTCCTTACAACAGCAAGCCACTGTTTCAATGGTCGCCCCTGAAGACGTTCAGTTGTAGAGGAGCTAACAACACCAGTATCTCTTCAGTATACTAGAATGCATTTGATTCTTCCAAAGCAATGAACCATGTCCTTGAAACCAGAACATTGATTATATCAAAGAATTTGAAATATCTACATATTTTCCAAGTATCTTTCTCTTGCTTCAAAACATTTGTCCCACTCAAGGCTCTGTACTAAAGCAGACTTGATCAAACAAAAATATTGTATATAGGTTAAATTAACAAATACATCGAAACGTTTCTGCAAAATCCTTAATGTATTATGTGATTTGTACTGACCAATGCCGCTGTGATTAACTCATTCATCAGGCATTTGATAGGATTAAGGTCCACTTGATTAATGGTCCAAGAGCCAGTTGAAAGCTTATCAAGTCGCAAATCACTGTCAGGCTGGACTTTGGACACGGCTTTCACTTCCCAGTCACTCTCCTTATTCAGCAGATCACCGACCAACACTGCCTCCCAACATCCTACAGGAACAACCTTCTTCACTTGTCGACACTAACATCAATATTGTAGGAAAATAAACGTTTGCCACAAACAATCCTTTAGTAAAAAATAAACAACCATCTCAATGCTTTTATAAAATGAACACCGATTTGAATCCTTCTATCCAAATAAACAATAAATCTGTTTATCAGTATCTCTGCCCTTGAGTACATATTAAGCCAATACTTCCTTAACCCCTCCTCCCACTTTTAGGGTCCATTTACAGCCCATGAGAGTACAAGGGACTCTTAGGTTAGGTAGAACTTTATTGATCCCTCAAGAGGTCTTCTTTGGGAATTTCTTTAATACTCTTGCTTCGTACGATGGTTAATGAATGAAAAAATCATTGCATGCAAAGTTTACATTACTTTCATTACATAGTTAAAATGGAACAGGTTTCAGGGAAATACTAATAATAAAATAATTTAAAACAATAAGAGAAATTTGTCCAAATTTACATTGCAACCACAAAAATAAATGCACAAAATATATGTATATCAAATTCAGATCAAAGACGTGCAAAAGGAAAAAAAACATCCGAAAGACCCCTCAGGCTTCAGTCAAGTCTTAAGAATCTCAAGAATTTACGAATGATGTCCCATCCCCCGTTGAGTTTGAGACCCCTTTTGTGGAGCATTATGCTACACTGTAAAGGAATTGTGGACAAAATATGTGGATCTGGTCAGTTACACCATGTGATCTTTTCATGTGAAAAAAATGTTGGTCTGGAAAAAAAATGCACAAGTGTGAGCTGTGAGACAGAGGTTGAGACTGTTTTTAGAGCGAAGATCTGGATGATAGAGTTTATTCAAAACATCCTGATTGGGCTTTATTGGTGCATGCTTTAAGCAAAGGTCCAGGTTCTCAAACACGTTTCACTGTTGGACTGAATGTTTTTTGTTGCAGCAGCAGTAATCCATTTGTTTTTGTTGGATTTGTTGTTTCTTCCCTTGAGCTCAGCAGCTGTACCTGTCACTCTTTTGAGCAGCTGAACCTCACAAATTACTGACTAACTTACACCATTTGGTAAAACATGTTTCAACTGGCTCTCAACAACTATTAAAATATCTCAGTTTTTTTGTTACACTCACTCAATAACCTTTTTTTGCTTTTGAATGTATGTTGATATTTTTGACTGAACTTAATCGTATCACTGTAAGTTTCAAGCATAAAAAAAGATAAACCATTAAAGTTACTTAAGTAATTTTTAAATATATATTTGAATCTTTTGAGTTAGCTGTATGAAAGTTACTTTATTAACTTGAGTATGACTTGACATAACAATTTTAGGTACAACAGATTTTATTTTGAGTGAGAGCTGAAGATGACACGAACGACACTAAACGCTGCTTGTCTTTGATGCAGAGCTTGAGAGAATGTGTTGTATGTCCTGTCACGGCCTATTCATATTGTTCTACATTAAAACATAATTTTGGGGTCGTTCATCCTTCTGTGGTTCACAGTGGTTGTTGGTTTTTCTATACGTTATATAGCTACAGAAATTTTGTTTCTATTTTATGATTTTTATTATTATTGTAATTCCATTTATTTAATCATTTGAAAGTTGTTGTTTTTTATATATATATATTCCTCTCGTCTTTTTGATTGTCTTTAATGTTTATTTTTATGATTAAAGTTACAGCTATTAAGATGTATCAATGAGTCGACAAATCAACTTGGTACATATGGACGAATAAAGTCCGCATATTCCCTGAACAGTCTACAAACTCAACAAATATCAACAACACATCTCGAATATTTTTCTTGGACATCCAAGCCACGGTAATAATGGGTCAGCCAAACTTATTTTTTAATTATTTAATTTAATTTGGAGTTGACCTTGCATCAACTGACTTGAATACACGTATATTTATTTCACAATACAAACTAAAACGTGATGTCTCAAAAGAGCGTACAGGAGCGTATGGATATTTTTTATTTACTGACCACTAGATGGCAACATTTCTATTTTTAAATACGTTTTTCTACATACATCTTAGATACATTTTTATTGTCAATGTTGAGGAAAATGTTATTAATTGTAGTCATAGGACCACCGGAAGTGTCAGCCAAGCAGAAACATTATCTTGTTATAAAACAAAAACATGTATAAAATGGGTAGAATAGGATGTATTTGTAAATGTACTGCAGTATTATTGATTTACCTATAAAATCAAGTGCTTTTGTTGTTATTTATTTATTTCTGCTTAAAGTTCGATAATAATAATTTGAAATATATATTTAATTTTTTCTTACCGGAAGTTCAGTTCCATTCGTGCCACTTCACAGAACGCGCTCCTCGCGTCAGAAGGTTTTTTTTTTTTTGCTCCAGAAGCGCAACTTGTCGTCTCTCCGAGCAGAGATGCTCTGGTCCAAGTGTTCTCAGTCTGGCTCTGGAGATGCTTTGAGTTCCGAGCAGGAGTCCCAGGCATGAGTCCCAGACCATCATGATGGAGAGGAAAGCGTTCCTGCGCTGCAAGATCGTGGTGGTCGGTGATGCTGAGTGCGGGAAAACTGCTCTGCTGCACGTCTTTGCCAAAGAATCCTACCCGGAGGTGAGAAAATATACATTTCCAATCACTTAGGAGTTTTATTGATTCGTTTTTAAATGTACTTTCATGAAAATAATACAAGTTAATAACGTATTTTCACAATTTCAATCATGTTTTAATTGAAAGTATTGCTGTGTTTATATAAATTCATGAGTATTTTACTTTAAGTTGAAAAATATGTTTTAATTAATTGACACCATATCTGAGTATTTCTCAGCACAGTTTGAGGTTTAAAGGATGGATCATTGGCTTAAAAAAAAACAAGAAAATATACTGTATAAACATGCAGTAGGTGAATCCAATCTATTTGAGTTTCCAAACCAGGTCAGCGAGCACTATTAGCTCATCAACCTGAATGCACTCGACTTCATTATTCTGTTTATTTTCCTGTATCTTAAAAACAGCCGATCATCTCATTCAACCATGTTGTGGTTTTTCAGGACTACGTGCCCACAGTGTTTGAGAATTACACCGCAAGCTTCGAGATCGACAAACAACGCATTGAGCTCCACATGTGGGACACCTCCGGTAAGTCGGTCGTTTTTATAGAATGACAGACCACACACCGGAAAAATGTAACACACTTTTGGTAATCCATTGAAATCGTTCGCCTTGTATGTGCAGCAGAGTACCAGATGGGGATGCGGGAAGTAAAGATGGGATGATGGTAGCTGACACTGAATATAGTCTGATGTTGTAATGTTGATGTATGTGCAGCTAACAGTCCCACTATATTATAAGTATATTATAGAAGAACTTGGTAAAAAATCTTAAAGTAATAGTTTACCCAAAATTCATGTCGAAGAGTTTTTTTTGGAGTTGTAGGCAAAAATGAATGTCCATGCGTTTGTAGCAGATGATCTCAGTGTCTCAGTTCAATGTTTACTGGTGAGATTTACCTTGAAAGACAAAGAGCTGCTTCTACAAACACGTTTGAAATATAGACTTCTTTAATTATTTTGTCAAAACAATTCCTCACAACAAGGTGTCAATACAAGATGCAGGTATTTGGATGTTTTACGTGCATCATTTTTGGATGAAGATAATGCTAGCCTAGCAGCTAGCCTAGCATCGTCCCCCAAAACAAGTTTTGAATATAGACTTGTCTAGTTTTTTTACGAAACAATTTCTCATGTCGAGGTTTCAATACAAGACGAACATTACAGAAGAGCAACATGGAGGTATTTGGGTTGTTTTTAAGAGTGTATTTTTGGATGAAGATAATGCTAGCCTAGCAGCTAGCCTAGCATTGTCCTCCAAAACAAGTTTTGAAGATAGACTTGTCTAGTTTATTTTACAAAACAATTTCTCATGTCGGGGTTTCAATACAAGACGAACATTAGAGAAGATCAAAATGGAGACATTTGGATGTTTTTAAGTGTGTCTTTTTGGATGGAAATGAAGCTAGACTAGCTGCTAGCATAGCAACGTCCGCAAGCTTAAAATATAGATTGTTTATTTATTTTCAAAACTAGATGAAAGTTACATACGAGCAGTTTGGAAGTATTTGGATCTTTCTAAGAGTATCGTTTTGGACGAAAAAAAATCTGCATCGTCCTCTACCGTCTAAGGTTACACTAACTACTGCTGAAATGAACTTTAGAGTAGGAATAAATGCTGACTCAGCTTTTTATTGACCACCAAACTCATGACACATGACTGATTAAAATGAACATGACGATGACATTTTTTACCTTTGTGAAAACTGGCATTCGCTCTGAATCACTTTGACCTTTGGCATTATCTTCTGTTGATAAGAATTTAATTCAGAAATTAGTTGATAAAGTAAACGTTCTTGGTAGCAACGTGTGTGTGTTTAGGTTCAACTTTGAAAGACCAGACACTGGATCCAGTTCTAGAAAAATTGTCAAAAACTGTGTGAAGGTTTTTTCCTCCACAGTAAACTCGGTTAATTAGATGGTGGAGCAGATTTAGCAACGCTGCCTCTGACACACACACACTCTTTTGCTGCCTCCATCTGCTGAAGTGCAGCACAGCCACTGACTCATTATCCGTGTGTGTGTGTGTGTGTGTGTGTGTGTTGTGCTCAGGTTCTGACTACTACGACAATGTTCGCCCGCTGGCCTACCCCGATGCAGACGCCGTGCTCATCTGCTTCGACATCAGCCGTCCAAAGACTCTGAAAAGTATCCTGAAAAAGGTCAGTGTCACATTAACAGGCGTGTTTGTTCACAGCAGACGTGTTGAAAGGAATTTTGTGTCGTGCAAGACATGAGGTACCAAAGCAGATTTTGAAACACTGACTTTTCCCCCTGATTGGACTTTTACGTCCAGGATCAATGGTGTGATAGTAAGCAAGAGTAAACTTGGTTTGAGATGCAGGAAATGATGGAAACAAACTCAACAAAAACATTTTGGCCACATTTATTTTAACCAAATTCATTTGTTTTCTGCCTCTAATTTAGTAGATGTCTGCTGTCATAATGCTTGGCACTGAATCATTAGTAGTCACCAACAGTTGTTGTTGAAAATAAACATAAAAAATGTATTTTCTTACTTTCGTTGATGCTGTAAATTGTGTTACTGCCTCCGGGTTATAGGTTTTCTCATTTAAATGTAGGTCTGAATTTACATCTTCGTGATCAGCATTGTGTCCTGACGTTGGTAACTCGATGTGTACATATTTATGACATAGTTATGACAATGGGATACGTTCTCTACTCATGCGACTGGTTATTTGTTTTGATTTTTTTGCACTGAGGCAAGAGAGAGTTGGAAGGCAGCCAAGCAGCATCACAGCAGGGGATGAGAATTCGCCTCCTTTTTTTCCCCGCAAGTTTAAAAGTGACCAGCTTTTTTTTAGGGCGCGTCACTGGTTGGGTATTCTGGACTTGTGCTACTAGAAGGACAACCCCAGGATCACCCCTGAACTTTATTAGGGTCACGTTCATGTGGGAATGATACGGCAAATCTTCAATCCTTTGTTTTGGTCTGTCGCTGTAAGGCTGAGCTGAGCCAAAAGACAGACGTCTTTCTGGTCGACCCTCACCCAGGGTCAAGAGTAATTGTATGACTTGGATGAAGTCATTCTGGACATGTACAGTACATTATACATGTAGTATATACTCACTACACAGCCTTGTTGAAAGTATTCTCTATGATAGTTTTAATGGTTAAGGATCATTTTTAGATAAACAATCCCACACTGTTGATTGTTTACAGAGAAATAATGCAGTGAATACTTTTTAATATGAGTCGGTCTAATGGCTTCAGTGTAAATGCAAAATTATTAAAAAGTTATTTATATTGTAACATTAATAATTTCAGTGTATTTACTTTTCTAAAATTCTCAGTACAATCTTTTTCCTCCGAACTACACCCACAAAATAACCACAATTTAATGAAATTAACGTTGATTTAGCTCTAAAATATCGCCCCTCACTGACCCAGAAGCATTTATCTTACAGCTGACAAAAGTTGTTAACATGTTTACGATTAAATTCACACACGTTTTTGAATAAAAGTTCAAAGTTGAATTTCCCGATGGATGAAATTGATAGTTAAGAATGTCTTCGCAGTGGCACGGTGAGAAGCAAGAGTTCTGTCCGAGCGCCAAGGTGGTCCTGGTCGGCTGCAAACTGGACATGAGAACAGATCTCAACGTGCTCAGAGAACTTTCCAAAAATAGACTCGTTCCCATCACACATGAGCAGGTGAGAACACGTTCACGCCATCTTTGGCCGTGAATATCTTTACATGCTGCAGCACTGGTTTATGTTTACTCTCACAGTATTACAGTATAATGGAGTATTACACGCTTCTTACAACTTCCTGTTGCGACAGGATTACTACGACGACATTTTCTAAAATTAAATCCATTTTTAGCGAGTTGGTTAACTTCATCTCACTAACTTAATGACTAAAATTCTCCAGAGTTTTAACCATTATTATGAAATATTATTCTGGGTTTGAAGATTATTTGCTTTACACTGTTTTTTACTACAGAAATAAATTCAGTATCTTCTTCAGACTCACTGTCTTATACATACATCGTTGTCCTAAGATTGTAATAAAACTCAAACAGCTAAAGGGGGCACAAAAGGGGCAGAAGACCCCCTGTAAATGTGTACAAAATCAATGAAATACTATGATATAATATGTTAAATAAGGATATTTTTCACAATTACAGTTTCTTTCAGCAATTGTAAGACCTTATAATCCGAATGAACTTTCTTCTCATCAATTAATGATTAACATTTATAACCGTGAAAAGCTGTAAATATAAATAAATATGAGGATAAATGTCAAGTATAAATAAATGTTGAAATAAATGTTGAATTAGCAAAATACATAAATAATTAAATGTCAAAATAGATCAAAGTCAAAATGCATAAACATATAAATGTACATACAGTGGGTACGGAAAGTATTCAGACCCCTTTCGATTTTCAGAATTATGACCATGTGATATTTCAGTTTTCCTTTTATAATAAATTTGCAAACATTTCTACATTTCAGTTTTTTTTTCTGTCAAGAAGGGTGATGCTGAGTGTACATTTATGAGGAAAAATGAACTTAAAATGATTCTAGTGAATGGCTGCAATGAAACAAAAAGTGAAAAGGGGTCTGATTAATTTCCGTACCCGCTGTATGTACAGAAAAGCACCACAAAAAAAATGTCATTAATGTATTTGTTTATGTTTATATTTATTTAAAGATTTATTTATTTATTTATACATTTTGTAATGTATTTATACCTTTATTTATAGTCATTTATCGTCCTTCATAGTAAAAAGTAAGCACAAATGTAATAGTCTCGGAATCTTAACTTTTCTTGGTAAATGTCAAAAAATGAAGTTTATTTAAAAATGAGTCAGAAAACATAAAAATATAAACTCTTGGTTCAGTTTCTCCATCAGTCCCTGAGTGAGATCCCAAGATTGACAGACACTTTAAATAAGAGGCAGGCCAGTTAAATGAATTAATTTAGAAATGGAATTCAAAGTAAAAGTAAAGTTAAACTGTCTGAGACTGAAGATGTTATGTTTGTGGGATCTAGTGTTCGGTGGCTGGTATTGAAGCGCTACATTAAAATGACTCTGAGGCTGCTGATGAAGAACATCCCACACGAGAGGAAACTTCATCTACTTAAACACAACTGCTGCTGGAGAAGAGCTGCGGCTTTCATGGCTGTTTGCTAATAGCAGCATAAATCAAACAGTAGTTCTCTAAATACCACGTCCTTAGTGCTGTAAATGTTTTATTTCACGCTGCAACACAGAACTCCCTGCAGGATGGAAGTTATTCACGAGTTCCATGTCACTTCAGGACGGAAGTATTAGAGCAAGTCAACTAAGCAGCGAGTGAGATGGTGGTTTACTGCACTCACAGGTTTAAAATATGTTTTTAGGATATTTTACCACGTGTTTATGTAAAGATGTAACATGCATCTCCAATGGCAACAATGTTAGGGTAAAAATAATTGTTGTAATGTTTAAATATTTGTTAAATAAATGTATTATGAGAATGTTTTTCAAATGATTAGATAATGTTGCTGTCGTCACTCGTCCTCATGTATACATTTTTATCTCCATTCCCAGCAGACTGATGATAAAAACAAATAGAATGGAAAAAGAAAAAGGTTTAAATATTTAAAAAACAAGCTTCAACCACCACTATAAATGAACATATTCATGATTAAAAACTAAACTATTTTCGACTTAAGTCTCTGAAGCAACCTTTTGGACCTCTGATGGTGCAAGTAACGCATGTTCTAAAATTAAACTTGGTCACAAACTAACAAATTAAAATCTAAAAAATACGAGAATAGGTCATTTGCATTACAAATACAGCATGTACTCAAATGTGGCAGATAAAAATAAATAAATGTTTCATTTGCTTAATTATTTTGTGTTACTACTTTAACTATCATTATTATCATTATTATCATTATTATTAGTATTATTATTAGTATTATTATTAGTATTACCATTATTAAAAGGTTGATCGGTAGTTTTTGCTACTCAGCTGCCCATGAAATATCGAAATAATTCAAATAAATAAATCTTTCAAAAAAATCATTATAAAATAATTTTATGAATTGTTTTTCCATATGTTAAAAATAATAATACCATAATTTGGAGGATATTTATTATGTTATCCCCCATAAAAGAAAGAGTTATAAGTTACCACTCAGAGGATTTAAATCATAATGCAGTTTAACTTTCATTGATATTGGACGTACTTGAATTGAATTGGGGTCCTCTTAATGAAGCTCACCCCTGCACTGAGAGGCCCGAAGTCCACTTCACTTTTCAAGTCATTTTGTCTTCGTCAAATTTGATTTAAACTTCTGAAGGAGCATCTTAGTTTGTAATAAATATGGTTTAAATGTAAGGATGTATTTCAACTTTCACAGGGGTCTTCTGCCCCCTCACCCTTGAACTCTTCACTGCAGTCTCACCTTCTCATCCCTCAGGGGACTCACCTGGCGAGGCAGATCGGCGCAGTCGCCTACACAGAATGCACGTCCAGGTATTCCCAGAACAGCGTCCGTGACGTGTTCCACGTGGCCACGCTGGCCTCCATGACTCGGCTCAACCGTCTCCAGCTCAACTGTGGGGCTCGGTGTTACGACCTCCCGCACGCCCCTCAGCAGCAGGAGCCCACTCTCATCAAGGACCGCATCAAGGCTTGTCTTCTGATGTAGACCACGAGAGTGAAGTATGTTTTGAGAGACTTGTTTTCCATGTACCTGACATGTACCCTAAATACTGTTTCAAATCTCTAATCGAGTCTCTCGCAGTTTAATGTCTACTGATGGCACTTTATAGATTATGAGAAAAGTAAATAATCTGGTCTTTTGTCTGTTATCTTGGTACAAAACTGCTGCTTATTTGAGTTTTGTCCAGCAGCGTGAAAATAAACCACCAAAAATTGTTGATCGTAAATTGTTATCTTGTCTTTCTTTCATTTATTTTTTTGGTTAAAAAATACGTCGATTTGATTGATTGTATTTTGGAATGTATAATTTTATTCAGAATGCAACAAAATTCAATATAATAATATAAAAACCTCAATTTACTCTTACGAAAATATGCACAAGTTGCCTTTTTTTAACATTAAAAACGTTTTTTTTGTTTGAGTCACTTTTACTACTACTTCTTCTACTATTAATTTTACTACTTCTACTACTACCTGTACTTCTACTACTATTTATTTTACTTCTACTACTTATTCCACTACTTCTACTTCTAATACTACTTATTCTACTTCTACAATTAATTGTATTACTTATACTACTACTTGTACTTCTACTACTACTTATTCTACTTCTAATTCTAATACTGCTACTTATGACTCTACTGCTTATGACTCTACTACTTCTCCTACTACTCTAATACTTCTTCTACTTCTACTAATAACTCTACTACTTATATTACTAGTTCATCTACTTCTACTACAAATTCTATTGCTTCTACTACTACTTGTATTTCTACTCCTAATACTACTTCTACTTATAACTCTTCTACTTCTCCTACTACTTGTACCTCTACTACTACTTATTCTACTACTAATTCCACTACTTCTATTACTACTACTACTTCTTATACTTCTAATAATAATTGTACTACTTCTACTACTATTTATTCTACTTCTTGTAATAATTTTATTACTTCTACTACTACTTGTACTTGTACTTCTACTACTACTTCTTCTACTTCTACTACTACTTCTACTTCTACTTCTACTTATAACTCTACTACTTCTACTACTTCTTCTACTACTACTTCTTCTACTTCTACTACTAATATTACCACTTAACATCACAAAACATATATACTCAAAGAGGCAGAAAAGTTTTTGCTTCATATTGTATGTGAAACTCCAGTAAAGATCGTTTATCAACCTGAGAGTCACATAAATATGAGAAATAAAAATGACTTTGACACAACAAGTTAACAGACAAGAACGTCCTCGTCCTGCACATCATTTATAAACTGCCGAAAGTCAACAACAGACCAACAGAGGAGGATAGAGTTCAAGTGCACGACAAAGTATCTCCTGCATGTTTAACGCTGGCACTGAGTGGTTCTGAAACATGAATGCGGTTCTTCACCCCGACGACCTGAAGACAAAGCCACCAGGAAGAAAAGGTCTGGAGCTCCTGTCAGGAGAACATTAGCGTGTCAGTGGTGGGAAGATGTTTTAAAAATGTATCGTGCATTTAGTCAGTGTGTAGCAATGAGCACATTAAAAATAAATGTGTTCGGATCAATGAGTAAAAGACAAACGCTTCGATGAAACTGTTTCATGTCGCTTTACTTTGACACTGAAACAGTTTACTTTAAATGAATATGCATTTTATTTACGTAACAATAGTAGTTCATTGTACTTGGTTTGTACAGCAAACTATACAGAAAAGTCTGGAAGTCAAATCATATTTATCTCAGAATTACGATCATTATTTTTACTTCACGAAAGAATGAAAGGATCAACCTGACTCTGCATTTAACAATGGGAGACTCCCATCATGCCGTGCGGTTTAGAAAGCGCCAGTGTGAGACTCTTCCATCTTTCTTCACGACCTGAGCTGGTGCAGGGATGAACCTGAAGTCCTGGTGCTTCATGAAGCTTCATCGACCATCACTAGGATAACAACACTCCTCATTGGACGAGCTGGATTCCAGGATAAAAAAACAAATGGTGTTTTTAAAGCCTTTAAATACAATTTTCCGAGGCGAGTTATGTAACACAGACCACAGGATGGTTCTATACATAACTCTTCCTATAGAATCAATCTCGACCTTCCTCAGAGGAAGGTTGCGATTGGAGGAGGATCAGTGTCTCGGATGGATCTCAGGTTCAACAGCAGACTCACTGGGCGATCATGTAACAGTGTCACTGCTCTTCCTGTTTCAGAATCACCTTTTCTGTCAATGAGTTTTAAACTATTCAAAGAAGTATCAATGATTGAATTGATAAATTAGTGCAGAAGAAGAATTATTGCTGTTTTTTGTGGTTATACATACAATGTGGTTAATGGTATTTAAAGGCAGATTTTGACTAGTAAATTGATTAGTTGTTTTTTCTTAATTTATATTGGTGGCAAAATATTTCAATTTGATTTATTTAATTTTGGAAAATATTATTTAATTGAGAATGCAATCAAATTCAATATAAATAAAATTTACTCACAGTAAAGAAGGTGAAAATGTCCTTATTTTTAAAGAAAAACAAAAAACTAAAGTGTGTTTTTACTTTAAAAACATAGGCGTTTAGTTAATCGCTCTTAAATCAAAACATTTTAACATTCTGTTCTTTCATTTGAGAATAAAGGTTCCTTTATTTTTAATGATCTGGTTTTCTATTAGTGGACTATAAATTATTTTTAATGATCTGGTTTTCTATTAGTGGACTATAAATTATTTTTAATGATCTGGTTTTCTATTAGCATCATAAGAGTAGGTCGGTGGAACTTTATTGATCCCTCAGGAATAAGAGGTTTAAGAGTTTACTTAAAGAAGTTTCTCATCCTTGATTTCATTAAAATAAAATGCTATATAATCTTAAATCCACTTAACATTATAAACGTATCTTGTCAAAGAGTCAGAAAAGCTTTTGCTTCACAGATGTGAAACTCAAGTCTAATTAAAGCGAACTCAGCAACTTAAGCAACCTCAGCACCGAGACACAGATAAATATTAATGGAGCCATTATCGTCCACTTTTAGAAAGAAACATAAGCAGACGTTTGTTTTTCTCTCAGGTCACATCATGCTCAGTTTGTGTGTACAAGTTAAATTAGCTTCTAATTTTTTTTAACTCGTTTATTCCCACGATCAGAATGAATAATTGAAAATGAACTCCTCGCTTCTGCTCGGCAGGGAATATCTAACAGCAGAGGAACCTCAAGAAGAAGAGGATCAGAACAACAGGATCATGTTCAAAGATAAGATAATGATCAGTCAATAATCTTCCACTTATCGGAGGCAGAGCCGAGAAAACTCATCCGGCTCTGACTGTGAAAACACAAAAGTCTTCTGTCTGTGTCTGAGCGTTGAAGCTGTTCAGTGTGATTTTCTTCCATTCAGTCAAAAGCATCTTCATGTGGTTCCACATTGTTAACGTGGTCGTGTTGCATACGTTCTCCTGTGAGTTTGTACAAATGACTGAAGCCGTCGTCAACCTTGAATAAACTTTATATACACAAACAAGGTTCATCAACGAAACAACAGAAAACTTAAAACAGAGTGAAGATCAAAAGTTTCATCTGGTGTAGCTGCCGAGCCTCTGGAAGGTGTAGGTCGCCACCGTGTCCAACAACCAGGCGCGAGTCACGACTGTGGCGTGTTTGCAGAGACCTTGAGTCAGAAGGGAATTTAATTCATTATGTTTCTACACAGACAAGTTTCAACAGCACAGAGTTTAAACCAAACATGGAATCAAAACTTAACATTATTCTTGACACTGCACGCCCTTTACTACATTATTATATTCATGTTTTTCATCATTGATGGACATTGTTTTTTGGACAAAACGATCATCGAAATTCTTGAGGAAAAAATAAAAAAATGACTATAAATGCAAAGACCTATTCATGGTTACCATGGCGATGCACCTCATTTTGGGGATAAAATGTTCAGTAAAAGAGCTGAATTCATCATCTACATGCATTTGTTTGTATTGTTAAACAATATATATTTTAAAAGAGATATACAGTTGTACAAATTACACCTTTTTTCAAATCATCAGATAAAACCTATAAGATGCTCATTAAAATATCAACTATAACCGATGAAATCATGTTACAAACACACATCGTAAGTATACGTTCGTGTGTAAAACTAATCAATCATATTGAACAGAGCAGCAAACAAAGATGGTGTGTTGAGTTCTTAAACCTGTGTGTGCATGTGTGTAGGTCAACAGGTGTTGCTCAAGGATCACTGATCCAGTGTCTGGCTACAAAAGACACATTTGTCAGGAGGAGAGTGAGGCGACATCACTTCCACTCTGACAGCGTTACTGTTGACAACAACATGATCTGACATTTCCCCTCGTGCTCCAGTGTGACATTTTCTCTGGTGACTTCGCTGCCACCTCTCATCTCTCACACTCCAGACCTGCCTCCTCGCTGCATTGCCAAGTGGCACGCGGGCACACCTGGGGGGCTTGTACATTAAAACACACTCTGCATGTACAAGACTAATCATTCCCCGGATCGACGCGAGGAGATTGTGTGACGATGGTGATGAATGAATACACATTGAAAAAGAACATTAAACTTCAAACTCACCGCTGTGTGCGGACGACCACGACTCCGGCTGTGATTGGACGATGATCAGCTGTTTGGACTCCGGCTGAAACAAATAAGAAATGAACAAAATTAATTTGATTGATCTTGGATCGTAACTTTAAAGAAATTGTATTTTATATGTGAATCATTATCGAATCAGAAAATAGCAAAGACAAACCATGTCGGCTGATCAACGAGTGGAATATAATTGAATTTAGAGCTAAAATATTGGACTTCAATGTTGTCAATGCTGCTCTGAAAAGAATGAAATCCTAAAACGCTGATGTTTTTCTATCTCCAGTGAGGACATTTTAAAATCTTATGGCAACCCTTATAAATATAACTCCACATTTTAAGTAAAATTTAAGTGATCTCTATAATATTGTTGACAAATCAATCATCATCCTCTGAACACTGTCGTCAGTGAGCAGAAAGGCAGATGGAGCACGAATGCTCCTCCAATGATGCAACACTAATAGACTCAGGGACTCATTCATTCCTTGTGTTATTAGATTGTTTAATTCTGAGTATATCTATCGATCCATTCATCTAAAAGGGAGCAGAATAACCAGGAAATTATAATAAGAGCAGTTTTCTCTGTGACGGACGAGCTTGTTACCTTGATGCTGTCGAAGGAAAGTGGGTCTTTCACCACTGCTGCTCCACACTGCTCCACCATACACTCCATCTCATCTGAGACAGAAATACACAACATCTTACCCAAGTGTTGTCTGCAGAAAATAATGACTATTTCATGTCAGTTCAATTAAATCATTACTGAAGAAGTTTAATTAATATACTGCTGGAAAAGCTGTTCAATGCAACTGAATAGAGGAGAGAGCGCCACCTAGTGGGTAATACATTTAAGGACACTGCTTCAAGACACTTCATCAATCAAGAAAAACAAAATAAGATAGAGTATTTTTTTTAATCTTTTAAAACAGACTTCTAAACATGGATGTTCTGATGAACTTTGCCCATCGGCACCAAACTAAATAAGTGAAAGTTTTCTCTGCTCTCATAATGTTTTTATTTTAATCTTTCATGACCGTTTCAGACAGAACCAAGGGAGACACAACACAATCTCCTTGTTGCCTTGAAGGTGAAAACAAGAGACTAGAGATTTTAAAAAAAAAGTTAAGAACTGACAGAAAAAATACTTTTGACTTGTTCGAAGTCGTCAAAACAAGGTTTTTCTAACATTTAAAAAAATGTCCCGTGTTTCAAATTCAATACTAGCTGCCACAGTTAGTTTCTCACCTCTGGTCATGTCTGTGAAAGATCCTTGGAAGCAGACCTTGAAACCTTTCAGCAGCAGCTGAAGAGAGAAGAAGAAAAAGGTTGATAGTTTGGAATGAAAATCACCGGTACATATTGTAGAATATTTGTGTCCATTTGACACATTTCTATCTCAGGAAAAACTAGAAATCTCACGAGCGAACGGTGAAGACTAATCTACACCATCTGGGCAATTATTGTTTTCACTGTATAATACAATTAGAATTGAACCAATAATAATTGTTTTCATTTATTTTCACATAAGCAACAATCCCACCACTAGAGCGCCGTAACATCACGTCAGACATTTAAGGAACTTACGTGACCGTCTGCAGTGGTTCGAGCTCTCATCGGGCCGAGGTGGTTTTGTCCGTTCACGACGTCACCTTTCACTTCAAAGTTGCTCTGATCAGAAAAGTCATAGAAAATCATTAAAACGTTAGATATCATAGGTACTAAAAATCCAGATAAACACGCTGCACATCATAGTATAACAGCTGAAAAACAAGGGAATATATCTAGATAATTATGGGATGTAAAAGTAAGCATAATTAAAAGGCGGCTTTACCTCGTCAAGGAATTTGTTTTGTTTGAAGCTCTCAGAAACCCCTGAGGAGGAAACAACATCAAAGCTGAGACATGGAGTCAGATCAGAAGAAATAAAGCCTCTCTGAAGGTTAATCAATTGTACATCATCTTACATTTGTTCTTTTATTATCCGACATCTATGACAGAGTTTGAACAAGTAAACAAAGTTGGATTGATTCATACTCACAATGGAAACTGACCACCCACTTCCTGCCTGTTATACCAAAGAAGTACTTGAGGGTTCGCTCACAAACAAGCTGCTCATCTTGTGGAGAAATCAGAAGAATAAATATAAGTATGACGCATCAGACTTCCACATAAAGTCACACAAGCTTACAGTAAACATGTGATGCATTCTCAGGATTACTTTTGTCAAAAACTTCTCATGAAGCTATAAAGTAAAGACCAACAATAGGGGACGAACAGACACACACCTGTGGACATGATGACATGCGTGACCTCTGGTAGCACCTGGGAGACGACACAAGCGTTCACGGACTTGGCAAACTTTTTCACCATTTTCTATCAAGAGAGCAGTTTAGTTATTGTTCTTCATGTCGTCTTCATTCACTGACAACACACCTGCTCCTGTCGCCCCAGTCCAGATGTCACAAACGTCATCTTAACTCTCTTCTTGTCCTCGTCTGGCCTGCTCTCCTGGTCTTCCGAAAATGAATTCTTTGTCTTTGTTGCTTTTGGAGCCAAGGGTGGACGAAGTAGTTTTGAAGAAACTTTTACAGTTGGTTTTGGCTCCACTATCGAAGGCTCGACTGCTGAGAGTAGAGGAAACAGTCAGTGTTTGAATCTTAAATCCATGTGTCTTAATACACA
The DNA here is from genome assembly GCF_982586985.1 of Callionymus lyra. NCBI lineage: Eukaryota > Metazoa > Chordata > Actinopteri > Syngnathiformes > Callionymidae > Callionymus > Callionymus lyra. The sequence goes on from NC_141823.1 coordinate 19,361,152, forward strand.
ATATTTTAGAAAATAAAATATCAATTAGTCAGGAGCATAACAGCAAAATGATTCATTAAGAAAAGTCAAGCAGAGTTAATTGATGCAAGAGCGAACGCACAAGCCAAAAAAAAAGACAAGAAGAAAGTTATTCAAAAACCTAAAAAAACTATATATTAGATAGAATACTGGCTCCAAGTTTTGGTGTTTAATCTTTGAATCATAAGGAAAATGATGAATGCCATACAACTGAAAAACATCTAGTGTTGCTCACGCAAGAATAAAAGCTTGTTAAAAAAAACAAACACAAAACATCAAATAGTGAATTATTCAGAGCAGTATTTTTGAATGTCCATTTGTTCATAGACTGGAGGTTTCACCAGAAACATGCTGTTCAATTGCCCCCTGATGGGGAACCTGATAGATATATTCAAATCCCTTTTCTCCACTAGAAAATGAATGTTTCCATGAAATATCTTTGGTTTGATTCTAATTTGACACCATGTTATCTTACTACTGCAAGGAATACTCTTGACTTTACTTTTGAGCATTGTGACAGGTGTGTATGTCCACTTTAAGGTCAAGTTCGTTATCATGAAGGATGAATAAGATTGAAAGTGAATTGAAAAAGCAGAAATAGACAAATTCTTACCCTGTTCTGAAGCGACTGCCTCTGCATCATCTGGTAAATGATCAGACTCGTTTCTTACCTCCGTGTCTTCTGCCCTATTAATAGACATAAAAGTCAAATTAATGTTTTCACATAACATTTCAGGTAACATATTGCAAGCTGACACTAAAAGGCTCCAATGGGATCATCTGCTCCCCTCAGAGAAGCAGTTTGGAACACTCAAACCATCACACATGATTAAGAGCTAAAGCTATAGTCCAGCACACACAAGCATCTTAAAACCGCGTAATGCTGATGTCAAGCTGGTCTTTACGAACCCAGACATGAGCAGATATTAAGTAGTTCAGACCAACATAAAATTAAAGATTAAACTTTTAATCTTTTAGTTTTTACTGGATGCGATTTAATCTCGAATCAACTCTGAATGAGAGTCTGACATAATGAGCAGATTAGAACAGGAGGCGAACCAAAAACACTGAACAATCATTGTTTGATCTACTTACAAAAATAGCGAACTAAAACGTATCATGTGCGAGTAAATCTCCATCAGCAGCTCAGTTTAAGAGTAGAAAAATCATGGAGGAACTTACTCGGGTGGACTCTGTCCTGCACCTGGGAAACACAACATTTCCTCTCCATCAGGATAGTTGACCACATTTTCTTCAGCAGGTGCTCCCAGTCCGATAATAAACAAAGAAGAGAGACACAATGTGAACATGGAGCCAGAGACAACACAAGGGATACCACAAACACATTTGTTTTAAGGCCTTTGTTGTCTCTTGGTCAAGGTGAACGACCCCCCTGGCTTCAATAATACATACGCAGTGGTGGAGGTCGTTCATCTTGACCCAGAGACAACACAAGGGATAATGAAATTCTTCTTACTGGAGGCTGTTGTATCATCATCCTGCTTCTCCTGTAGAACCTCCGTCACCAGACCAATGAGCTTCTCCAGCCTCACCAGATCCTTCTCCATTTCCATCTTCTGCTGTGAGACAGAAGAAAAACCTGTTTGTTAGTAAGCCTCCTTCAATAAAATACAAATGTATTTGTCTAAAATTCTTAATAATGTTTCATAAAATATCCAGAAATTATCTCACACACATCCGTGTGTGACATCTCTAGAGTGTGATAAGTCCTTGTTTAAAGGCAAGACAGACACCACTGAGTAAAGTGAGTTTTTTTGTGTCACTTCTCATGAGTCCGTCTGGTCAGTATCTACTCAGGGATGCACACGTGGAAGACATCGTCAGAGCAGGTGAATCAATCAAATATCAAATTAACTATGATCTTAAACCATACAATAAAAACAATAATAGTTTAATGTTGATTATCTTTTCTATTTAAACCTAACTTGAATTTATCAATGTTCCACTTATCCTCATCGTCCAACATTTTATTAGAGATAATGTGTTTATATTTACCTGTGTTACAAGGACTTCACTGGAAAACTGGGATGACTCCATGGAAACGTTGTTATGACGAGCTTGTGCCTCAACTTCAGAAGAAAAAAAAAGAATATTTAAACCTATGTAGGAACTGTTCGTGAAAGAAATAACAGTGATCGCAAGGAACGAAGAATATGCAACACAACATACAGCTAATCATCATCATCAATCAATACCCACACCTTTGAGAATTACAGATAACATAATAAAATTGTATTAAAAGCCATATGGATCAGTTATGCCACCTCGATATTAAAGAATAATAGGAGTAAATATGAACCATTTGCAACAACAATCTTACCCACAACGGGTGGATCAAACAAGTCGACCGAGGCTTGACTGGACTGCACATATTCAGGACTGGAGCATGTAGGTGGACAGTTTTGTTGCCCCTCTGTATCAACTTCAGTGTTATCATATTCATCTGCCACCTGTTTTGGACAACACCATCAAGAGAATGAGAAGACATTTGGAAATCAAGTCAAGAGTTTATAGATCACAGTTACTTACTTCAGATCCGGATGAACACTCGAGCCTCGAGAGTCTGTTCTGTCTGGGTTGGGTTTCGTCGTATGGATGGTTTGTCGTTGGTAGGTCGCGAGTCTGAAGAACATCATGGGTAACCAGACCCTCAGGGGTTAATGAGTCCAGGTTGAGAAGATCATCAGGTGTTTTTTGTGACATCTCGCTCTGCTTTTCTTTCAGACAACTTGGGGCAGCAGAATGCAGAATGCTCTCTGAGGCATCTTGAGTGTGAGGCTCATGAGCCTGAAAGCACAGACCAGAATCCCCAATCTGAGGGACGAAAGAGCGAGGAGAGCTATGCACCACCAGTTTGGATACTTTATTAGGGCTAAGACCACTTTTGGAGAGAGGGCTTGAGATGCACCCCAGCCCTGAAACAGGGAGTTGCTCTTCTTCTGCTTCCATGTTGGATGGTGGGATCAAATCACAACTGTTTGAGTCGTCATCCCTTACAAAGGTTTGCGATGCGTTTCCGGCAGATTCTCTCCGAGAGGTTGTAGCGTCTTCAGGCTCATCATTAATGAGAACATGATTTTCTCCAACATGACAACTTCTCTTCTGACTTGGTCCTCCGAGATGGAAAGATTTCCGTTTAGCAGATTTAAAACTTTTAACAAGAAGTTCTGTATCCATCTCGCTGTCATTCCTGTCTTCTTGAACAATGTCACCCTCCGACTCCTGACCCGTGGTCGTGTCGTCCACTGACGAACTCGAAGTTGACTGAACAATATCAAGTGGATTTTCAACATCTTGGGATGTTTTTGCTTTCCTCACATCCATGTCTTCCATTATCCCCAAGTCTTTATCAAATATACAACAATTGCCCTGGTTAAGTGTTTGCACACTCTGAGGTTGGTTCTGATGTTTCGCACCTCGGTCCGACTTGTTACTTTTTTCTGTTGATGCTGGAGCTTTGTTGTCTTGAGCCTTGACTTGCTGAATCCTGCTGCTGCTTCTCCTGGTCCTGGTATTGGTTTCCTCGCTGCTGGGATAATTCTCAATATGGACTTGTACCTCTCCTGCCTGGACTACTCTGGGCTTTGGAATCGTTTCTTCACAATTTGTCTGTTCCAGAACGAGAGGCTTAGACCCTTGGGCAACTCTCCCTCGCCTTCTTTTCGGTAAACAACCCTCCTCTTCCGCGGGAACTTTTAAATCGCTGTCCAGCTCCTGTAGAGAGTTGTGCTTCCTTTTACTTAAACGCCGAGGTTGATGCAAGTGCGTCACAGACTCGGGGCTCACGTCTTTATCATGACTCTTTTTCAAAATCTCACACGAGTCTCTCACAACATTTCTGGTTTCATTTTCGTGTTGCTCGTTTCCTATTTCAATCTGACTGTCACTTAATTTGGTTTTATTCTTTGGTCCATCTTGAACCGGTGTTTTAGGAATAAAAGGAGGAAAGCTAAATCTGTTAGCTCTTCGTCCTCTATTGTAAACGGCTCCAAACACTTTATATTCCAGGACTTTGGCTTGCATGGTTTTATTAGGATGACTGAGCTTGATGTCAAGCGTTGCAGTAGAACTGTCAGAGTAGTTGGAGACTTCCACGGTTGACTTTTCTATTTCATCCTCAGCTGGAACCTTCATGAGCCACTCTGCAACTTTCTCCAAACTCTTTTTCTGTTTCTGCTCCTGGACTTTCTCTGGATCTTTTGTCAGCTTTTTCCTATCAGATCTTCTCCTAGGTTGACTCTCCACTTCACCAGACAAAGCTACAGGAGAAGATTGAATCTCACATTTGGAATGTGGAGGTTTGCGTCCGGTTTTGAGAGATGACACAGCATTTGATCCACTTTCAGGATTTTCTTTTGCCTCTTCATTGCTTTTAGAACCATCCCCAAGTCCACTGTCTAATCCATCATGTTCACTGGTTGGACCGTTGTCCTTGAATCCCATCACAACAGCAAATCCATTCTGGGCTAGTAAACAGAAAAAAATAAATACAAATGAGTGTGTTTTTGAATTAATTGTTTCAAGCATAAATATTTTGATAAGTAAGATCATTCCAATGTAATTTGTCATTTACCATATGCATGCAGACGTGTTTCCTTGATAAGTTTTTTAATTAGTTTTTTTGTGTTTTAATTTGAAGCCAGTAAAGAAAGTGAGGTGTTTCAGCTGCTATCAAGGCATCACATGTGGTTTTCCTGATAATAACCACTGAAGTTCTTACATAAATAGCTATTATATGTTCTGAAAAAGATGCTGCTTTTAGGAATTTCATGTTGTTATTGATCATGATACACACAGGAGATTAGTCAGTTGGTATTCAGCAAAACTCTAAATTATCTAGATACTGTGTGAAACATACCGCAATGCAATTCGTTTTTATAAGCTATTCTTATGCACTTGTACAAATCATTTGGGGACATCCTGCAGAAGACCTCTGCAGGTAACTTTTGTCCAATTAAAGAGAAAGCAGGAATCAAGTGTTCACAGTGGCTTTTGCACTATAAGAACTATTTTCATTTAGTTTAATTTAATGATTTATAGAACATATGTTATGCAACCAAAAATCACATATTAGTCAAGATACAGTCAAACATAAATAAATGTTGCAAAAAAGCAAAGCTGCTGTAACTTACCTGCTATAGTTGATGACGGGGATCTTGCGACTTCATCATGTATAACTTCAGACTCAACTTCAGACTCATCTTCTTCCGAAAAACTTTTTTCAGCTGGATTTTCACACTGTTCTGTTTCAATCTCACTGCATGTGTCAACACTGCTAACAGGTGAATAACAAAACAAACTCATTAAGTAAACTTGACATTAGGGAAATGTTATGGCTGTAATTTGCTTTGGCATATTCTCTCTTACCATGAAATATCTCTATGTTGGGACAATCCAGTGAAATCTGAAAATAAAAGACAAACCTTTATTAATAATACATTCCCAGATTTGACCAATACCACATTTTCCTTACAGTTGAGGCCGCTATCCTGCTGATATGCATGTATCATGCCTTGCAATCCAGCGACGAGCTGACAAAACCCTGGACTGTCCTGCAAGCTCCTAAGAGGATGAAAAATATAACTCATGTATTGCAGATGTTACAGATAAACTGGGTTCTTAAGCCAACTAACCTTTTGGTCACTTTGGTTTTACACACTGGACAGTCTGCACTTTGCCGTTTCCTGCTTTCTAAAAGTTTCATCATACAAAATCTACAAGAGAGAAAATATATGAGTGCATATTTACATCCTTTAGGAAATACACATTTATTTTAACCTTACCCTGTTGTCGTAATGTTTTAACAAATTAAAGGTTGCACTCTGCCTGACTGCGTAACATTGTCCACTTTAGCAAAAGCTAATATTATTTATGCAAATCATATTTTGTGCGTTACCACAGTTTCTATGGCTTAAAGTTCAATAATGTGTGTAAAATAAAATGGTTTTTTTTATCAATTAAGATGTGAATATTAAGCCTGTTCATTTTACTATTGCAATTTAATGCCTGGCCGCTGGATCTTTTCTCCAAAGCTAAATGAACGTTGACATTCTGCAATAATTCAGCGATAACTGATGATGAGAGGATAAAGTTGACTCCAGCAGCTTTTAAAGTGTATGTATAGACATCGACATATCATGTGGTCTGTAAATTATTCAACACCAGAGTCAAGTACTACAAATATATCCCTGTTCCTACAGTATCACAATATATCGGATCGTTGCCTCTGTGTCGGGATAAGTATTGTATCAACCAGATTCTTGCCAATACACAGCCGTACTATTGAATGTTGATAGATTTGGGATTTTGTTTTGGGATTTTCAAGACAACAGGGTACAGCAGTGTAGCGTCTTATTGAGCTTGTGGGGTGACAGCAATTAAAAGCACGATTATGGATTATTGTAACCACAATGTAAACGTGAAATATGGCTCAGATGAGCTAAAGAAAATGAGCTCGTTTGGGCGACAGACTGACAGACTGACTCTCTTGAGGACATTTGCCTGTTGCATTTCAATAATAATAAAATAACAACAACAACAACAACAACAACAACAACAACAACAACAACAACAACAATAATAATAATAAATTGTACTTGTATAAATACTAGCAGGCGACAGAACAGTCTTTCTGGCAAAAATCTGTGCTCAACAACAAGAAAGCTGTTTTAACAACATCATTCCAGACTCAGGCTTCCAGATAAATGTTCTAAAGCTCATCTGCTCTTTCAGTAGGTGTTTCTTTCTGCTCCATGATTTTAATAATTTTTTGTATTGTTTGATGTGCCGTTTTATTCTCTGATTCCCAGACTTCAGAAACTAATTTCACTATATTCAATTTGAATGAATTGACAATGAAAATCTTGAATCTTGTAATCTCAAGGAGCCCCTTGTCCAAAATGTTTGTTTGGATGACAGAGTTTTGTCGATATTATTCTTTGTTGTGCAGAGCTTCAAAGTTATAGGTTACTTCTGTTAATTATGACTTACTTGCAAAACTGATGGTCACACTTGGTTGAAACCGGTACAGTCAGCAGATCGAGGCTGAAAATGAGAGAGTCACAAGTTCATTTTCTTCTTCACGCTTTAGAAGATGAGATATGTTAGTGACATTTAATAAAACTCACCATATTGGACACTGAAGACTCTCCCAGAGGACGGCAATGCCTCTTTTAACTTCTGCGACTTTTATCTTTTTCATAATGTCACGATATGATCTGCAAAAATTTGGAAAAAAGACTGAAAACGTTTATGTTATTATACATTAAGATTTTTGCTAATTCTGTCAAAATTAGTAGCCGCTTGACAGCAACCACTTTATGCATGTTTCATCACACAAAGTGATGATGCACTGGTTAGAAGAATTAGAAGCCTTTTCAAGAATATATGTATGTAAGCAAGTTGTTATTACTAAATAACACACAAAAACATATCTATGGAAGAGAAAAAAAACAAAACATATCAAATATAAAAATGTAATTTTGTATTTTGGTAAATAAATTAGATAGTCGGACAAATATAAAGAGAACACGACAACACAACTTGAAAACGTTGGCGAAATAAAAATAAAGCAAGTTTAAGTAGAGGGGAAGGAAACAACAATATTATGATATATCTGTCAAAGATTACACAACTAGAAATTAAATAAACTCAATAAGTCAAACAAGTTATGTTTACTTCGAGGAAAGAGTTCTAAATTTAATCGTGAAAAGTCTCGATGAAATATTTTTGCATATTTACCTGTAATTTTATAGTTGAAGAATCTCCTCATAGATTTGGTCGCTTTAGTTTTCCCGCAACTATTGTCTTCTTCGTCGAACGAACGTCATGCTATTAGGAGACCACAGCACCACCTAGTGACCAATAAACGATTATGTTTGTGGAGTAAAAACAACTGTTTTAATACTTACTTAAATATGAACAGTAACTTTGATTTTAGAATTACGACGTGTATGATTATTTTATTAAATCATTTATATTAAATAAAAAATAATGGATTGAAGTAAGAAACTTCAATTGTGACGTGCAGATAACAGAACGGAGAGGAACCTGGAAATTACATTTTTGTTCTGTAAATATAGTTTTGTTTTCTTGTGGTAAAAAGTGCCCCCCAAATAGTTCGGTTGACGTTTCGTTCTCGCATAAAATAGCTTTGAGAAAATAGTGTGCAGGAGGTGACGTCATGAAGAAGGAAGTGCCAGTACCGAAATGGTAGGGCGGACGGATATGGTACCTGTTTTCAATACAGGAATTTCAACTTCATCATCGCTGTATGAAACCCGACGGATCATAAATTTAATTAAGTGCATGAAACATTTCCCCGTTAATATTGTTACGCGGACATAGCCATTAAGTTATTTTTGAAATGTTTATTGTGATTTAAGGGAAGTAAATGATATGCTTATGTACTAATATGGTTGTTACCTCCCCACTCCAAACCAATATTATCAAACTAACAACTAACAACTTTCAGCATTTGTAACAAGAAGACAGGATCAGCTTCCATTTCTTAAGCCGAGCAAGGCGAGATGCCGCAAGTATCACTGAAACTTTTGTAAAATGGTATTTGCCGAATCTTACCACGTTTCAAATCATGTGAACATTTTTGTGAAAATAAGGGTGTGCATTAATTATTTTCAAGTTTCTTAAGTCAGTTTCGAAAGCATACTTAATCTTTATGGACCTTTCTGTTTATATGATCATTCCTTTACAAACCCTCCATCAATTCCAGCTATGTTATTGTCATATACGTATTTGTAGAAATGTATTTTGTGTGTTTTATTAGAGACAAATGGAGAAAAAAAACAAAATACAAAAGGAGTAGATAACCACCCAGTTAGGGCTGGTATGGGGCGTTGAACTACATTTCATGAAGCATCACAATGCAACCTGGGCTGCATAGAAATGGTATATTTTCACTGCTGTTATTGTTTCTCAACAATAGTAAAAATGCAATTTAATTAGACATTTAGGTCAGTGTAGAAAGAAGTTACCAAAACCTGTTCCACCTCTTCAACGCAGCACCTCATTAAACAGTAGAACCTTCTCCGTCATCAGCGCCTTTTCTGCCAGAAGCAGCTCCATCAGAACCATTTTGTGTTCGCCAGCAAGTGATAGTGACTTGCAGCCGATCTGGCATTAAAGTAAAATGAAAAAACTCGTAGGTCCACTAGAAAGCACAGGGCAAATGGTAACAGATTTGTGAATTGGATGAGTGCGAAAACATTTTGGTATTAGCAGTGAGGTGTTGCATCGTATCATACGAATGCATCCATAAACAATCATTGATCTTTTTGCCAGCAAACATTATTTTGGAGGAGCTGTCAGAAGTGGTGAATGCAAACATGTTCGGGGAGGCGATGAAGCAGTGCTGCTTGAACATCCAAAGAGCATCTACTGCTGCAGGGGTTGCTCTTTCTGTAGAGGTCACGATTGGAGGGCCTTCAAAAAAGTACATTTGAGCCTAAGGTGTCATGCAGAGTAGGGAGGGTGACAGTGGCCTTTGGTGTAAAAAAGAGGTCATGGCACTGCCCATGTGCCAAACCCAGGCAGCTGTGCTTGCATTATGCTTTTTCAGACTGACAGACAAATGTCCAGGACCACAGCGAGTCATGCTGCCACTGGTGATCCTGTTGAGTCGAGTCAAGATCAGGACGAAAATAAACATAACAACGCAAGACCTGATCCTTCAGTTCTTCCTAATGACATGGATGAGGATGAAATCACTGCTCCCTTAATTTTCATGTTAAAAGATTAACTGAACATTTTCTTTTTTTAATGTGAAAAAAATCCAGGACAAAAGAGACATCTGTGTTTCTTGCATGTACAGACCTTACATGTGACATCACTTAATAAAAACACGTTTTTTTAAGCTGCTGTCTGGTGACTGGAAGCCAAGTTTGGCAAATACATTTTCTTTAAGAATCTATACATTTATTTCTATCACAGAGCAGAGAATATACTAACACAAAGACAACTATTTACACCTACAGGTCATTAAGCAATTAACCAATCCCACATATCTGTACGAATATGTAATCTAATCAAATAAACGGAATGTTCAGTAATTCAATCTGCCTTAGTCAAGAAAACAATATGATGAGGATGGCTGTTTCCGCAGGGTTTGGACCTGTTGAAACTCCGCCCATTGGTTCTGCAGCGAGCACCATTTGAGATATTCTTTCTTCCAGTAGGTGGCAGTAACCAAGAAAGTGGCTGCTATACTGCCTTGTCAAAATAAAAGAAGAAGAGGACGTACACAACAACAACAAGGAAGTCGATTTTCAAGGTAAACTCTTGCGATGATTATTCAAACGCTGTATATACATACATACATGTATTATATCAACGTAAGTCAGTGTATTATTGAATACAACAGACGGTTGTCTTCATCGCAAATAAAGAATGTTATTTAGCAAGTCACGATAGTTTGATAACAAACATATGTAGATTAGCATTGCGGCTCAATATATTACAAACATAATGTCTACCTTTTGTTTGTCAACTTAAACCAGGCTTGTATTTGTGACGTTCCACCCTCAGTTGTATGTGTGATATGTATATAGACATAAACAACTTGTGTTTGCTATGTTGCAGTATTTATGGAAGGCTCCAAGTCGTCGAGCTCAACGATGCAGGTCAGCTTCGTGTGCCAGCGCTGCTGCCAGCCGCTCAAACTCGACACTTCCTTCAATGTTCTCGATCGCTTAACTATCCAGGAGCTCACAGGTTCGTACTTCTAGATCAACTATATCTGGACATCTGACCCATCTATTTAAATTCCCCTTTAGCTCCTGTAGTGACCATAACTCCAATTAAACAGACAGACAGCAATGAAGAGACATCGACAGAGGTAAGTGAATAAATAACCTTAGAAAAAAAGTAAATTAAAGTTAAATTCAAGTGAAATATTAGTATATTTATTTTACACTAATATTTAAGTCGTATACTTGAAGATTAGTTTAAGATTAAGTTAGCATTTGACAGCCCCTTTTCAAAAATAAGTATAGTCAAGTGTACTAGGAGTATGTTTATTTTATACCAAACTCTGAGTACTTAATTTTACTTTTGACTTTCAAAATAATGCACCGATGTATAAATATATTCAAGTATACTTCATAAAATGTACCTTAAGTACAGTATACTACTTTTGTCTTTGGACAACTGTGTTATTACGGTGATCCAGAAGTAAACTGCAGAGGATTATGGGTGTGGGTGATGGGTTCAAGACAACAGAGTTTTGGTGTCATAGATTCACACATTTAAGTATAAATTTACACGTGTATGATCATGTAGTGCTGCAGTTTGCGTTAATAGCAAATAGTATTTGTTCTCATTTGCATCTCCCTTTACAAACATGACTTCATCCTTGTCCTATATTTTGAAGAAACTACATAAACACTGATACCCCTTTGCAAGTAACCCATACTTGGTCTGTCTTTTCTGAAAACTATTGAGGAGATATATAAGCATGTGGATCTCTTTGATTCAGAATCTATTCCCCAGGTGTGACAAGTTTATCAGGAGAATGTATAGTAGGTACAGCGTTTCCTAAAGATGAGGACGTTACGAAATGTTTCCTGAATAATTCTGTAACTCTGTATTAATGCAGCATCTGTTTTGGTTTGCTGTAACTAAGTCATTACTTTCTCTTCAGGAAAACTTTGTAGAAACCAGGCAAGATGGAGTTTCAAGACGATACATCCCACCAGCACGGTGAGAGATGGTTGTTCTTTGTAGTTGACATTACCAGTGTTTCCTGTAGCTGCTTTGGTTTTCCTTTACATTAAACATGAAAACCCATCACCCCTGTTAGTCGTGTAGAGCTTAAGTTAACAGTTTATTTTTTAATGTTTATCTTTTTTAGCAGCATGATGTCCACAGAGAGCACAAATAGCTTCACTCTCATTGGAGAGGCGTCTGATGGTGGCACCATGGAGAACCTCAGCCGAAGACTCAAGGTAACGGTGTCAGTTTGTTTGGCAACTCAAGATTTAAATTGTCAGTGTTAAGCGTCTAGTTGCTACGCTCTTATTATAATAAAGAAAAACCTTAAAGGAAATGGTAAAGTCCAAACCTGGGCTGGACAAAAGCATTTCCTCAGGGGCCACATTATATAGTCTGACTGTTGTGAGCGGCCCTCAAGCCAAATATGAAATGTCAAATGTCAAAATAATTAATATTGTAAATATAATTGGCCTTATACAACTGCAGGACCTTGTTTTTCCATGATCTAGACAGGGTTGCAGCAGTGCCATCAATGGCTCCATCTTAAGTCCTGACTGAATATAAAAGGGTACTATGAGGAGGAGGTTATTGGTTTCTGAAAAAAAATTTGGAACTAAAATGGTTCCCACTATTGTCTGTAACCTTGTAAAAGGTCAAGATAAAACTGATAACACAACAGGAGTTCCAGAAAATCAAGGAAAAGCCTGAACAAATAAAAAGATGTTTCTTAAAGGAGTCAATATACTTTATTGACTATTGCTTTGATTGTTTAAGCGCTTTGTGACCCTGGTCTGGAAAAGCGCTATATAAATAAAAATTACTTACTTACTTACGTAAAGGCTGTTAAGAAACCTGATGGATTAAGCACTTCTGTTTTGACTCTTCTCAGGTAACCAGTGACCTGTTTGACATCATGTCAGGCCAGACAGACGTGGACCACCCTCTGTGCGAGGAGTGCACCGAGACACTTCTAGACCACCTGGACACGCAGCTCAACATCACTGAGAACGAGTGTCAGAACTACAAGTGAGCTGTGAGGCTGCACGTCTGAAAGATGTGATGGTAACACGATTCTCTGTGCGTGTTCTCCAGGCAGTGTCTGGAGCTGCTTTCCACCCTGAAGGTGGAACAGGAGGACAGCCTATTGACTGAGCTGCAGCATCTAAAGGAGGAGGAGAAGGCTCTGGTGCAGGAGCTGGAGGCTGTGGAGGAGCAGAGGGCAGCAGTAGCCCAGGACCTGGGCCAGAGCAAGAGCCAGTCCCAGCAGCTGGACACGGAGGAGCTGCAGTGAGTATCTTGGTGCTGTGGAGGTGGAGGAGGATGGGGAGGAGACACGTTCACGCTGCGATCTGCTTCCTCAGGTACCAAAAGGAGTACAGCGAGTTCAAGCGGCAGCAGCTGGAGTTGGACGACGAGCTGAAGAGTGTTGACAATCAGATGCGATACTGCCAGATTCAACTGGACCGACTGAAGAAGACCAACGTCTTCAACGCAACCTTCCACATCTGGTACTTATATTTGGGTCTTAATTGTCTTATAGCAGGTCCAGCTTCTAAAATCCAAACCACGACGGCCCCAGCTCTCCATCAATGACTGACTAACTGTGTGTGTGTGTTTGCAGGCACAGTGGACAGTTCGGAACCATCAACAACTTCCGTCTGGGTCGTCTCCCCAGCGTCCCCGTCGAGTGGAACGAGATCAACGCAGCGTGGGGGCAGACGGTGCTACTACTGCACGCTCTGTCCAATAAGATGGGGCTGCGCTTCCAGAGGTACGCACACACAATCACACACACGGAGGAGAGAAAGTCGAGAGACTAATGTGTGTTTTCTCAGGTATCGTCTTGTCCCATATGGAAACCACTCATACCTGGAGTCATTGATAGACAAGTCAAAGGTAATTACTTAAATACATTTTTAAAAAGTCCTGTCAACAGCTTACACTCACGTGTGTGAACAGGAACTTCCACTTTACTGTTCTGGAGGCCTGAGGTTCTTCTGGGACAACAAGTTTGACCACGCAATGGTGGCTTTCCTGGACTGTGTGCAGCAGTTTAAAGAGGAAGTGGAGAAAGGAGACACTGGATTCTGTCTACCATACAGGTGAGGGTCCAAGTCCAGTCTGAGGTGCTGTGAATGAGTGATTTTTGAGGCAGTTTTTTGTCCAATCTACTCTGGGTGGGGGAATCTGCTTTTGTGAAGACTCAGTAAGAGTTCTTTCTCCTCAGGATGGACGTGGAGAAGGGCAAGATCGAGGACACCGGCGGCAGCGGCGGCTCTTACTCCATCAAAACTCAGTTCAATTCGGAGGAGCAGTGGACCAAAGCACTCAAGTTCATGCTGACCAATCTGAAGTGGGGGCTGGCCTGGGTCACCTCGCAGTTCTACAACAGATAGACCTACTGGACTAGTCCAGGTGTTTGACATCTGGAGGAGATGACATCAGTCACCGGGGACTTGTAAATACTCATCTTTCGGTTGATTTCGCATACATCTTTAGACAAACATTTCAATGTTTTTTTTTCTCTGTGTTGCACAAGTGATTTATGGATTGTGTAGCTCTATAAACCATAAGCCCAGTTCTGACCCATTTCTTGATGTAAATAAACCCAAATAGTGTTTCTTAGCCAAATAAAACATTATTGGTGACATCTTTGCATTGACTGGTGTTTTATGATGAAGAAAGGAATGATGTTTTGTTTCTCCTCTCATCCACTGACCAATTGAACAAAGATTTTCAAAATTGAACAACTTTTATTTTATGGTTTTCAGAATAAGCTGTGTCGACAATAATACTTTTTAATTATAGAAGCTCATTATTCAGGTTAACAAAAAGACCGGGGGGGGGGGAAGGGTCAGAGGGAGGAGGGCGTTCTCAGGAGAAACATCGCCCAACGGTCCATTCAGCAGCACTTTTGTCCGTCCCTCCTCTGTTGCCGAGGCCATACTTCAGTCAGCTTTCAACTTTGGTTGTCAAGACTGGGAGCACTTCTGAAAGCACTTGACCGCCAACGATGCAAGTGGAGGATTATGGGATGTCTTTCGAGGACATCAAGCTTCTGAAGGCAGGTGATATCCACACTCACCTGCCGATTGTGCAAATATTCAGGTGCTCTCGAGGACGACTCGCTCCAGAAGTCTGTTAGTGCATGCAAATCTTTGGGTTTTACCGAGCCCACGTTGCAGTTTCTAGATCCTGCTGGATGGTGGTGGAGAACACACACACACAGCATCAACAAAGCCACCAGTTTTTGTTTTTTTCACCCCCATCTAAACTCATGCCCTTCAGCCTTACGGACACAACTTCAGGGGGAAACTTTTCTTGCCGACCCGAGCGGGTCTCTGCGCCCATCAGTTGGAGGCACTGTTGTTGAAGGAGGTGGAGGGGAATGGAGGCGTGACGGCGGCGTTGTTGCTGTTGGCCAGGGTCTTCCTGATGTGTGGCATTAGGAAGGGGTCGCTGGCCAGCTGCAGCACGTCTATACGGTCCTCTTTGTGATACGCCAGGCAGCGGCGGATGAAAGCCTGGAGAAAGGGAGACAAAGGTGTCGAGTTTGGACCTGAACAATACATGTTTTCTCTCACATGTGATTTGAATTGACTTTCATTAATAGTTGCAAAATGGCCACTGAGCTGTCACATCATCAGCAGGTTGACAAAAATACACAATATATCAGGGGCGTGAGACAATATTTTCCCAGTATTTAACAGCACTTTATTGATTTTTTTTCTTTTAATCACATATAGTGTGTGTAAAAATAAAATGATTAGATTTTAAAATTTACAATTAACATGCAAATATTCACAGTGTTTATTCTTTTGGGTTGCAGTTAAACTTCCAGCCGCTAGGTGGGAGCAGTCATCGGGTCCTCCACAGTTAAAAGAACAATGAAATCCCCCAAGATGACTGAGGTCAAGAGGATACAGTAGACTCCAGCAGCTTTTAAAGCATATCTTTGGAAGTATTTTAACATATAAAAGTAGTTATGAATTCAAATGTCATGTGATCTGTAAATTCTGCAACACCAGAGTCAAGAACTTGGACACAACTACAAATATATCCGTGTTACTACAGTATCATTATACATCATATTGTTGCTCCTGTATCATGATACGCATCGTATCGCCATATTCTCGACAACAAACACCCCTACAATATACAAAACCTTGCACATGGTTTAACAACCAACCTTGGCTTCTGAGGTGACCGCAGGTTTGGGGGGAAACTGAACCTCAGTAGCTTTAAGGATGGTGTTCTCCTGGAGGATGTCCTGCTGAGACTGGTTGTGACCAAATGGCTGAAGAAGCACAGAAAGTGTCAGGACGAAGGGAGACTAAAACAGCGGGTCAGGCGGTGGCCTACCTTGCGTCCATATAAGCTCTGGTAAAATATCACCCCGACTGACCACACGTCCACCTTGTTAGAGATCTTTGGAGGCTCGGAGCCCACCACAAAACACTCGGGTGGGAGGTACCTGAGGGTTACACAAGATCATTCATTTCTGGACTCTTCACGTGGTGTCCATTTTAAGCTTGTGTCACAACTGTAGTCTAATTCCTGGCATTACCAGTAGGTCCCGGCTCCCTGTGAGGTCAGCTCCATCCCCTCTGCAGAGCTGTAGCTTTCATCATCCATGATCTTGGACAGGCCGAAGTCTGTGACCTTGATCTCGCCACAAGCCGACCCGTTCACCAGCAGGATGTTTCCTGCAAACAGCAGACTCGGGTCAGCCCTGACCGGCAGCATCATAAACATGTTTCTGTCTCAGTACCAGGCTTGAGGTCGTAGTGGATGATGGCCGGTCGGATCTGGTTCAGGTACTTGAGAGCGTTGACTATTTGCATGACAATGGACCGGCCCTCCTTCTCGCTCATGAGTTTGTTCTGCTTCAAGTAGAAGTCCAGGTCGTTTCCCTCGCAGTACTCCAGCACTGTGCAGAACCTGATGGAGCATCAGCGTTCAGTTCTCTTTGTGTTACATCAGTCACTCTTACAGAAGCAGTTTCCCCTGATGTGGGTTTGCATCCGACACTCATACGAGCAGCACAGAACATGAAGAGAGGTTTGGGGTGCTTACGAGTCTGTGTCCAGAGAGAAGTAGTCGTACAGCTTGACTATTCGAGGGTGGTCAAGTTCTTTGTGGATTCTGTATTCTCTGCAGGCGTGTCTGGAAGTAGATACAAACATGTAGATGAATAAAACGGGACTGAGTGAAAACAAGCTTGTTGTCTCACTTGTGGTAGTTTTGCTTCTTCTCCTCTCGCCAGTTCTTGTTGAGCTGATGGATTTTAACGGCGACGTATCTTTGCTCAGTCAAGTCAAACGCCTGACGATATGAACAAAAACACATGGAGTTTAAAGAAGGAGATTTTCAATTTTTCACACAAGGTTTTTTAAATTTAACATCCGGTACCTTATAAACTTCACTGAAGCCTCCTCTTCCGAGTAAATGTAGCAGCAGATATCTGTCGTTCAACGTGGGATTATCCTTAAAACTGCAGAGACAACGTACGTTTCATTCACTGGACTCTCATCACTGTATATATATTCACTCAGTTGCAGCACATGCCAACAGACGATGACTTACTGGGACTTGTCTTCGTTGTGGATCCTCTTCAGCTCTCGTATGTGCAGGTTTCTGACTCGCTCCAGGTGCTCCAACTCTGTCTGGATCTCCGCCTCTTCCTATTGAAGACCAACTGTTAACAGAACTCACATGAAGAATACAGAGAATATATATATATTTACATCACCTTTTTGAGATAAACGATACGTAGTTTGAAAATCTCCTCCTGCTCGTGATATTCTGCTAGTGACAATCTGTGCAAATGGAGAATGAACTGATCAACATATTGACAAACATCATCTCTAAACACTCTTCCTTGGATGGGTTTTATATCGTGACACCTGAATTATTCTGTCAACAACCAATTTTTAGATGCCAGTCAAGGGAATTTTAACACCCTTGTCCAGTCTAAATGACACCATACTTCTTTGGGGAAGCAAGAGGAGCGACCATTGGCTTCACCTGCAGCCATGCTTTGCAGATAATGAAGATAATGCTTTCCAATGATAAGGCCTTTTAAAATCATCATGCACAAGACAACTTTGACTCTGAGTTGATTGAACCTTAGCATTAAGCAGCTGCTCTTAATCTTTTAATAGCTGGGGGCGGCAGGACGGTGGAGTCTTACGTATCATTTCATCGTATGGGTTGTACGTTGGCTCTATTAAAGCACTTTTAATTGTGGTTTTATTTAATTTGATATGTTATTTCTAGTGGGATTTATAAATGTGTTTCCATTTTCAACTTTCTTTCTGTACCATTTATATTCCAATGCACATTATATACAGTATATATATATATATATATATATATATATATATGGATGATGAGCTAGGGTTCTTACACTTCATTCTCCTGGCCATTGTTGCGGCTCTTTCTCTTCTGCTCGATGCTGTGTGGGGGGGTCTGTGCCATGATGGGTGGTTTCTTCTTTCCCAGCAGCTTCCTCTGTCGCTCAATATCCTCCCGCTGCGAGTTGACCCGCTCCTGTTGCCTGGAGCGAACGAGTAAATGAATGCTGGTTTATGTCTTCTTGAGAGCAGAAGATGTGTTTCAGGTACTGACTTGATGAGGTTTTGGAAGGCAAAGCCATCCGTCCACTGCTCGGTGAAGGATGCTCCATGGCGTACAGTAGTGAAGTGGCCCAGACGCAGGCGGTCCTGCATGCTCTTGTCCCGACAAGCCCTTTTCTCCTGCTTTGACTACGTGAAGCATCAGAATCAACAAGTTAAACAGCTTTAAGAAAACCAGAAAGACTTATGTCAGACTTTCACCTTTTCTACCAGCAGCTTCTTGCTCATGGTCACACACTTGTTTAGTTGATCTTTAAAACGCTCCAGCATCTTCTGCTGCTCATCTACCTGTCGCCTCAAATCACAGTTGGCCTGGAAAAGATTTGGATCTTAATTTTCCACCAGATCTGAATATCTTCCATCAGGAGAAATACACCACACTAAACACACTTTTTTTTGTTGAGATGAAAATGACAAAGAAACCATATTAAACATTTTACCAGTTTGTTCGGCTTTATTTTTTCATCACCAGATACAGAGAACTATTAAAAAAAGATATACATCTTGTGTATTTTCATACCCTCAGTAAGTCGTCAATGCGTCCCTCTTTCTTCTCAAGGTCAGAGTTCTTGTTTTTTTCCAGAGCCATCAGTTTCAGCAGTGTCAGTTCAGACTGAAGCAGAAGAAGGAATGCAACAACAAGTTAAACGAGATAATCTGGTAGAGGCGATGTTGTGAGAAAGCTTAAATAAACCAAAATAATAAAATAGTGTTAATCCACTTTAAACGCATAGAAAGGAAATATACATATTATGCATTTTCCAATGTGTTAAGGGAAAATGCATAAAGTAGTAGTAGTAACAATTCCATCTTACACTCCAAAAAAATTAAAAAAAGTAAAAAAAATTACAAATTATATTTGATTTTTATTCTTTTTTGCTACAATATAAAAATAATAATCTCTATTTATATAGCGCCTTTCTAGACCAGGGTCACAAAGCGCTTTGACAGCCATTTACACATACTGATGGGAGTAGGCTGCACCACATGGCGCCGAATCTGCCCTCAGGAGCAATCAGGGTAAAGTGTCTTGCTCAGGGACACAACGACACAACTTTTCTGGAGCTGGGATTGAACCTGCAACCTTTTGGACTGCAGGCAACCACTCTACCATCTGAGCTATGACGCCCCCTAAAAATGGATTAGGGTTTGCATTTGAAATCAAAACTGCACATTTGGTCTAAATGAAAAAGTACGTTACACTAAAGTTTAGAAAAGACCAAATGAAGTTAAGCTAAATGTTCCCATTTTAAAGCACCATGAATGAAAATGCTAATAAACAGAGGGGAACATTCTTACCTGGGTGGCTTTGTGGGAGCAGGGGTGTGCGGGGGCCATTTTGATAGAGCTGCAAGAGGAGGAGTCAGTATGGATGGAGCCAATGGACGAGGGGCTGCTGTGCTGAAACTGCATCACAAAAACAGATGTTAGGAGCAGTAGGTACGAAGAACATGCATCAAAAATTGATGAAGCACAATGTGTGTATTGAAGCACTGCCTGACGGACAACAGTCTCACTTAGAGAGCGACAGTCTAACTCAACAAACAAACACTCATCTTAGGAAGAATCATCAGACATGTTTATTGGATTGAACATTTTGCAGCACATATCAGACACATTTAAGCTCACCTCAAAATAATCACTTATTTTCTGCCCTCTTCCTTTTCCTGCAAAGCACAACAGAGAAATGTCAAGAATTATGTTATGTTACACTCTTAGGCACCTGCTGTACTTGAAGAAAAAGTTGTTCCTTATCATTTTGCACCATAGTTGAACTTTTAATAGATTGATCTGCTGGACATTAATGACAGATTAATCCTTTGACAGCGACAAAATCCTGAGCAATGCAAAGGCTGGTCTTGAAGTGAAGAAAAGTGAAGAGCTAAGACACATTGAACAAACTGTTCAACTGTTTTCTCTTCCAAATAGTATTAAAAAAATGTATTGGAAACATATAATTAGACATTATCTCGGCCGACACATAGTACATACCAAAACAAGACCCAAATTTAAGCAAGCTAAACAGGACATACAATGTTATCGGGGTACTTTTCTATTCCTTATTATGCAAGCTGAAAAACATTTCTCTATCAGAAATGGTTAATCCATCGATATGGACAACCAAACTGTTTATAAGCAAAAGTACTCACCCATGCTGTTACTGTCATACGCATCCACTTTTCTCTTCCTGCTTCTCGGCTCACTAGTCTTTTTTTCTGGTGTCTGTGGGAGAGGAGTCAAAACACAAATATATCTCATGTTTTCATATTTCAAGACTCCAAGACACCAACAGCCGACTTGCACTGTATAAGAATGATGAAGGGAATATGTCGTCATTTCTTAATGATAACCAGGTAGGTTGATTGTTTGAAACATGATCCATTTTATTTTGATTTTTGTTTTGAACCTGAAACGTTTCCAGAGAGTAAAGGAAAAAACTTCCAATCAGCATTATTTCTTGAAGGTTCAAACATTCATACACTTAACTGGAACTTTGATCTGGTGTTTTAATTGGTCAAAATAATAATTATTGTATAATGAGCATTTCTAATATAAAACACATTAGCTGTGTTAGCCTCAGTTTATGAGTCAAACCATTTAGAATGCTCCTAAGGCTCCTATGGCTCTTAAGACGTTAACCCTGGTTTAGAAAAATGTTCAATTATGTTAACAATACTAAACACACATATGGACAATATAAGGACGTATACATTTTTTATTCTAAGAAACTACTGACCTCAGGCTCTTTGTCACTGAGTGATCCTGCACTGCACAGAGACTGGTTCGATGATTCGCTGTTGCCAGAGTTCTGAGGAAGAAAAGGCAAAAAACAAAAATAAATACCCATTAATGTTGCAGTTGGAAATGCACTTTGGTTAGAGCTTTTAAAAGCATCAATTTTACTCTTGGATAATTCATTTTCCTTATCTTATCTAAAACACTGACGTCATTATAGGTCACAATATAAACATGAACATTAATCTAATTTGTGTGAGAGACAATCATCCTGCAGTTAGAATGTGCCGTCCCTGAGAGCTTTGCTTCTAGAAATAAAAAGACAAGCTACGGTTTGAGATTAGTCACATGTTGTGTCTTAACAGAGTGTTCATCGTTCAGTCAGTACAAATTAAACTGATCCCTGCTCAGCAAGAGAGAGCCGGTCTTGCGTTTCTACTTACTTCATTTGTTAACAACATCCTGAGATACTCATTCTTAACCTGTAACATACGATATACTGAGAAAACAAAAAACAAAAAATTCCTAAGGATAGATCTGAGTGTTTGTGCAACACAATCTGACTTGTGTAGTGGTAGTTATGAACAGGTACAAACCTTTGCCACACCAAGTCCAGTGAATCGTGCCTCCAGCAACTCCTGCCTGCGTGGATCTAGGCTCAGAGCCTGGCTGTTATCCATCATGTCTTGAAAGAGAGCAAACAAAGGATTAATTGGACAATCATATCACCTTGATTCATCATTTCAGGTAACATGAAGTTTGGATTCAAGTCTTTTTGCTGTATAAGAGAATACACCGGTAGTTTAAAGACCATTTGAGCATTGTACTGTTGAAACATATTGACATATTTGATATTATCATAAAGTCACCCACTCCATGCTCGTTCCCATGATCTACAGAGACGGAGTACAGGCTTAACATGAATTTCATCAGAAGTTTCCAATCAAACAATAAAATGTGTTTTATTCTTTAAAAAAAAAAAGATTTTTTAAGTTGATATTTTATTCATAACTTTTTGTTTATTTTCTGTATTTTGATGTGAAGATTTTTATTCCATCTGTTGAATAAAGATACCTAGCTCTGCCTGCACTGACAGAAAACTGGACCTGAGGTGTTTTCACCTATGTCATGAATTTTCCAGTAACCCGGATGCGCAGCCATTTTGGAGATACTCGGTTCAAACACACTGGCCGAATGAACATAAACATGCAATAGAGAGACGTCCAAGACCACATGAAAGCTTCTCAAAACAAACTTGAGATGCAAAGGACTACAGGGAACGACTTGGTCAGCAGCATGGGCCAAGACATTAAAAAAAAGCCTTTTATTGGTACAGACCCATACGAATTTGAGTGGACAAACATGGACATCGGAGCGCAACTGATTTTTTTTATCAACACAGGATTGTGAAAAATCGTAATGTATGACCATATTAATATTTTATAAGACCCCTAAAAGGAAGGAAGAGTCATCCATAGATCTAAGGAAGATTCACCCATAGATCTAAGGAAGATTCATCCATAGATCTAAGGAAGATTCATCCATAGAGCTGAAGAAGATTCATCCGTAGATTTAAGGAAGAGTCATCCATAGATTTAAGGAAGAGTCATCCATAGATCTAAGGAAGAGTCATCCATAGATCTGAACAACAGTCATCCATAGATTTAAGAAAGAGTCATCCATAGATCTAAGGAAGATTCATCCATAGATCTGAACAACAGTCATCCACAGATTTAAGGAAGAGTCATCCATAGATCTAAGGAAGTCATCCATAAATCTAAGGAAGAGTCATCCATAGATCTAAGGAAGAGTCATCCATAGATCTGAAGAAGATTCATCCATAGATCTAAGGAAGAATCATGCATAGAGCTAAGGAAGAATCATCCATAGTTCTAAGGAAGATTCATCCACAGATCTAAGGAAGATTCATCCACAGATCTAAGGAAGATTCATCCATAGAGCTAAGGAAGATTCATCCATAGAGCTGAAGAAGATCCATCCATAGATATAAGGAAGAGTCATTCATAGATCTAATAAAGATTAATCCACAAATCTAAGGAACATTCATCCATAGATCTAAGGAAGAATCATCTATAGATCTAAGGAAGAATCATCCATAGATCTAAGGAAGAATCATCCATAGATCTAAGGAAGATTCATCCATAGATCTGAAGAAGATTCATTCATAGATCTAAGTAGGAGTTCATCCATAGATCTAAGGAAGATTCATCAATAAATGCTGACAACAACATTGTTTTACAAAAACATGAATAGTTTTTATACGCATCTGTGGGATTAAATCACTAGAATACATTGATATTATGGTGTAAATGCATCATTGAAGGGCCGGTTTATCCGTAAATGTCATGACCAGGAAGTGTGAAGACATGTTACGAGGCTAAAGATGCACTGAGTCGCCAAGTTAGCATGAAAACAGCAGCCATGCTAACAACAGCTGATGCTCACCTGGAGAAACTTACGAGTCACTCACCAACAGACTTCCTGTCGGTCCACTCGGAACAACCGTGCATCCTCGAAACAGTCCGAAACAAAGAGAGCCATGGGCGTCAATAAACTTCAGGCCAGGGAAGACATAGGTTAGCTTAGCAAAAAACGCTAGCTAGGAAGTGCGGTGTGGCCGGTGCTTGGCACTGGTGTCATCCGGACAGGAGGCCTTGATCCTCGGGCTTTCCTCGACGAAGTCCCGGTGCTGAGGCGCGACCCGAAACTGCAGCTGACGACCCTCGGAAATTCCTGCCAGCAAGTGCTGTCACATCTCCGGCTTTGTTGTTTTTCTTTTGTCGTGGGCGATCGATGGCGTTACATCGGCACAAGTTCAGTCACCTTGTTGGAGTCCATTCTCCAGGCGCAGGCAAAGATCACAGCAGCGGGTCCAGGAGAGTCCCAGTCCTCCCATTAACCGTTAGTGCACAGGTCAGACGCCCGGCGAGTCACGGGGTCACGGGGAGAAACTGTCAACATTGACACAGTCAATGTTGACAAGTCAAAAAAGTGCCAACCCTGACAAGAATAATAAAATTGAAAAAAAAAATGGTCCAGTGTTATTCTATTTTGTTGTGGCCCCTTATGACATCTAAAGGAAAAAACCCATGTATTCATTTTGATGTTTTATTACTAGTTAAACACTTTTTTTAATCAAATATTTTTTCTTAACTTATATAAAGTACAATTATACATAGCAATACATAAGAATATTGTTCATCTTTAAAAAACTATTAAGATGCATTGTATTTGTTTTTGTAGCTGTTAACATTTCTTAAGTGTTCAGATTATATTTAGTGTTTTTGTTTTTTCTATTTTTTTGCCATCAAGTATAGGAGTCTGATACGTGACTTTGTGTACTAGAGTGAGAGGAGCCACTTGCAGCTGAACAGCTCAAAGAACAAGGAGCTGGTCTTGGACTTCGGGAGGTCCAGGACAAAACCACGTCCAGTGTCCATCAGAGGCGACGAGGTGGAGATAGTTGACAACTATAAGTACCTCGGTGTGTGGATGGACAGTAAACTGGACTGGTCCTGCAACACAGACCATGTGTATAAGACATTTCTGAGGAGGCTCCGTATTTAACATCTGCAGGAAACTCCTCTGCATGTTCTACCAGTCTGTGGTGATCAGTGTCCTCTTCTATGCTGTGGTGTGTTGGGGTGGAAATGTGTCCAAGAGGAGTGTCAACAGGTTGGACAGGTTGATCAGGAGGGCTGGCTCTGTGGTTGGCATGAAGCTGGACTCACTGGTGACAGTTGCAGAGAGGAGATCACTGGACAAACTACTGTCCATCATGGATGAAGACAGTCATCCTCTGAACACTGTCATCAGTGAGCAGAGAAGCAGAATGAGTGCATGGATGCTCCTTCCCAGGTGCAAAACAAATAGACTCAGGGACTCATTCCTCGGGCTATTAAGTTGTACAATTCTGATTTCGGGGGCAGGAGTGGAGCGAAAGTATCATGCTGTTCTATTCTATGTTAGTCTTTGTATCCTTTGTCTTTGTTGTTTTCCCTTGAATTATGTTCTTTGTCTTTATCTTTAGACTTAGATTGTGTCATCTTGTTCTTTCTTTTTCTTTTTCTTTGTTCTTGTTTGGGGGTCGCCTCGCCATCATCATGCATGTTGGAAAATTTTTTTTCCTGCTGAGATGCTGCTTGGCTGCCATCTTGCAGTCCTTCCTCAGTGGGATGGTGTGGAATAAAATAATATAAATAAAGCGAGTAGGCGAGAAACCCTTGTGCACTCCAATCATGTTTTAATATTGAGTGGGTTTGTCTTGGAATTCTTTAGTACTATAACAGGAAGCATTCAATGTAGTTGAATCTTTAACATAAAAAGATGCATTGACAAAGTTTGAAACAATTTTACAATATTTAATAACGAGCTATAGTTCTGATCTTCAATCTTATTGGACCCTGAGCTTCTAGTACCTTTACATCCACATTGAGCACGACCTTATATAGAAAAGTGTGTCATGATGTCATAGCAGCTGCTTTTATCACAGCAGAGGAAGCATATAAAATAGGTGCTTAATTTAAGAAAGCAACAGTGGACCATTCAGTGGTGAGGCTTGAACAGGTTTATTTTCTTTTCCAATCAGAGGATTTGGTAAAAAATAAGATAATACCAGGCTGGCCTGGATCTTGTCCACCACTGTGAGTTGCTTCTTGAAAGCAAACACATATTTTTTTACCTGTCCATGATATCTAATTTGCAAAAATAGCTGAAAGGGGAGATGGGCGTCACAATGGCGGGGACCGTAAGTATTCCCTTGTGTCTTTTTGACAGCTTTTGTGTTGTCTAAAATGAAAGAACTCACCTTTGGAATTTCTCGCAGGCCCTAACCGTCGTTACCCACCAGTGACCTACCCACCAGCCGACGAACACGATCTATTGATTATCGCATGGAGGGAATATATAACCAGCCTTTTCAACGAGCTGAACGAGCAGCCGAATTTCATCTTGTTACAGAACGAAGCCGAGAACGCAGCCGTAGAGAACGACAACAATGTTGTGTACTTTATCATCATCGAACATGATGATGATGAAAATGGTGTCGACGACCCACCGAATCCAAACAACGGTCATGACGAACAGGAAGGCAACAACAACGACGATGAAAACGAGGAGTATGTGAGCGTCGACAACGACGCTGTCGGCATCCAAGAAAACGTTTCCAATGAGGAAAACGCCGGAAGCTCTGCTCAAGACAACCCTGAAGTTGACGATGTCGCGAGTGGTATGAGCGATCTGAATGTCGTCAGCGACAGCCAACAACACAACCACCAGGCTGACAACAACCCCAACGCCGTCATAAGCAATGTCGGCGACGTAAACGCGGAGGACGTCTCAGGCGAAAGGGTTTTACTGGAGGACGAGGATTTGAGTCTGAGTGGAGAAGAAGATCCTTTGCTCGGTGGCTCAATGGGGAGGGAACAGTGGGAAAGAGGGAATAAAATATTCTCTTACATGTTCAACACGTACAACAGCAGCAGTGAGAACGAAGATCTGGACTGCTCCGTCACCACATTCAATTATGAAAACAACGCCAGTGATGAGAGTGACGGTGAAGATCACAACACACACCTTCAAGGGTGCAGGAACAATGGTGAGGACGGGGAGTAAAAAGCTCCACGAAACTATAGTCACATTGGGGTCTTTACATGTTTTACATTTATGTTCATTATATTATGTTTAAAGGATAATAAAAAATGACTGATGGAAAAACTCCAAGGTGGTAAAGAGAAGCGTAATTCTTCAGTAGGTGTTGGTGCAATTCTAAAAAAACAAAACAACAACATTGAAATGTAAGCAAAGAATATTAACAGTAAGGTGGGCAAATAATAATAATTTCATACATTTTATGTTTATGGAATATTATAAAGAGGAAAAAAGACTCTTTAAAAAACAGATGAATTACCTCTTTTTTTTTAGATTTGTATTTATTAAATGGGGTCCCTGTCTCCCCAAATGTTGACATTGAACCAAAAACCTAAACAAATAAAGTTCTACCTAACCTAACCTAACCATGACAACTGAACCGTGACAACTGAATTAAAAAGTTTTAACACTCATGCTACAAACATCCTTTGCTGTCCTTTTATGTATTCGATTGGTTAAAAAAGTCAGACTCAGCTATATTGACCTTTGATGGTGTCACAGGGACTTTGATCACATGGACTCTACCTATGTTGCGATGTCACGACTTGAAAGACAGAATAAAGGCGGGAAAATATGTAATCAGATGTTTTATGATTCAAACAAGTCCGTTAGTCTTCTACCTCTCACTGATCTGCACTGCGTACACCATCTCTGGGGATAAAACCAATAGCAGGTGAGAAGCTTTTTTTTTAAAATAATTATGTGGTTTCAAATATTACAAATGTTGGACTTAAACCCGCTTTAACTTAACATTCTGAATGAAATGTTGCCCATGAACGTGCACCAGTATATATTATATTATTATTCTGATTATGGCAGAGGTTAAAGTAATGTTAACACAGCTGTTAAAATAACAGACATTCAATAATTTGTAAAAAAAAAAAAAAAACGTGTGTGTTTATGTGTGAAGTAAGTAAGTAAGTAATTTTTATTTGTATAGCGCTTTTCCAGACTTGTGTGCACAACCTGTTTGACTGGACATAGAGTGACACATTTAAAGTCGATACTAATTATTTCAACATTTCCCATGTGGGTATATAAGACTTCTTGCTCTACATGGTGGTAATTCTGAGGTTGTTGAGTTTTTTTAATCTCCCTCATGAAATAATGAAAAAAGAGCTTTAGTTCAACCAGTTCAAACTTCACTCCTTTTCTACTCACGTCGACTAAAGGTAGAGTCACAGACAAAAATGTATGTTCATTTTAATGTAGTGACTGGAGCTCAGTTGTCTTCATCTTCGTCCAAAAAGACACACTTAAAAACCAAAAACCCAAATACTACTCGTCTGTAATGTCCATCTTGTATTGAAACCTCAACATGAATAATTGTTCTGAAAAACTTAAATAAGTCTATATTTTTGGTTTGTTTGTAGCGAAAGTTATCAGTCTCTCCTGCCTGACATCTTTCCTCATGGAAACACATTGCATGTGTCAGTGCGTGTGTGCAAGATTTATGCTGCTGGCCTCGCATCTTCTGTTAAAATCAAGCTACACATTTGAGGAACAATCCCTCATGTCAAGGCTTCAAGATGAACATTAAAGTAGCACTACAGAGTTATTTGGATGTTTTTAAGCATTTTATAATGGAGGAAGATAAAGACAAGCCTCAGTTGCTACTTTAAAATGGACAGACATTTTTGCCTATAACTCTAAAAAGGAACAGATTACTCTCAAAATATTCCCAACCCTGAGTCAACATGAGTGTGAGTATAAAATGCGTGAAAGTTGAATATTGGGTGAACTAACCCTTTAAAGTTTTTATACATGTGTTTCATCTGTGTTACACAGCTGTGGTATGTATGTAAGTCAGTAATAGACTCTCTGTGTTGTCTTGACCTTTTAAGTATTTATTTTATTGGGTATTTTTTGATGGTTTAAGCGCTTTTTGACCCTGGTCTCTGTGTGGTATACACAAATCAAGTTTCCTTTTGATAAGAAGAATCAAAAGGGACGTTGGAAACGTTGCTTTAAGTGGTTGTTTGTCCATGAGACATAAAATAAAACCAAACATTTTGCAAGAAATTTGGAGATCTGCCTGCCCAGTTGCATGTAAGTGTCTTGTTTTTGCATAGAAAACATGGCAGCTCACTGTTTATAATCCGATTTCTACCCTAAAGTATGATTTAAGAATAAAGTTCCACAGGGTGCTGAGATGTTCTCTACTGAGCCTGATTCAGAGCAATGGTCAACAGGATTACTGACCACTGTCCAGCAATTTTGACTGCTGACAATTGTCTGAAAATAATCTAGAAGAAAAGTAGGCTTAGCCTGCATCTACTGAAGGAGCTGGAGGGTGGTTATATACCACAGATTCTCATCGAGAACATATACAGTTATCATGTCTCTCTGGTAATTTTGTTGTCTATAACCTCAGTCACCTATGATCTAGTGGTGATGTCACAGTTTAAAAATATCATCAAAGATCATAAACTATATAAAAAGACTATTTTCAGTTTGAGACAGTGTCAAGTTACAGGGCTTCTCCTGCCCCGAAACCCACTGGTGTTCAGTAGCTGCTAGTGCTGACCCAGATGGAGCGCTAATATGCCAATGAGTACCGTCTCATTAGTGCAAACCAAAAACATCTTTGCTGACAAGAAATCAGAAATTCATGGGTGATAAAGGAGATGGCTTCCACAACGGACGGGACCGTGAGTATTTAGTCCTGATTAAAGTCGTGGTCAAATTCTCTTATCCAATGGACCATCGCTCTGCGTTGTCCTGCAGGTCCAACCCGGCCCTACCTACCAGTGAATTATCCACCAGCTGATGAGGCCAACTTGTTCTGGATTGCCTGGACAGAACGCTTGAATAATATACAAGCAAGAATAAACAACGTGCATGATCAAATTCAGCTCGCTGTTGAAAATATCATTGAAAACGACAATAACATTGACGGGAATGAAAACAATGTCCTTAGTCACCTCGAAGATATCATCATCAATCCTAGTCCCATCAACATTGAGGACATGGAACAGGATAATGTTGGAAATGTAGCCATTGTTGAGGTCCGTATCAGCCAACCTATCGAGGAAGACATGCCGGACCTTGAGGACTTTAGTATAGGACCTTTAAATGAGGGCCAGCAGCAGCTCGAATAAGGATTTGTGACAGAAAAAACAGCATCAGCAACCAAAACCTCATTAAACATGTTTTATTTATATCAGCCAAGTGAAATGAGCGGGACAATGATTAAATAAATACAAGTGACTAGCAGAAAAAAAATTGTGTTTGATTCTCAAACTTATTAATGTAGAAAATACTGGTTGTATCATGTGAGCGTTCCAATTTCTCAGCAGAACAACGAGCAGGATCACTTGAGTACTCCATAAAGTGACTGCAGAAGGACTTGTACTTTTTAATTTTGATTTAATACATTAGCCTCAACCTTTAGGCAAAGATTGCTACTAGAACTGTCTATTGAGTCAATTTAAAGTTAGTACTTCACTATTTTGCACAAAAGAGAGGTGACTGTTATGTTCAAAGAGCCAGTCTAGGAATTAATGGACCGTCTTTGCCCTTGGCTAGTGCTAAACCACCAGATCCCTCTTTAAGAAGTTTGACCTACAAGAGAGCAGATCTATGTCGTTCTTTCAGGCTTCACCCACCAGGAACATGTCTACTGACTTGCCTAGACCTTACTGAAGTCTCCCTGACAACATTGCTCCTGTGGTGTGACACTCAAAATAAATCGAGTCTTAGCTGCATCATCATCATCATTAAGAGGCGCCTTTCTTGAATCTTCCATGAGCTATTACATATTTTTATTCATCAGGACGACTGCAATGATACATGACTCAAAATCGAATACAATTGTGGGCGCCAAAGTCAGTATAATTATTAAAGATCTGTCAATAAATAATACTATTAAAGTCAAAGACGGCATTTGCACACAGACACCGGTTACTCCCATCCCGGGTCTTATACTTCAAGTTGAGGAGGAAAGGAACAAAGTGGAAAGCTTGCGCTATTTTGATAGATAAAACTTTATTAATCCCTCTTGAGGTCTTCTTCGGGAAACTGTTTTTCCAGTCAGCACACAGCAACACAGAAGATAGATTCATAAATATGTGTGTGGGTGGGGACAAAAGTTCCCCCGCTCTTAATTTAAGTATGGCGTATAAGTATAACAATTTTAATCTAACAATACCTTTATGTTTTAGCTCAGGGCAAACAGAAGATTGTTGGACTGGAAAAACACTAAAAGAATGCACTACCTAAATTCGTACAAGGGGCCTCCTTGAAAAAGTGTATCCATGAACCCTACAATGCCATTTTGGTTGCTCTGAGGAATTCCTCATGGCAGAAAGAAAAAAAACATTTCGGTAGTGTTCTGGATCCAGAGTTTCAACAGTATCCAAGAAGGTCTTTGATGACTTCTATTGGTGTGAACATATCCAAGTTTGTGTGCCTGAGGGTAAAAAAGCAGACCTCCGTTAAGCCACTCATTAACATCTATTGTGTTGGAAAAACAAATAATGGCCAAAAAGTGAAACTTTGACAGTATGTGGGGCTTTCATGGTTTTAACACCTTCAGGAGTTTTTTTTTGTGATTTGGAATTTTGATATTCTCTATGAAGATCTGTGTAATAAGAAAAATTACATTCCTAAAAGTCTATATAGAAATTAGTATGTGTGTCTGTCTGACTGTGGGTGTGCATTCGCCTGATGTTGATGTCTTAGAGTCCCACATAGCTATGTCTTATTAAATCAGATTGTCTTTTTATTAATTTCCGATTTTTATCACAACATCCAGTTCTCAGCAACTTGCATAATTACCTCCCTGTTTCAAATTAACCATTCTTTACTAATCGACAATCTTTCACTGCAGAAAACAACCATCTTTCTACTGCATGCCGGTGATGGCACACCACGTTTGATGCCTGGCGCCAAACTCAACGAGCAGCGGAAACTCAGCTCTCAAAGACCTCCCGACTCCAGTGACTTCTTCAACTGTGAAGACCATCGACATTGACCATTAACTGCCTCAATCCCTTTGCACAATAGTGGTGGAGAGTTGAATCAGGACACCAAATGAAGTAACATACCATTAGGCTTTTCCATGACCCTATCCACCCACAATCTTAAAGCCTGCCTATTTTCACTATTCCCTTTCTTAAACCTTCTGAAAAGCAGCTGAATGCTTTTAGAACATAAGATGCACAAACCAGGAAGTTCAGGCAACCATTACTCATCACAGAGTGATGAATTTGATTCAGAGGCGACAGAAAGCTGCTCTGAAGTGGACTCTGGTGTGGAAGAGGAAATAAAAAGATTGCCGGTTGAGAAGGAACATTACAATGATTGTGAGCGAGCAGAGTACTGCCATTCGCTAGAGATAGCAGAACTCATCCGATCCCGAAACAGGCTGGAGACCTGCATATCTGAATTACAATACGAAATGAAGTATCGGGCTAAAGTTCGGAAACAGATTCAAACCAGCAAAGACTTAATGGTGCTAGGAGGAGTTTGTAAAAGAAGAACTGCAACTGCAACATCACACCAGAAGACCAAGACCAACCATTGGCGGAATGAAACTACCAAGCAGCTGAAGATCCCTGTTGACCTGCCCCGCTGCACCATAATAGCAACATGTCCTAAGATGCAACTTATCAAGATGTCAGGCAGTGCAAACCAAAATCACAAACACTCTACCTCCAGAAGCACGTGTGTGGCTGCACGCACACGTCCATTGGTCAGATGCCAACAACCTCATCTTATCAACCCCAACTTTTCTCCTAACTTTAACAGCAAGGCTAACTGTAGCATGTCTGCCCAGTATTCCTGTAGGATGAACTCCAGTGGTGTCATGTCTTCCCCAAATCACAAAGCACAATTACAGAGAAGTACCCAAAAGCCCCTGTCAAGACTGGATCTTGGCAAGCACAACATCCCTTCCCTCAAAGATGATCAGGTGTCAGTCATTAAGAGATTTCAGCAGAAGTTGCAGAGATGCAAACCAATAAAGAAACTCAACTTTGGACACAAATGGAGCAGGTCTACTGTAACAACCACCAATATGGAAGCTAAGTCACGCTGGATAACAGAGCAACCCAGCACTTACGGTCAACAGTCTGACTTACGGCCAAAGACACTGCATGGCCAAAAATACAAGCGTATAGCAAGGAAGTCATTGTCCTCCTATCAATCTACAGATAATCTTCTGAAGACTCTACAAGACCCCTGCAAGTCTCCACAGAAACCAGTAAAGCAGCAAAGCTCATCTGATATCAATGGCATCATCTTCCCTGAGTCAATGGCAACTTTCCAATTGGAGAAGCTACAGTACAAAGAGGTCCTACTTCCTACTTGGAGACTCTTGGACATTTCCTCTCAGGAAATGACGGAGCAAGAGTCTGAAAGAGAGTTGGAAGATCTCAGTGATGCTGTCTATAGTCGCCTCCATCAGCCCTATAAGTGCCAAGAACGCATCCGCTGGGCTTCCACTGCTGTGTCCAGTAAAAGAAGCAGGTCTTCTCAGCTTGTAGATGAATGTGTTTCATCTAACCTTCCCACTCAAATGCTAGCGTCCAGTGGGGAATCCAGTTGCTCATCCTTGATGAACTTAAAAAATCAGGGGAGAACAATAGGGTCATGGGAACGAAGAAGTTTCCCTCTATCGCAGGACCCAATCCCCGAGCCCTAGATAGAGAGCAATCATGGTATCAGGCGGGAATCTGTTACATTTCTGTATGTAAAGGCACAATAATGATGCAAGGTAGAAGCCAAGAGCTCTCACAAAATGACTGTTAATCTATACTTGGGTTTTTATGAGTGTTATTAATAAAAGGCACTGAAGGGAAATGTCTTGTCTCAAGTTTCTCTTTTGAATAAATTATTCCTTCTTTTACTGTTTTCCACACACTTATGCTAACACGTTAACTCTAGCGCATGCGTCATAGTTTAAGGGAAAATGGTTGCCTCAACATTAAACTACCACAGAATGCCTAACCTGAACAGCTCAAAAGAAGAAAAATAAAGTTTTACTTTACACTCCCTTTCAGATTAACAATATCTGGTTAGAGACCAGAATAAAATAATTGATTATTAAACTCCAACTTCCTGACTTTCTATGGTGTCCATTACCATGACACTAAAGGGTAAATGGTAAATGGGTCTTTCTTATACTCATCCCATTAACACACACAATCACACACTGATGCGACCAAAAAGGACGACACTTCGCGGTATAATGTGAGGAAAGAAAAAAATACAACTCAAGTGTAGTCACCATGACTACAATTGTTTACATGATAACTATGGTATCCTGATACAGTGATTCTGAGATACATACAGTGTATCTAGAATAAATATTGATGTTGTGTAACAGCAGCAGAGTAAAAAGTATTCCCGGAAAGACAAAAGTATTTGTTCATTTTATTTTTATTTATTCAATTCAATTGTCCATCAAAGTTAAGTGCCACAATGCAGAACATTTATTGCCTGAAATATACAGCATATATAACTTAGTAATATATAAAAGTATCTCGGTCTCTAATACGACCTCCAACCTGCCTTTGACTGTTGCAACAGCAAGAGACCACCAGGGTCATCATAGTCTCCACTGACTATGGTTTTCTTCTCCTTTAGAGGGTAGTCCACCTTAAAAAATAATACTTTTCTGTTATCAACAATCAAAAATGTGTTTTCTTTTAAACCTAGTTGATATTTCTTCCATTGAAATCATGCATAAAATCAAAATGTTGCATTACAATCAATTAGTGAGAAGTTATAAGTGTTTATTATTTTTAATTAAATGTAATACACAACAAACAATCAAAAAACTAATATTGTAAGATAATATTGTACTCACCCTAGTGACGCCCTTACCTGTACCTATCTGAAGAAACAGCTGCAGCTATTATTCCTCGGGAGACTGAGGAGTGTCAGCCTTAAAAGCCCAGTGCAGTGTAAGGAAATGACAACTTTACTGTAATCAATCATCTAGATTTAACACACATTTCAAATGGTCACTTGATTAACTGATAATCTTTCATATTTAATTCATATTAAATAATCCTATTCTTGCATTGCATTCACTTAAACTAAACTCAGGTTCACAACTCAATTCAATTTACTAAACAAGCATTTTTCTTAAACTCATCCATGTGTCTGTCCTTCATTACATCACCACGTACGAGACTGGGGAGGCGACCCCTCCCCAGTCTCAGTACATCGGAACACAAAAACCCCTAGCAGCAGTCAACCTTCTACAGCTCAACGGTAGAAGAATCTCCCAGGGGGTAAAGGCTGCACTAAGAGAAGCCTCACAACCATCTTTCAAGAAGTGATGCCAAAATTGTGAACGACTTCACCAATCCTACACATGCACTCTTCATCACTCATTTTTCTGGGAGAAGGCTGAGGAGTGTGCAGAGTAAACATTATTGATGACTAGTATTGCTTATTGTATTTTTACTTCACTGTAATGGTTGTTATGATTATTATTACTATTATTATAATATTGCTTATGTTTTGTATGTCCTGTTGTTTTATCTCTTTTTCCTTAAGCCTCAGTAACAAATCTCACTTATCATTAAAAAGCTCCTCTAAATATTGTTCATACCTCAAGCTCTTTCTTTTGAGTAATAACAAAAAGGATGGGAATTTGCTGACAGTCATAGTATAGGAAAATAAACATATCTATATATGTACATTTGGCACAGCTGGTGAGGAAAGTAAGTAAGTCATTTATGTTTATAGAGCGCTTTTCCAGACCAGGGTCACAAAGCGCTTAAACAATTAAAAACAAAACTCTATACTTAAAAAAAAATATATATACTTAAACGATGATAACACAGGAGTTCCAGAAAATCAAGGAAAAGCCCGCACAAATAAAGATGTCTTAAGATGTTTCTTGAAGGAGTCAGTAGACTCCAAGCGCAAAGAGAGGAAGATAGCTATGGCATGACTATGTTTCATCCATTTTGTATGACAAATAAAGCAATGTGTTGTTAAGTCTTATTTTAAACTCTTTAAAGTGATTCTAATATGGTCCAAATACAATTTGAGGTAGTTTACTGTATGAAGTAAAAACGTTTTACTAAAAAGTTTCCTCCATGACTGTTACAGCAATGTCAACCTTTATTTTATGTAAGGTGCAAATAGTGGCTGCAACTCTATGATGCAATCCTGCCTATGATACTATGTTGCCTTTGATTTTGTTTGATCAAAGTCTCAAATACTTAAAGAAAATATGGTGGCATGATTGAAGAGGAAAATGATGTTATTGCAAGAGAAGAGGTACTGTTAAACAGACTTCAATGTCAAACAAAGATCTTTAAAATAAACCCTTCAAGCTAAGACATTTATTATTGGTGGGTAAACCAAAATTCCACCATGATGAAGGCAGTCTTGATCAGAACTCTTCTGTAGTTCTATCAAGACATGGGAGAGAGAGGAGATGGAATTCACAATGGCCGTGATCGTAAGTATGAAATTTCAACTCGAGAACTTGTGCTGTCATTTTAGCAAAATAACGTTTACAGAGTGTTCATGCATGTACTTGCAACAATCTCGTTACCTAACGGATACTAGATGTTTACAAAATTCATTTTGAATGTATTAACAAGTTGATGGCTACATTCAAGAAAACCTTTCATATTATTCTAACTAAATAAAATTAAAATCTTAGTTTGACATTGATGATTGAAGCATGAAATTTAAAGAACTCATTGTCAGCCAGTATCTGAAACACAAGCTTAATATAACCCATTATTTATGTAAGACCACTTGTTATTGGTAAGTTAACTCTTTGTTGTAACAATGCATTTGTAAATAAATGTAATATTGTAAAAAACCTCTTTATTATTTGGATGGTGACACACTTGTAAGGAACACTTGCGGGGTGAGCAGCAGAGCCAAGTATCTGGGTTGCACCCATGAAATGAAATGTTATAAATCTTCTCCAATCAAAAGGTTTATCCTTCCATTGACTCTTGTCTTGTGGAATGGATGATTGACATTTGAATATACAGGACATATTGACCCTCATGTTGGTTACACTCTGCTGTGGGATAGCAGTCAGTCACTCTGGCACGAACAGCACGCACAAGCAAATCCCACGTGTGTTTAATGGGGTCTTAGGGTCAGTACACCTGGCAGGCCATTACATCCTCTCCACTCCCAAATTTTGGAGGTAGTCTCTGATGACCCTCGCTTTGTGGGGGCAACCATTGTCATATTGGAGGAAGGAGTTTTGTCTTCTCTATATCTC
The DNA here is from genome assembly GCF_982586985.1 of Callionymus lyra. NCBI lineage: Eukaryota > Metazoa > Chordata > Actinopteri > Syngnathiformes > Callionymidae > Callionymus > Callionymus lyra. The sequence goes on from NC_141823.1 coordinate 19,398,178, forward strand.
TCTGCATTGAGATGTCCTTCAAAGATTGAAGACACACCCTTGTTTTTCAGTAAGATTCCACCCTACACCCTTACAATGTCTTCACCAGAAGATGTTGGTGGAGCTTTGCATTCTCCATGGTTTGTCCAAACTTTCACCCAGCGATTCAACTACAGTAGGTGGAATCTGGCCTCATCACTTAATACAACATTGCTCCACATGTTTAACTTCCAGTGAAGGCGTTTTTGAAACTACCTGACAGCCCTTTGAGACAGAAAATAGTCTGTGTACAGCCTGTTCCGGATTATCTAGCTAGAAGACAGTCTATGCCACCAAAGTATTGACATGGTGATGAAATTGTCTTCATGTTCAAGGTCTTACCTGGACATCCGTCAATGTATGGAACTTGTCTTTTAGTGAGGAGGTGGCACAAAGGCTCACTCCAAACAACCCGCAAATTTGGTCTTTTGAACTCCAACTCAAAGTTGCCCTATTGCCTGGGCTCTATACAGATCAGTCAAACGAGGCATGCCAATTCTTGGAGCAGAAACCTACTGACCACAGTAGCACAACCCATTTTTGGAAGCACAAAAAAAGAGTCAATAGCATCAACAGATACTCAGATACTAATCTCTACAGCTCACCTTGCAAATATTCCTTACAAGGCACCATATAAAAGGGGAATAAACAGTTTTCCCAATGATATACGATTTATTTTCAAGAAACATTGGTAATCTAAAAGACACATGTCCTTACTTTTTGTGTTATCTTTATTTGCAGGCCCAACCATCCGATACCCATCAGTGAATTATCCTCCCGCTGATGAACCACACTTGTTTTTGAACGCCTGGAGGGAATATGGCAACATGCATTTGGAGGAAAATTTCTTTGTGTTGTTACATGACATCAACACAGAAAATAACCAGGATGTCCCCCACTTTGTAATAAACCACAACTACAATGATCACAATTACAGCCGTATTGTCAACGAGAACAGTGAAGCGGATATCAACATAGATATCAACAATAATGTCATTCCCGGCATCGACAACGAGGATGAGAATTCAGAAGCAGAGGAGGAGGAAGTGGACATAGTTGATGTGGGTTCTGTGGCGGATGGTGGCCAAAACCTGTCCGAGTTAGAGGAGGAGGTAACGTCACAGGAAATACCAAGTAACACCCTAAGAAATGATTCTGCAGAACTGTATAACTATCAAGAATGGTTTGATACGCCAGACGGCAGAGCTGACAATGACCACACTACAACATCCCGCCAAGACCCCGAGGAGAACATGGTACATGATCTGGAAGTTGTCCTGCAGCCAGGAGCATCCAGGAAAAGGAGACGAGAAGAGGACGAATCAAGGGATGGAGGAAGACCCAGCAAGCAGCTTCGTAGCAGCCAAATCTGCTCCGACAGTTCTGACAACAGCAGCGACTGATGGTTTCATGAACTTACTTTCCTGAGAGGAAGCTGCTTCTATCACATGTAATGTGACCACTCTTGAGCATCAGAATTCCTCTAGCGAAACTACATAATCTCTCTCATAATTAAGCTGCATTATTTTTATTTGCTGGGAGCTTTGGTCTAAAAACACATTTTTTTTCATCGGCGGTGATTTCAATTTAAAAATGAAAGAAAAGTATATAGTGATAAAAATAACATTATCACTGAAGTTCATTTTCAATTTGGTGTTTTTCAAATGGCCATAACGTATCAAACAAAGACAGACTTACACATTTAACTCTATGTAATGAAGGCATTCCCATATATTTTATGGATCTATATTATCTATATCCTTTGGATTGCAAGTTGGAACCAAACACAATTGTTTTTAGTCGGTGTTAAGTGCATTTTGAAGTCAAAAACAATATGAAAAATATTGTTTCTGGGAAGCAAGACATGACTATTGTCCCTAAAAGTATACATATGTGGACATGCATAAATAATGACTAATTGTATGAAGGTTTTTGTGGGTTGTCTTGGACTGCACACGTGAAACATTGTATACCAGGAGTGCTATTATTTGGATATAAAAATGGAACTAAATACATACATATTTCTGGGAATACAATACATACGTTAAATTCTAATGTAAATAAATATATATGCATTCCTCTATTTTCTGTATTTAATTCCACTTAAATTTCCAAATAATGGCATTTCTTTCTCTCCTCCAAAACAATCCTAGGTAGGAACAAGGATAACCTGATTGGTTGTGTTAGTTTTTAGTTTTAATTATAAATACACCAAAAATCCTATAAGACAACAGTCGATCCGAGTGTTTCGGAAATACGCCTTACAAGATTGAAGTTATTAATTGATTAAGATTCACTATTGTTTCAAGGTATATCATTAAAAACAATTGAAGAGAAATATTTTATTATAAATTACTTTGTTTCGTGATTAATGGGTATATCCCATTTATACACAACACATTTTGTCAGTATCTCATCAGTATGCATTCATAAAAAAAACGACAGTAGGAACTTGCACATGTTGTTGTGACACTTTAGAAAGTCTTTTGTGGTCGTCTAGCATCAGTCTTTTCCTCTGTAGGTGATGTTCATGAAGGTGGATGTCGCTCCTTTGTACAGAGGATTGTGTCCCTGTTAGTACACAAGAGGAGAAAACGTTAGTTCAAAAAACTAAAGAAAGTAAAACACAACACACAATAGTTTCTGCAGAGAAATATAAGGCCACATATATTTTTTAAAAGGAACAAATGCAACTTCACTCACCGTGTCCCATTTGGCTCGTGCTCGTTCTTCTTCGAACCTGGCAAACTCTCGCCTGTCATGGATGGTCACCAGCAGCTTCCAGATGAGCAGAGCCGCCAAGCCCAGAATCAAGATGGCGCCTGCCACGGACAGCAGCAGCACCAGAATATCTGGACCTTTGGGGCAGTCTACAAAGACGTGACGATATTGGTTAGTGAGATTAGGCCGAAAAAAACCCCAACAACTTCAAGTTTATATATGTGTGTGTGTGTTTGTGCTTTTACTTAATCCTCTACCATGAATTTCTATATAAAAATGACTACTAATGTCCAAAAAATATTTGAGAGTAAAACATTAGTAGCTCCACTTTTTCCTTGTTCCTCATCATTGATTTCAGTCGGTGATAACAACTTACTACCAAGGAAGGTGCTGAAGAATCTGAAGGAAGCTACTCGTTACTCTACCTCATCTTTTGAGTGTCCGGACATCTCTTTCTCTTTGCACGGATTTTGAGATTAAGGATTAACTCTTGTGTTATCTAAGGGTCAAAGTGACCTGAAGGCTCGCAAACAAATGTGTGCTGTGACCTAAAGACAACACAAGGGATACCAGAAACACATTTGTTTTCAAGGTTTAAAAAAAGAAACTTGGTAAATGAATCTTTAATATGAATATATATATTTATACATTCATATTAAAGATGATATATATATATACAGGTATATATATTTAATCAGGGCCTATTATTTAATTGATTAAAAGTGCGTGTAGGTGTTTGTGTGTGTGTGTGCATGTACGCGTGTGTAGGTGTGTCTATGCGTGTGTGCTTGTGGGTGTGAGAGTGTGTGTGTTAAAACACTTTAGGCAGTAGTTTTTCAAAGTAGAGCTAAAGCTGGTTAGGATTAGGTTCAGCTGCAACGAGCCTCTTCCTGACGACCCTATAAAGATGCAGTTTTCCTACATGTGCTTCATATTTCTCAGGTGTAGGATCAACAGTTTTTTGCTGCTGGTGGGAATACCAGAATGAATCTTTGTCAAAGCCTGACACATCTTCAGCTCTTTATCCGCCGCCGACTCATCTGACAAATCTCCTCGTAGTCTGAGATCCATCTTCGTGTTACTTCCTAATTCTCAAGTTCTGCTTACTCTGTGTCTTTCCACGCTTTGAAGGAGAGTCAGCAGCTTCCACGAAGAGCAGTCCAGCTCTTTAATGAGGAACTCACTCAGCAGGGCGATGCCTGTTCAAGGCAGCTTTTGCTCGTCTTCTCTGCTAAACTTGGTGCCTTAATTAAACGCACATATTCATTAAAGGAGGACCCCTGGACGGACTTTCTCCGCGGGCTCAGCTCCTCATTAAAACACTGTTTTACTGCCTCATAATTTCTCTGTTTGGCCTTTTTTTAACAAGCAGAAGCCATTGCTGGAACGATTGAAGAACTTCTTCTAGGTAAATCTTTGTTGTTACTCTCCTCTCACGGTTAAAGTAAACATCAATTTTTATTAATTTATTACCGCAAAGGAAAATGCATATCAAAAAAGGTGGCGACCAACACCACCGTCTTACCAGGCTCTTTCACCACAAACAAGATGGACTTCCCGTTGGCATCTTCGTAGTACTGAAACCGCTCCACACAATCGTCCTCGTCCTTGTAGCTGCAGTTCACAGCGTTTGTATTGTGAAGAACTGCAGGAAGAAGCAAACACCAATACATTTGTGGATGTAATGCCTTCTTTTAAATTGAAATAAAGCACAGACATGTTTTTATATTTGATTAAACATAACAACTGCCCTTAATTTGATCTTCAAAATAAAGTGATGTTCTTTAGTTTTAACTTTGAAGCAGTAATCTGGATGTACAGATTTGACAATAATACATTTTATAAATAAATATAATGTTACAATTACAACATGGTGTCCTGTGCCCTCGAGTTTTGATCCTAACTCTGTCTTTTATACGCAAGATGTCCCTCTGATATACTAAAAAACTAATGTTTTTATGTCCCTATTTCTTGTATAAGAAGTAAAAAATGTGTTCCCACCTATTTCATCCACCAGCTCAATGTGGTCCTTACAGATTTTCCCGCAGGACTGGTCGTCGAACAGCTTCCCCCTCTTGAAGTGCTTACACTCCACACAGTCCCTGCCATGAGAAGAGCTACTTTGAGTCGTCCATCGTGACGCATGACGATGCATGTCTATGTTAAGCCACCCCACTTCTTCATGGTGCAGGCGTCCGGGCAGGTGGGGCACTTGTCACAGGTGGCCCCGTACGCCCCGGGTTGGGTGCACTCACAGGTCCCGCACACACACTGGCCCCTCCCACTACACAGCAGGCCCATGCCGGACATACAGGTGTCGGTTCTTCTGGAGCAGTTGCAGTTCTCCCCCTGCCAGTCGGGGGCGCACTGGCAGAATCCGCAGTTGCACACACCATGGCCTGAGGAAATAACTGATGGTTATCATCACAAAACAATGCTGTCAGAATTATTTCATGAGGATCATTGCAATTTAATGATTCGGTGAGATATTACCACAGGTCTGTGACTTCATATTGTCATGTTTTTTTGTATATTATGTGTTATTTTCTTAGATTGCTTTCTACTCTCGAATTTTTTCTACCTTGCCAGCAGGAGGCAGGTGTGCTTCCTTCCAAAGGATCACCAGTTGATCGCTTCTCCTGACCAAGTTTGGCTCAACTCTGATTGCTCTTTTTAGTTGACTTTTTGGATTTTTCCTAAGACTGATCCTGAAGTTGACAGTGTTTACTTTGCGGGTCTGAGTTCAGTTCCATCCATATACCTGTCTCCTGTGTTTTGGATTTTTTTGGCGGGATATTTTTTGGTTTTTGCACAAGTTGGAGGCTGTTTTAGATTTACCCTTTGTGGATATTATTTGTTAAAGATATTAACTTTCGGATATTCTCGGCTGTTTGGGACTGTTTCTGTGTTTTAGGTCCTTCGACACTTCCTGTTTCAGAGCTGTTCATTTAAACCTTAATTGTAGCAGTTATTAACATCTTGATCACAATTAAAAGCATGTATTTAAAAATAAATCTTAAAATATATTTAAATATTTAACCAAAGCATTGCATGAAATCATACCAAATATCATTTTCATAAAAGTGAAAAAAACAAACTGTGTCATATCGTTTATCCATTTAAACATTTACCTCGGGCAGACAAATGTACTTGTTTTAGTTTGAGCAAATATTTAGTAAATCAGCCTATTATTCCTCTAACATCCCTCTTCCATTTCCCAGATCAGAAAAACATAATAGATAAGAAAATAATCTCTTTAAAAAAAATTGAATTAGAAATATAGAATATAAATTTAAAAAAGAATAGAACAAAAAAAACATGAAAAGAAATTCAAGGAAAGGACTATTCAAAAGATGTTAGAGATGGGATGGGGATATTAAAAGATGTAAAGAAAGTTGTATTAAAACAGAAAACACAAAAAGTTAAATTGGTCAATGTCACTCACATTATTGAGCATAAACAAGTAGCCTAGAAAGGGGGTCATCGGTTGAGAACTAAATACAATATTTGTTGGAATTTTTTAGAACAATATGCCTTAGTGTTGTCTTTGAAAAATGTCATTTTCTATTGCACTTAATATGATGAAATATATTCAAATATATTTGACAAGGCCAGGACAAACCCAATTATAGATGCATGTGATTATAAAACAACCTGAAACAAAGTCTGTTAACACAATTTTCCATAGCTCTCGCAATTTTATGCTTATAATGAGTCCGGAGTTTAAAACGAAGACAATCCAGAAATGCCGCCATTTTCTTTGTGTCAAGCCCAATTCAAAATAGACTTATTTTTTCTAAAATATGTAATATTATATTTTTAAAAGTATGGACAGCGTCTCTGCAATGACATGCTGTTCAAATGTATTGTTCTCCCCCTTTTCTGAGTTGAAATATAGGATGTTTTTTATTACCCAATACAATTTATGTTAAATGGATTTGAAAAATCTGTTTTTATATTTACTTTACATTTTGATAAGTGTTTTGAAACGACATCCAACTGCTGCTTTGAAAAGGTATTGTTATGATGATTCAGACATAAAAATAAACCATCATTTGACTTAAGAAACTAAAACACCGGCTTCAGGAACACCATATGACAATAACTTTCTTCCTGGATATATGTGTCACTGAAGGAGCTGTTCAGTAGCTACCACAGAAAACAACAACCACATAGCATGTCATGTCCACAAGGTTGTTGGTCTTGCAGCGTCACTGACAAACCACTGAGTGTTTTTTTTTAACATCCCACAACACAAGTCTTGGACAAAAGTATATCAAAGGAGCTGCTGAGAAGAGTCTGACTAGAGGAGTGATGAGACAAACATTTGACCACGGGAACTCCAGCTGATCTACACCCTCTCCACCACAAACAAAGGCAGTAGTAGCAGGACATGTCGTACATACTGGCAGAGTTCTCCCCCACATTACCTCTCAGCAAACACAGGATTTATATTTAGTCATATTACACTTCAAATGTGAGTAAGGAGAAAGGTATTTGCCTTTAATCTCTGGGTCTCTGGGGAGAACAGACAAACATTGCTCTGGGAAACCAGTGTTGTGCGAGGCGTCTGGGGGAGTGATGTGAGTTCAAGTACGCATTCCATCTTCAGGCAAAAATGAGTCTGAAGATGGAATAGTACATGGTTTCTATCCAGAGAAAAGATCCAAATTTCACACGTGACAATGTCGATTAATGTTTGTAGAACACAGGCCTGTGGAATCATGTCCAGCAGGAGCTCATTTAGAAAATGACCTCAGTGATAAAAAATGTCCTAAATATATTATGGAATACATCAAATAGTGAAATATCTTCTTGGTTACATTTTACATTTTTAATTTGCCGTCGTGAAAGAATGAGTGAAATTTAAATGCTTTTATGAATTTGAATGTATCATCTATCTCAATGATTGATGAGCTCTACATTGATTTGACTATTTAGTCATATTGTTTCATTATGTTATGGAGGAACTGCGTTATATGTTTTCCAACTATTATATCATAGTTGCTATCTCCCGTCATTTTCAACATTTTCAGCCCCTCACCTCTGACCTGTGGCCTTAGGGAATTTAATTATTTGAAACCCCTGAGCTAGGATAGTTTTTGAATCATTCTTCTTTTTGTTATCTATTCTTTACAGTGGCCCAAAGGTTCAGTCCAAATTGAAATCTGAGGCAAGTTTTCAAACACTGAAACAAAACATATTCCTAATTTGTTTTGTAAATTTGTTTAAATAAATTATAATTTTGTTTCAGAGTTTGTAAAATCGTTTCAGGAAATTGTAACTTGGTTTCAGAGTTTGTTAATTTGTTTCAAGAGTTTTTACATTTGTTTAAGAGTTTTTAAGTTTGTTTAAGAGTTTGTAAATTCGTTTCAAGAGATTTTAAATTTGTTTAAGAGTTTGTAAATTCGTTTCAAGAGTTTGTAAATTTGTTTAAGAGTTTGTAAATTTGTTTAAGAGTTTGTAAATTTGTTTAAGAGTTTGTAAATTTGTTTAAGAGTTTGTAAATTTGTTTAAGAGTTTGTAAATTTGTTTCAGAGTTTGTAAATTTGTTTCAGAGTTTGTAAATTTGTTTCAGAGTTTGTAAATTTGTTTAAGAGTTTGTAAATTTGTTTAAGAGTTTGTAAATTTGTTTCAGAGTTTGTAAATTTGTTTCAGAGTTTGTAAATTTGTTTAAGAGTTTGTAAATTTGTTTAAGAGTTTGTAAATTTGTTTAAGAGTTTGTAAATTTGTTTCAGAGTTTGTAAATTTGTTTCAGAGTTTGTAAATTTGTTTCAGAGTTTGTAAATTTGTTCAAGAGTTTGTAAATTTGTTTAAGAGTTTGTAAATTTGTTTCAGAGTTTGTAAATTTGTTTCAGAGTTTGTAAATTTGTTTCAGAGTTTGTAAATTTGTTTAAGAGTTTGTAAATTTGTTTAAGAGTTTGTAAATTTGTTTAAGAGTTTGTAAATTTGTTTAAGAGTTTGTAAATTTGTTTAAGAGTTTGTAAATTTGATTCAGAGTTTGTAAATTTGTTTCAGAGTTTGTAAATTTGATTCAGAGTTTGTAAATTTGTTTCAGAGTTTGTAAATTTGATTCAGAGTTTGTAAATTTGTTTAAGAGTTTGTAAATTTGTTTCAGAGTTTGTAAATTTGTTTCAGAGTTTGTAAATTTGTTCAAGAGTTTGTAAATTTGTTTAAGAGTTTGTAAATTTGTTTCAGAGTTTGTAAATTTGTTTCAGAGTTTGTAAATTTGTTTCAGAGTTTGTAAATTTGTTTAAGAGTTTGTAAATTTGTTTAAGAGTTTGTAAATTTGTTTAAGAGTTTGTAAATTTGTTTAAGAGTTTGTAAATTTGTTTAAGAGTTTGTAAATTTGTTTAAGAGTTTGTAAATTTGATTCAGAGTTTGTAAATTTGTTTCAGAGTTTGTAAATTTGATTCAGAGTTTGTAAATTTGTTTAAGAGTTTGCAAATTTGTTTCAGAGTTTGCAAATTTGATTCAGAGTTTTTACATTTGTTTCAGACTTGTACATTTGTTTCAGAGTTTGTAAATTTGATTCAGAGTTTGTAAATTTGTTTAAGAGTTTGCAAATTTGTTTCAGAGTTTGCAAATTTGATTCAGAGTTTTTACATTTGTTTCAGACTTGTACATTTGTTTTAGATTTTTTTTTTTTAAATGTCAGACTTGTAAATTTGTCTAACAGTTTGTAAATTTGTTTCTGAGTTTTTGAATCTGTTTTTAGGAAATTTTAATTTGGTATCAGAATTTGTAAATTTGTTTCAGGAAGATGTAATTTCGTTTTTGAGTTTTTAAATATCTTTCAGGAAACCAGGGCCGGGTCTAGACAGGCATGTATGAGGGGGCAGCCACAAATCTTGAGGGGGCATTGTGCTGTTACTTACTTACTTACATGTAAGTTTGAGGGGGCACAACATTTATTTGAGGGGGCCAGGCCCCCTCTTGCCCCTGCCTAGACCCGATCCTGCAGGAAACTGTGATTTGATTCATCATACGTTTTTTCAGGAATTGTAATATTCATTTAGAGTTTGTAAATCACAAGGTGACACATGTGACTAGACATCAATCACACGAGCAACATGTTGGCGTGGACAAACAACCAACACGTCATTGTGAAACAACAGCTCCAGAAGTTCCTCACCTGAACAGAGTTCTCCCTTGTAACGGAGACAGTTGAAGTCGTCGCACTCGCACAGCTTCCCCCACACCTTCCCGAAGTCGCTGGTGTGACAGACGCACTGGCCGCACACACAGTCTCCACGGCCGCTGCACACGGCGGCCTGCAGGCCTCCGGTGCCCGACGATCCTCTGCAGCGGTCCTGCTCGGCAGGATCGTAGTCTCCTTCTGCACACTCGCAGTGCGGTCCCAGTCGACCTGGGTGGCACTGGCAGATGCCGCACTCGTAGGTGCCGTTGCCGTGGTTACACTTGGAGCTGTTGGGCTGCGCTTTGGCCTGGCACTTGCAGTCGCACTCGAAATTGACTGTGACGGAAAGAGAGTCTTTGAAGCCGACGGGTTTGATGATGAACGTCTTCTTCTTCTGTTTGGGACAACCTCGCGCCCGAGCCTCCACGCTGAAGGACACCTAGCAGCACAAACACATGCACTTAGTGTGGTCATAGCCAGACAACAAAATATACCGTTTTTATGGTGAGTGTGGCACAAATTGAACTCAAAACGGTAGAAAACAATGACCAGTCTTGAAATTTTAAACAGTTTTGTGTACGAAAAAAACAAGTATGACTGTATTTAGAGTCTGGTATGACTGGACAGCTCCTTGAGTACCAGACTTATTCACCTGCACTGCAGGAAGGAAAGATTCCCTCGCTTCTTTCTGCCCACTGCTTTCAGGCTAGTCAACCCTTGTGTTTTCTCGGGGTCAAAGTGACCCAGTTGCCCGAAAACAAAAGGTGAACCTTAACCCAGAGGCAACACAAGGGTTACCTCAAACACCTTTTTTTTCGGGCCTTCGGGTCACCCTGACCCTGAGATAACACAAGTAGTGTGTGCATGTGTACTTGTGTTTACTGTTGTTGAAATATGTATTATTATTGAATTTATTATTCTGTTTTTTTATCTTTATTTTCATATTTGTGTTATTAGTTGTTCATTATTAGTTATTATTATTATTTTTATAAATATGCATACAGTAATATATATTGTTTTATTGTTGTTGTTATTATTTTAAATAAGCATTAATATGTAACTTTGTTTAATTTTGTGTGAACTGCAGTAGCAACTCAAATTTCCCCAGTAGTGGAAAGAATAAAGAAATATCATATGATATCATTTAACAAGACAAATCTTACTGGTACTACAAAAACATGGCAAATCGTCGTGTTGAATGGAATTGTGTCAAACGTCTTCCTGAAACTTAGAATGGCACAGACCACCCCATAGATGCCCCGAGAGCCAAATGTTGGCATTGCACATCTGGGAAATGTCCAGAATCTCTGCAGTTACAACATCTGGAGATAAATAACTCCATATATGGAAATGTAGTAAAATAAATGACCAGAGGCCAAAGCATGTCTCCTGGAGTCATCAGGGAAACATGAGGAAGTGTGCCAGAGAAAATGTGATGGAGGGGGAAAAAAATTAAAAAAGCAAAGGACTTGGTTTAAAATTGGAAGTTGGCTGAAAAACAGAATGAAAAAAACAGGAGGACTTCGCTGTTTTCTTGATTCTTGAATAGAAGAATCAGAACATTCCGTTAACAAGTTAAAAATACCAGAAAAGAAAAGGAAATGGAAAACAGAACGTTGCAGACGGATGACAAGAAGCAACTAAATTCAACACTTCCTCCTTGTACGGTGTGTCTGTTGTTCGCCTGATATGTTGAGGACTTTGTGTTTAATAATGTGGGAAACATGTTTACCAATCACGTCACCGTTTCTTTGTTCCTTTCATGTTGGACTTACTGTATCCCCGATCTTTAGTCCGGAGCACGACTTAAGGCCCGGGATGACTTCTCCGTTCAGACAGGTAGCATTGAAGGACAGAGATAACTCTTCTGGGACTCCTAGAAGCTCCAGCTCCACCTTAGAGCGAATTTTCTAGGATCAGACAAATGCAGGTGGAATGAGATCATGTCTTCGACACTGCAACACATTTCTGTCATTTCTACAGTACAACCAATTCTTGTTCAAGTTTAACTGTATATTGTTATGCATTTTGGGTAAAATAAACTGAATTAAAGAAAAATGTATTCCAGTAAATTAAAACCTTACGTTGGTGTAATCCGGAATTTACCGTCATTCATTTTTCTTTCATTTACAGTACTTTATTGGTCATTTTTGCCTGGTATTTTCTGCTCATTTTAAAGAAAATTAATGTCCGTGAATCTTAATGTCCTTCAACAAAGGTGGAGAGTTATGTAGTATAAATATTAAAGCATAAAAATAAAACCGTATTAACAGTTTTGGACTTAATTCAATTATTTTGTGGGACCTTTCTCTTCCTCCATATTTTTTGCAAATATTTGTAATTCGATCCTGCTCTTCAGTTCTCCACAGGGTAATGTTACTTTAAGAAAACAATGATCAACAACAATCTTTTAGGAGCACGCCAGGGACATTTTATTTACGTTAGGAATATGTTGAGAGGTTTTACTTTATAACGCCTTTAAACAGATCAATACATTTAACTAGTCTAGCAATGACAGTCTGAACAATATTGATTAAGGAAAGGATGGAAGTATTCAGAAAACATTAATGTGAAAAATGTTTTGTCAAGAAAATATCTTGAAGGAACAAAATGAAAGCACTAACCAGAAATAGAAATTCACAACATGGTTATAGCATTAAAAAAAGGGAATTGTCAAATTTATTTTGATAAGACAATTGTCATAATCATAATAAACTATATCATTATGATGATTTTGTTGGCCAGATAATACATGGGTAATTAAATTCATTGGTTACTTAAAAATATGTACAATTATTAACTCTTTTCTATTAAAATTGCATCAAATATTTTAAGACATTGGAATAACTCAGTGAAAAAAAGCAACATTTGGCACATGGGCTGCACAGGCTTAAACATTCACAGTGAGTTTTTATCAAAGACCAAATAGTTTTTCATGATAAATGCATGCTCATGTAACAGGCTCTTTAAGTTATATTTGAAGTTATAATTTTGAAATTATGATTCATAATCAATTCACCCAGTCTTGTCTCTTGAAGTGATGATCTAAAGTGGTCTTTAAAACCACTTCCTTCTACTGCATGTGATGAGTCAACTAACACATGGTTGTTTGTTGAAAAACAGCATGTGTGGTGATGTGTCACTCACAGCATAGGCCTTTAGAATGAGCTGGATCACGTTGCCAGAGTCATTGGAAAGAGTTCCTACTGTGGTTCCAGGGATCAGCTCGCTGAAGTTCTGAGAAACAAGTACAACAATGACGACGTGAAGTCAGGAAAATCAAAGCTTTCGTGATTTGATACGCGTTTGCTTTATCCCCAACAAATATTAAATTGATTCCTTCATGTGTGGATCTTAAAATAATGACAGTAATCCAAATGTATTTCCACATCCACCGTTGGGTTATTTTGAAAGAACTCTGCTTGCACTGCCTAAATAATGTTTGGACACACATTCTTCTGAAGAGGCAGAGTCAGCTGAGGTGGCCAAAGGTGTTTAAAAGACCTTAATTGCCCCAGTTTTCTACAGACAATGATGTGATGGTTTCCTCCTTAGACGGAGACCTTCCTTTTACACTGGGAAAAATAGATTTATACAACACCAGTGCCAAACTGGTACTCTAAAAACATTGGCAATTCTTAATGGTGCCTGCAACCAGGCATAATCAAGTGATAAACAAATACACAGCAATCTATTTATGGTTTTATATTCATCAAGTTTTTTGTTTTTTGGCAAAATACAAGCGATATCTAAAGGTTCAACACTTTGAACATTTTTCCATTGTAACAAACTGCAGAAAAACCCACAAAATGAATGATGAATTTATAACTACCTGCTGGTATATATCAAATGAAATGCAATGCAAATTGCAACCAATTAATGTACATAGAGTAATAATATAAGATAACTTAAAATTAATATCAGATATTAAATCGTACTAAATGTGTTTTTAAACACTTTAATTGAAGTTTTCCCCAAAAGGGAGTATATCAATCACAATTCTGCTTTTGTGGCTGAGGAAAAGTTTGTGTGTATAAATGTATTTTTCCATTGTTTTCTTTCACCAGGATATCAAACATGAGACCAAATGTGTATCATATTGTTGTTGTTTATCATAATTTTAGATAGTTATTACAATGTCAATTTTCTTGACAAGTTTTTACTAAAATATCTGTATTCTTGACCCTGAGCTAAAACAAGGGTTAAGGATGTGATATTTCTGTATGAATGTCAGGTAACACCCTCCTATAACTGACCTGGTAAAGAGGAACCACAGAGTTGGTGACAGCGAAGATAAGGTTGATGTTGTTCTCAGAGATCTTCTCTGTAATGAGAGCCAGAGAAGGGTAGTCCTGCAACATAAACACAAGTCAGCATTTTGTCAGATGCAAACAACAAATATAACTTAATCTGAAGTCACCAAGATCGTGGACATGCTGTACACATTCTCTGCATCCAGGTGACACTTTCCATCGTGGGGCCGGACTATACCAGAGAGACGTCCGTCCAGAGCCACGTGAGTCTTTGCATCCGAGGTGAAGATCAGGAGATGGGAAGCACCGGGACGCCATCCAATACGATCCTAGCAGCCGTCATAAATACAGTGAATACTGTCCCAGGGGTCAAGTGAAAATCATTTATATGTCACCTTGCAAACAGCGGCTTGGATGATAGCATCGAATCCTCCCTCCGGAGCATCTCGGTTCCTGGACACCATCTGCTTCCTCACCTCCTCCGTGAATCGACTCACTTCCTCAGTCAGAGACAGAACATGTTTGTAGCCAAACTGGGGCAAGCAGGTGGTATTGATGCTGTGAAAAACACAAGAAGAATGATCCACAAATCAAAGCAGTCTGTGGCTAAGGATCAGTGCTTCGACTCCTGGCTTTAATTTATAGTATAAAAATCTTATAGTCTTAAGAGACAGCTTTCAAATTATTTAGAAAAAAGAATCAACATGATTAAGTTAAGGTTTGATCAGACAATCTCAAACTTAACCCCAAATTAAATGTTTCTTGTTAACAAATTGTTGGGAAAAAATGTATGAACACAAAAAAATATATAAATGGTTAAAAAAACATTTTCTTAAACCTGACCTGAATCAGAATAACATACATATTGTTATCTCATATTTTTGAGTTGCACAATATCATATCCTTTTCTTCTAATTTGTCACAATGACGAAAAAATTATTTTCTTTTTAGATTTTTTCTAATAAATACAGATGAATCACATATATGATAGATGTCACAACACGATCTGGAGCATGCGTTGGTGTCTTCTCGTTTAGACTATTGTAACAGTTTATTTTCGTGTCTTAACAAGAAGGATCTGTCTCGTCTGCAGTTAACACAAAACTATGAGAGAGAATTCTGACCTGCTCTAGTAGAAGAACTCACATTTCTCATATCCTTAGGAAATTCTTATTTGTTCAGACTTTCCCCTGATTTTCTGGAACTCCTGTGTTTGTCTTATGTGTCTTGACCTTTTAAAGTATATATTTTAACTGTGCATTGTTTTTGTCTTTTTAAAGGGCTTTCTGACCCTGGTCTAGAAAGGCGCTTTACAAATAACCATTACTTACTTACTATATATAATTGAAATTCTATCTCTTGGATTAAAGCTTTCTGTGAGTCTGATAATAAACTACCAGATAATCCAATAGCTTGATTAAGCCTGCATGTAATATGTATTTGTTGATGAGGGGCAACATGTAGACATACTTAGTTTCCTACTGAAACCCATGCTAAGATCCAGAAACCAGTGTATGCAGATATTATGAACATGTTTATATCTCCACATGCTCCATCTCAAGTTTTCTCCGTACCGTCATGTGCTGTAATAGTCTATGATATTATGATATATGATATAATGCCCTGACAGAGCCATGTTGCATTAACTTAACTGAGGCTAGTGTAAGCAAGTCCGCTCGTCCCCAAAAAAACAACAATCTGGGTCACAATACTAGGCTTTCTTTTCTTTCTACCACTCAGCTCAGATTATACCTTAAATGTATTTTACCTGTAACATGGATTCTTTACAGCTTCTTCGGGGGAGATGTACATGTACGGAGAAAGCGGCTTGTCCACAAAAGCTCCGAAGCCCATGCGCAGGTTACTGGTGGTACGGTTCATGGCCTCAGCCAGACCCTTACCCAGAGTCCTCAGGCGAAACAGGTCATCGTACATGGAGTAGGAAAGGTCCATCAAATAGTAGAGGTCGACAGGGTAGTCGTCCACTTGACGAACCTTCACAGTGAAGCGTTTGGAGTCATCTTGGAGCAAGATTAAGATGCTGGATCAGGGAACTTCAATCTTTCCAAAGATGCTGAGAGGAGACTCACCTGGTCTGAGAGTGATGGAGAGTTTCTGAGGCTTGATCTGGGTGACGTCCTGTGTGGCTCCGGCAGCCTTCTTGCTGAGAGGTCGGTCTTCAATTACCTGAAGCCTGCTAGTTGGAGACTCCACAGCATGCGGAGCGCACCCTAGTTCTACCAGGTTACTCTTCAGGTCACAGCGAGAGGAGGTGGCGAGACCCTTACCAAATTCCTGCGGGAGAACATTCATTAAAGGGCAAATAATGAGTTGATTCCAGTGATAATAGATAGTGATAGATCTTGGACTTCTATTGTACTCATCAGTATGTGTCTGTTTGTACAAAACTCTATTTGCATTGAAATATTCACATTAGAAAATGTGCGTAAGCCCCGCCCACTTAAAACGCCTCGTTTTTCTGAATATGTCACTGGTTTACCATAACCACAGTCGAACATCAAGGTTTGTGATCGTCATTGTGCCGCTTATCCATGTAATAACTTCAATGAAACTGGCCGGTTAAAAGCTGAGCTATTGAGCATGGTTTATTTAATTATTCAAGACTGTAAATGGGGGTATGCAGTTTGGTTTTATTGAGCATTTCTTCACAATGTTGGGCTCAAATGACAATAATAAGTCTCACAAGACACCAAGGTATCTGGCCCTTGTTTTTGTGTTTTGGGACACCCATCTAGCAATTTGTCTAGGCTTGCTGAAATAGCAAGAACTGAAGTTATTTATAGTGTTGCATAAAATCCTTTAATAGCCCAAAACTCATTTTTGTGAGGGTTGGCAAATGGATTTTAAAAAGCTGACTCACCTCTTGGATGCACCATGCACAGCTGGGGTGCAGTGCCAAACACTGCTTACATGTGCTGGCCCCCCTGCTGGTGCACACGTTTGAGCCTGGAATAAGGCAACAAGTTTAACATCAGCATTTTACTACCACGCATGTGACTTCTGTCTGACTCAGAGTGAACACGTCAAAAAGGAATTAAAAAGTCCATCTCTATTATTAAATAAACAAACTAAAAAACAAACTTGAAAATTAAAATGTCAATACAAAGACACAACTAAACAGAAGTAAAGAATAAACTAATAAATATTTTCAAATTCAATAATAATGCCAAAGCATTTTTACACATCAGTTCCATTCCATCCAAGTGTTTTGGGGTCTGTAGATAAAAGAACAGGTACTGACCATTGCATCTACAAACGCTCTTTGGTTGAAAACAATTCATTTATTATCTGTATTCAAATAAGTTTATAAGACATTTGAAAAAAAAAGTATAAAAGAAACTAAAACTCACAATAAGCGCTGCTTATTCCGGTAAATATTAAAATAGCGGTCCAAAGAGCCACTCGTGCCGGGAGAGCATCCATCATGTGAGGAGGTAGAGGTGAAGGCATCTGACACTTACAAGAACTTGGACCCTCAAGACTCCACCGAGTCAATATATATTTGGCTGTGATGGGCGGGGACGGAGCAGGAGCCAAACTTAAACCTCCATGAAGCTTCCAGGACTTCTTTCTACACTGTTAAATGTATGTTTGCGCAAACGAGTACCTACTTGTTTTGCGTTCTGTTATCCAGATAATCGATTAGTGAAAGTGACTTTTATAAAAGTTTTGGAAAAACACATGTCAAGTTTAACACCCGCCACTCAATCCTCGGGGTTTAAAGGGTGTCAGGGCGACCTCTGTGGGTAAACCAACAGTACATACCTGCCATTATATCAGTATTATTTATTTAAAGATGATAGTGTCTTCTGCATTGGTAAGATACGTTTTACACTTCGATCAATCATTTTCAACTAATACACAAATGTGTCATCTATAATAAAACAATGTTATCTATGTTATTATTAATTTGATGCTCCAGCATCCAAAAGCCTAGGGGACAACACATAAATAAATAACTATATGAATAAATAACATATAAATACTCGGCATACTCAATAGGTATACCGCCAGCGATATGGTGAAAAGACGAAGTTTTAAAATATATGAGAAAATATATGTTGCAATAACGCAATACATAAACAATTGAATGTACAAATAAATAAACGTTTAAATGCATACACACAAATAATTAGCATCATTCCTATACAAAATAAAACCATAAATAATGTATTTAACTTTTTTATTCACACATTTATTTATGTATAAATACATGTATTTATATATTTACAAGTATCTCCTTTCGTAGAAATGCACATGCGAAACTATTATTTCGTTGCGTTCAGGTACCATCAGTGCCGTTGGATATTTAAGATGTTGTCCTTTAAGCAACGAAGAAGAGGACACTTGTTGACTCTTATTTAAAGTAAGTGCTGTATCAAGAATCCATCGAACAAATGGTCCGTTGCACATGTGTGTCATTGCAAACGGCCCAATTTATTCTTATTATTTTTCAAGTACTCTAGCAGTAGATGTCTCTCAAAAACCTACTATGGCTCATTTTAACTGACTGTAGGCTGGTGCAATTAAACCTCTCAGCGCTCCTGCCTGGAAGCCCAGAGAAATGGGCGGCGCTTACGGCAAAGAAAGCAGCTTATTGGTTAATTTACTACTGACACCTGGCTGGTCCAATGGACGTTCCTGAACCGCGAAGTTTCAGTGAAGCTAAATGTTAGCTTGGAATAAAACACCAGAGTGAAAGTTTGCCCGAAAAACCACCGAAGAAGAGAATGAGGAGTGTCTTGACATATACAGACAACTGACCCAAGGTTCTTGTTGCATGGACGGGAGAAAGTAGCGAGATGAGTCGGAGGAAGTAGAACAGGTAGAACCGCCATTCGTTTGTTATTTATCAAAGTCATGTTTTGTTAAAGTCCTGTTACTGAACCAAAAGTGCAACAGTTGTATCAGTAAATATCGCTCGTGACATGTGTCTTCACTTTTACATTCAGCACCTAATAGTTGTCATCGAACCGTTCATACAGTAACATGGCGCCCCCAAGCGGTGACACCTGAGAACTTCAAGCTCGCCTCTCAACATTTATATAATTAGAGAATCTGATTTTGGTTTCGGATTGGATAAAATCTTGAAATATTGTTGTTCAGAAGGGAAAAGGGCGTTATTTAATCTGGTTGGATCTTAGTTTGTCTATGTTGTCAAAAGTTTTCAGTAGAAGCTGGAAAAACTTTGGCCCCCAGAAATATAATTCGGAAAGGGTTTAAGCATTTCCAGGTCAAAATAATTTTTTCTTGTAATTATTTATTTTCTTGACTTGTTTTTCAACTGTTGCAGTGATAAAGTGCAAGAAATAGACTAAGCATTTTAGTATAAGAAAGTAAAATTAAACTAAAATCAAACTGTTCCCACTTAATAAACATAAAGAGTTGAATGACAAACAAAATTCAATGTTCAATATGTATGTCCTTTCTCACTTCATATAAATAAAACAATAATAATAATTAGAAATTAACCTGTCAACATAATTTCTAACCCCGATTCTTTGGTTTACTATTGAACTTTTAACCTTTTTCAATTTAATAATTTCAAAAAAATATAATTACACAATGTATTTGTAATATGTCTTGGGTCAGATGAATGGTCATGAAATCAATAAAGACAGAACCAGATGTTTACGTTATGTTTGTGCTTTGTCTCTAAATAATAAAAAACACTTCAAGTGACTGACACCAGTTTTTTTTACACTCCAGGTTGTCCACGTTGTCATGTGTTGTTCCATTTAGACAACCAACGATCTTGATTTGTTCATCTTCAAAAGGTGAGTCCGGATCAGGTTGATTGATTTGATGTCTTTATGTGAATCAAAGCAGATTCTGATCCGACCGGTGCTCTTGTCCAATCAGCTGCTGTGTTGCTGGGCCGTAGAGAAGTCTGGACAACATGCTTTGAGTTCAACTCCGAACGGTAAGTTTCTTCAAACTTCACTTAGTCATGCAGAAATGCACATTTTATGTTGAGTCACAGAAATGTTATCCTTATTAAAACTACACTTCCGAATCAATGAAACATGTTTCCTGGCACTACAGCACATTTAAATATTCCAAATATTGTTTTCATTTTGTCAAAGAACATGTAGTACATTTTTTCAAACACTGTGTGGCAATGTTGAGTCATAGATTATTATGTCAATCGATTCCATTTAACTACATAAACGAACGATGTATTTTATTGTGAAATATGTTAAACATTTGCAATATAAATTAAGAAAAACATATGTTATTACCGTCCAAAAAAACATATACTAATTCTTCCTTTCTAAGTGGCATTTTCTTTCACTAAAAGCAAGACTGCAACATAGAAATAAGAAGAAATAAGAATAAATTAATCAAAAAACGTATCCAATAATCAATAAGTTTTCATAGGCTTACATATATTTATATTCAACAGATTCTTCCACGTTTACGCCTCAAAAGTCCTGTTTGATTTATACTTATTTGACAAGTGTTAATCTCTTGTCTGTTTCTAAATAAAGCTTCTTAGATAACCACCGTACGTACATGTACGTTTAGTAAACTGTTTTAATGTAGTATATACTGTCATCGGTATAGTTGTGTGTCTTATTTGTAATTATCTTGACTCGACAAAGCATTTTCAGGTCAAGCTAACTATCTTTGCCAAATATCAAATATGATCATTCAATGTTATTGTATGTAAAGTCTTGTCAATTATTACGTTAACATATATTTATCACATTATTGCGCAAAGGTTAATGGATGTATCTTCTAAGTAAAGGCCCTTCAACTAAGAAACTAAAGTATTTTCAAATATATAATTGAGATTGATTCATTTGAGTTGTCAAGAATCTCATCACTAATATAAAATGGTGAATTCAGAGGGAATAGTCTGACAAATGCAGGAAGAGATTAATAAAAACTCCCTAAAAAGGAATGAAATTCCTTCAGTCTGAGCTGGTATCATTGCTGCTCATTCAAGATAACGGCTCATCTGTCTTTACTTAGCCTAATCCTTAGTGTTGTCTTAGGTTTTATGTTGGCATAAAAGGGTATAAAGAGTCTTGCACCAGCTGCTGAACAAACATTGCAGTATTTCTTTTCTCCTCCACACTCTGTGGTTCAATTTGTCTTTCCAAGAACTGTTGTTCTCACATGTTTGGAAAGTTTTGCATTTGCTCAACATTTCCATTTCTCTACAACCCTGTCATGCAGTTGCACAACCGATGAAATGAAGGGCCTGCTCTAATATGGATTCTTGGCATCTGAGTGTATCTTAAATTATTCAGTCCAACAACTATGTTGGTCTGTGCCTTTTTTTTTGTTGTTGTTTTTGTGAGTGGAGAGGTAGCTCTAGTCCAAAGGTTTGTGGCATAGTTCTTGCAGACCATCCACACTGAGGTGTTGACTTAAGATAATGAATGGGCTCCAGGGGGTTACAACCCTCCCGTCTGTTTTGCTTGAATCCTCGTTCAGGACTCGAGACCCGGGAGCTGAGTGACTGAATTAAAATCCTGGAGAGAGCAGCAGGGTTTCCTTCCAGAGGCCGGCGACTTCAAGCACAGGCATTTCAAGTGGCAATAAAAGCAACTAGCATGTACTTGTCAAGGACTCGCATGCAAAAAAGGGGAGGGCGCAAAGCAGCTGTTGGAGGAGGAGGGAAAGACAAAGAAGGAGCAGGGGGCTGTCCTTACTTGCTCTTGGACAGCAAGGCTGGATGTGGGAGGAGGCAGAGAGGTTGCCGAATAAAGAAAAGGGAGAAGGAGAGTAAAAACCAGCAAATACTATGTGTGGTGTGTAAAAGGTATAAACATCTTTAAAGAGGGAAGTGTCTTGGAAGCCTCGTCTTCTTCTGAACATAGGATCATGGAGCAGGGCTGGACTCTCCCTTGGCTGGCTTTGCTCCTGCTGGCTCTGCTCGGGCTCCCCGGAGCGTTGGGTTCGGACTTCCAGCATCACCGCTACGAGATGATGGTGCGAGCATTGTTCGCCGTGCAGAGCGAGTGTCCCTACATCACCCGGGTGTACAGCATCGGGCGCAGCAGGGAAGGACGACACCTCTACGTGCTGGAGTTCAGTGACAACCCGGGGATCCACCGACCATGTGAGTCGCACTTGACTGTTTACTTTGAAGCGCGTTGATTTGCAACAACAATAGTGCAGAGGAGAGAAAGCATGTTTGTGCAGACGTTGTGGTCAGAATATTCCACAGGATAAAATTTAGATGGACTGACGTGTTTTGCACGTCATTAAAGGAAGTCAAAATCTGCAACCAAATGAGCCTGGAGGCGAATTTTTAAAAGTGTATTTCTCAAGTATGTGGGTGGATTAAGGAGTCTGTAAAAGGATGAGCTGGCCTGTGTGAACGGCTCAGGTTGGAAAAAAAAGTGAGCGAACATCTGTGATTCATTTAATACAGTTGCCATCTGCACTGCAAAAAGGAGAAAGTTGGGGGGACACTAAATAGTTTTCTCCAATCCACTTATTCAAATATCAGTGACTTGTTACTGTTTAAGTTGATATTATGGGGTTATCAGTGCATAAAAGTTGGTAGTTGTCTGCAGTTTCTGATCAATACGTTCTATTAACACACAGGTACGAGTGTGAACAATGGGCTTCTATGCTCATGGCTTTGGCTCACTTGCCAGCAGGGGTCCCTGAAAAGGGGAAACATAACTAAATAAATAAGACTCTTGAACAGAGCTATTTCGCAATCTATGATTAGTTTAACACATTGGATGACTTTAGAAACAAAGACAATATTGTTAACAATGTTTTTGTTTTATTTTATTTTATTTTTTTATTCATGCTGTCAAGAAGTCGCAAAACATATATACAGTATAGCTGGAAAAGACAACTTATTACTTGAGTTTAGCACTGTTATAATAGTATTGTTAGACCAGAATTATTACGTACAACAATAATACATGTATAAAACTATATTTATTTATTATTTTTTTTAATAAGAAGAAAAAATGCAAAGATTAAAGTGAAAATGTGGTTTGACTTAACCCTCGTGTTATCTCAGGAGACAATCAAAACAAATGTTTGAGGTCTCACTTGTGTTGTCTCCGAGTCAAGATAAGTGACCTCCACCACTGCATGTGTATTCATGGGAGCCAGGGAGGTCGTTCCCCTTTGACCTAGAGACCACACAAGGGATACCGCAAACACATTTGTTTCCGGGTCACCTTGACCCCGAGTTAATACAAGGTTTGAAATGGCAATGGAACATGAGACGTGACATGATAATGACAGTTCAAATTTAACTGGGAGGGAGTGAGGGACACATTGGACAGCATGCCAGTCCATCACAGGGCACAATAGAGATTTTTATAATTCAAAATTTGAAAGAGAAGTTATTTAATTTGAATTAAACGAACACTGTCATCACTATATCTCTGATTAAATGGCTCCTCAAACCGACAGATTCCAGGAGTGGGATTGAACAGATTCTGTTGCCAGGTGACCATTTCATGTCTCTGATTGGCTGAGCATCTCGATTCAAAGGGGGATTTTTTTCGCCCAACAAGGAGGACGTGATGGACAAGAAGCAATTTTTCTTAAAAAGGTTTTTATTTAATTTTTATTTATTTAAAGTGGGAACTTATGGTGAATTGTAAAAACTCCACTTCTCCTAATAGAAAGGCGTTAAACAAGTAGACATTATTATTATATTATTTTTATTATTAATTCAAGTAAAGGCAATCCTATGTCTGAAGGTAAACATGACGTATCACTTTTTAATATATTGTAAATATGATTAATCAGAAATGATGCTGAACATGCTGAGCTAATAACACCAGATTCACATATAAATAACCAGATTTGGTAATGACTTGTTGCAGAATATTCTGGTGTAAATAGTGATGATGGGCTTTCGAAGGTTCATCGTCCTATTTGTTAAAACTTAGTTTAGTTTTAACTTTAGTTTTAGTTTAAAAAATATGGTCAGGTTTAAGTAGAGCTGTGTATTGGCAAGAATCTGGCGATTCGATACGCATCACTGTACACGTGTGACAGTACGATATATTACAATATAGTGCTTATTTCAAAGATACACTTTTTCTGGCTTTTACAACAAAGAAATGAGCAAATACTTCCTATAATCAAATGTGAAAGTGCTTGTAGTAAAGGGCTTCTCAAAATATTAACAAAAAATGTAAAATTATATTAAAAATTCTCTGTTAGTGTTTTATTTTTAAACTTTAAACTTTGTTTTAAAGCCAAAATTAGTCCAAACATCAGCTTTAAAAGCTGCTAAAGCCTGGTCTATCCATTCTTTTTCAGTCATTGCTGCCATTTCGCCAGTTTTGTTGTTACTTCGGTACAGAAGTGAGGAAGTGACGAATGATGTCAACTAGTTGCCAGAGGTTTTATTTTACCACACAAACAAACGCTGTGAATATTTGAGTGTTAATTATAAAATAAAACATCGAATGATTGATTTTTAAAAACACCCTATTTAAATATAAACCATAACATAACTTTAAATTAAAATAAAATGTTATTATTCAAAGATAAGAATAAATAGATTATTTAGATTATGTATTTTTTTTAAATATCGATACAGTATCTGGTAGAAAAACATCTCTTTTTCGTTGTATTAATATTTTCTTACACCCTTAGGTGAGTTTATTTTTTTAAATATTTAGCAGTGCCATCTAGTGGATTGTGAGAACAAGGTCAGTGCTTCATGAAGCTTCATCAGCTTCTACTAGTCTAAAACAGAGTGTGGTCATTTTGTTTCTCCCTACCATTGAAAGATGAGGTGCCGCTGTGTAGAGAATCCCGATTCGATGAGCAATGCTAGCTTCATGCCCATGAAATACGGTTGACCCCAAAATGATTTGCTATCCAAGAGTCACGGAAACTGGATTGAGAAGTATATACCAGTAATTGCACACGTTATGGAATTCTTAACACACACAAATTAAGAGAAATTTAGATTTATTTCTTACATTATTTGGTCTCTCTCTCACTATTTTCACACGCCCCTTTATATAATTTACTTTTAGAGATCTATTATATACCTCTATGCTGACAACAAATACATGATAACGTACAATCTATAATAAGAGTTATAAGTCACATTTATCCTCTTATTTTCCAGTAATGTTTTCACTCGAGTGTGCCGCTTCCTCGTTTCACACATTCTCTTGACATCATTTTGCGTCGGTGAATATTTCATAATCGTGGATACATTAAATATACATCAGTTCCTTCAGTGAAAAGTCAGCTGAGCTCTATCGTCTATTCTTAGAACATCCAAACAATCCCATTGAAATTTCTTCGATTTTCCTCAGAATATTTCTCCAAATACCCTAAACTGAACATGTTTTGCGTGGATTTGTACACGTTGACATGTTTTCCAGTAAGGTTTGCCAGGAGCCGAATAGACGGGGCTTTGAATAAGCAAGTTGTATTTAATTATTTGAAACGATTGAAGAGAGTTCAGAGAGAATTTTAGAGTTCAACACAAATTAAGCAAAAACTGGAAACATCTGTTGGGGAAAGATAAAATTCAGAGGCAGGAAAAAACTTTTTTTTTTTGGTTTCATTTCACAAATGTATGTTTGGGGATTATACAAGTTTAACTACTTATTTCTTGGTTGAACACTGTTAGAACTTGATGCTTTGGTTTTTCTTTGAACACAGAATCAATCTTTACTGTGTTACCTTTGATAAAAGTCGAGGGGACAGTATTTGTAAAACAACGATCGACAAAAAAGAGTCCAAGCATGTGTCACTCTCCGGAAATACTGAGAAAGTCAGCTGCCACAAGAGCTTCCAGACCGTGCTAGAGATAAACAAAGCTTGGAACGAATCTTCTACACAAGAAGATATAAACAACTAGCTCACAGAGAACCATCTGACCTGACATCATCATGGAGAAAGATAGGACGCAGTTCAGTCGCTCAGCAGTCCATTTGAGTTGAGTGCTCTGGTAATAAACATCACATGGGAAATGTATTTATACATTTATATTGTTCCTACTTACAGGAAACATAAAGCTCAATGTGAATTAGCCAATGTTATAGCACATTCCTTGTATGATTATACTGTATATTTTGGCTTGTTTTAGTTGGTTTTCCTTGAAGATTTTAAGTAAAATACTCCTGTGGGGGAGAATAGCCCCATATCTACGAGGAATGAACTTTTGGCGGACTCTCAATTGTTTCTGCCGTTTGCACTTGCACTGGTTTCCTTCAGTAGAATAGAAGGATGTGAGCATGTCGGCCTGCAAGGTGACTGAGGGTAAAAACAGGAACTGAGTACTTTTAGTTGAGGAGTGCCTTCAAGTTTCTGGGTTAACCCCCTGTTCACCCTTTTTAGGGAGTTCTTATCTTTCACATTTCTATGAATACGTGTGCAGTAGCACTGAAAAACTCTTAAATCAGGATATGTGTTGACTTTTGTGTCCATAAATATTTAAGATTAGATCAAACGTGATATCTTGAAATAACACAGACACTCTAAATATTTAAGAGTTTCATTAGGTGCCAACAGATTAGTTACATGGTAGCAGTTCAAGGGTCTTTGAATACCACAAAATTGACCGATGAAGAGACCCCAGTAAACACGGATCACTACACTGATGGAATCTTTGCAAAGTTTCCCCGCAATCAGTGAAAGATAACAACAAGAATGTCTGCTAACTTTTTTCAATTCATTCAATCAGATTGTATCTCATGTTCCTCTTTAAGCTGCACTCATTCATTAAGGGATGCAGATCTTGACCAGAGTAAACTATAAAAGTTGAAGATTATTATTGTATAAAACTCATTTGGGGCTCAAAGGATTGAAGCCAAACCGTGTGATAAGAGATAAAATGTAGTTTACAGTTATATATAAAGAAATATGTGTATAGGACAAGTCTCTCCAATTTTCATAAATTAGGTAAATGTATAACATTTATAAACTGTTTCATTTATTTTGAATGTCACTGAAGTCACCGGGCGGATGGGTCCTATCCAAGCTAGGCCGGGGACGCCCTGTAGAGGTCGCCATACTGTCCCAGGGCACACATGGATTCATAACCATTCAGTTGTGGAGTTAAACATGCAATAAAGGGGAAAACTTACACAAGCTGGAAGGGAACCTACAACCTCTTACAGTGATAATTTACCACCAAAAGTATTTCTCTTGAAATTGTCAAGAGTATATTGACCATGGTTCGTCTCCCGTGTTCCACATTCTGTCTGTGTCTCAATCTGCAACCACATGTCTTCCATCAAGTAAATCCTCCTCCTCCTCTGATCTGTTGTTTCTACGTTGGTTGCCATTTTGTGCGTCTCAAGTGTCTCCATTCAATGGCCGTCTACCCCAACCCTCCCTTTTCTCCTTCCCTTCTCTTGACGTGAAGACGCGTTCGCTTTTACTTGGGTGGTGAAGCATGTTGAAATGTTTATTATTCTGTGAAAGCCAAGGCAGAGGTTGGTCATAACTGCATATATACAGTACCCAGCGTGTCCCTCTATGAACAGACACCCAGACCATATGTTCATGCCTCTTAGATGGTGTGGAGGGACTGGTAAAGACCATCAAGACAGGATAGGAAGAGAACGTTTGGCCTGTAAAATTAACTATTATTTAAATATTTGATCTTTTATTGTGAGCAAATTAACCTGTCTGGTAGTAGAGGTGGGATATTTTGCCCGAGGCAAATCAGTGCAACATGTAGGAAGTGATGTATCTGAAAACCATTGAGAATGTTACTTAAAAGAATAAAAAATTACTAGTCAAAACAGATTCAGATGTTCAGCCACACCCGTGATTATTTGAGGATGGTTTCCACTGTTTTTTTGGTGCCTGATAATTTTCTCTTTTATTTGAGCTTTTATGTGACTGATAACTTGTGTTCAAGACCAAACTTTTTCCTCTGCTGCTTTCTGGTCTTCTCCAGCTTTTTTTTTCATATCTGTCCTCAACCTCTTATGGTCAACGTATTGATGTTCATCTCACACAATAGATTTGTTTATTTTTACTCACTCTCCTATCAGCTACTTCGATAATGATAATATACCATCAAGTTCTGCCTTTTTCTCGATCTTGAATACTATGTGATTTGTTCATTAAATTAATAAGATATTAAAACACATTCCCTCAATCATTTTTTTATTACTCTCGTCCACTTTTACTTACTTACTTGGCTCAACTAAAGGTGTCATATGTGTCTCAAGGCTGATGAAAACATGTTTTTTGGTGTATAAAAAGGGGATCACAAAAGTGGGACACAGCCCTCAAGAGAGCAGAGAGGGTAGAGTTGTGAAGTGGAACAGTTGGGGCTGAAACAGACCACAGATGTTTGCAAAAGTAATTTGACCAAAAAAATTATTGTGGATCTGAAGCTAAAAAAGAATAATTCAGGAAAGGAAGTGCAGCTCTGTATAATCTGGAGAAAACCTTCCCCTGAACAGTTTTTTCAGGGGCACAAGGACCCAGAGTGCACAACTAGGAGATTAAAGGATAACCTTGAGGGCAGGACGACTTATTTATACTGCTCTATCAGGGGGTCATGGTGTTCAGTTTCCTCTCAGCAAAACATTCGCTTTTCTGAACCAGCAATAAAAGTGGCTCAAACGTGACCAGAAGTCTACATGTGCGTCTGCTTGTAAAACCTAAATGTGTACGAGCTCCTGCTGTCTAAATATATCATGTCGGCATTCATCATCTCTTTGACTTTTCACCTTACCCCCCCACACACCCCTCAATTTACCCTCTCTGCTTTATCCCCCAGTGGAGCCTGAGGTCAAGTATGTGGGCAACATGCACGGCAATGAAGTCCTGGGCCGCGAGCTGCTCATCAAGTTGTCCCAGTTCATGTGTGAGGAGTATCGAGCCGGCAACCAGAGGATCATGAGGCTGATCCACGACACACGCATCCACATACTGCCCTCCATGAACCCCGATGGTTACGAGATCGCTGCTGAACAGGTAATGTGGCTCCCCGGAATCCCCTTCAAGGCTTCGAAATACCTCTCTTGAGATAATAAATGGCAGACATTCTCCTCATTTTCCTGAAATAAACCTCAGTGTTTTTCTTGTGACTCGCTTGTTGTGTGAGAAATTCACTTTCCAGAGCGAGCACCAAGATATGTAGTAATTATACAGGCCATGAAACAAAATCCCCCCCGAAGCACATTTCATACTCCTGCTGTTTCTTCTCGCAATGAGACTGAACATGTGAGTGACGACAACAAGTCAAGGCCTTACAAACTGATACTTAACTCGACATGTCTAATCAGAGATGCTGAAGGACAGAATAGCTCGACAGCAGACTGCGAGTGATGCTTGTCTTTCTGAAAGTCTGATTATGGCGTATGAACTTTCTTGTGTTGTCTCTCGGTCAAGGTGACCTGCAACACTGGATATGTCGTTCACCTTGACCCAAACACTACACAAGGGATACCTCAAACATATTTGTTTTCAGGCCACCGAGTTACCTTGACCCGGAGTTAACACAAGGGTAATGATCTTGAACTATCTTGGGGCATCAAATAGTTTTTTTTAAATATTTCTTCCAACTTCAACTTTGGTTATTGAGTACAAGGAAAATGACACAAATTCACAGTAATGTCGAGGCCAATACTATACTATAGTAGTCGTAATGCGTCATCTGTGGGTCAACAGGGTCCCGAGTTCAACGGCTATCTGACTGGCAGAGGGAACGTCCGGGATGTTGACCTCAACCGTAACTTTCCGGACCTCAACGCCCTCATGTATTACTACGAGAAGACCAACGGACGCAACCACCACCTGCCGCTGCCGGACAACTGGGAGCAACAGGTCAGGAACTGCTGGACTGAAGACACTTGAGATTTGAGCAGATTTTGAAGAGGCTTCCTCTGGCTTTATTTCTTTCACTTTGGAAATGACATAAGACCCTGCTGGAGCACTGCATAAATATTTTTTTTTAGATAAAATATTTACAGTCTAGACTTGAGATCTACAAAACAAAGTCTGGAAGAATGGTCTCGCCTTTTCTGCAACTATTTGAGGGCCTTGTGATAATCTTTTCAATGTGAATATCATGAGAGAAGATTTAAACCCTGGGGATGATCATTAAT
Source organism: Callionymus lyra (assembly GCF_982586985.1). Lineage (NCBI taxonomy): Eukaryota > Metazoa > Chordata > Actinopteri > Syngnathiformes > Callionymidae > Callionymus > Callionymus lyra. Next base: position 19,428,372 of record NC_141823.1, read on the forward strand.
GATTAGCAACTAGATGTAGCTTCATGAGGTGTTCATTTTCTTGTGCACAGTATGATGTTGAGCTTTTTTATTCAGAACAAAGCTTACATAATACTTTTAAAGAACATCCTTCAAAAGATGGAGCATCTCAGGTTCAACATTGTAAACATTTGAACACGAAAGTTGGTGCTTTTTTTCCACGATTTTCACATGCCCAATTAAAAACAATATGTATTTGATTTGCACAGTGAAAGCTGCTGCATATTTCATTCGCATTCCAGACCCAGAAGTTGTTACTTTACAGTCCATGTCTCAGTGGAATTAAGTAGATATAACAGATGTTTTACCTCAGATGATGATGTGATCCAAACTTTGTTTTTTACGTGAGTGAAACTTTTTCCTCCTTTTGCTTAAAACCCACCACATTACATGTTACATAGGGAAGATTAAAAAAGTAAAATGTTGTAAAATATATATAAGTCGTCTTTATCATTACCAGTAATACATGATTTATTAGAATTTAATTATAAATGGGTAGAGATGAACCAAAATTAAAATGTGTGGTTGGCCAAATAATATTATATGGCTGAAAATCAACGTTTTACATTCATAATTCTTAATTTCTGACCCTTTTTAAATATCCCTGCAGACTTGACTTTTGGAAAATCAACAACAAAGTTTTAATTTATAATAGTCCCATAACAGAATGTCCTTAACATTGACAACTAGACTGAGAGAAGGACTTTTGATCAAAGTCTCATCCAGTGCATGGATGTGGACAAAGAACTTGTGCATACACAACAGACTCTGTCGTGGTGTGGCCTGAGATAAACAGAATTAATAGTATAAAACATCTTTGACCCTTTTCATTTTACTCTATAAATCTTCTCCTACTCAAGTATTCTGAGAAATGAATGAGTTTGGTTGATGGATTAAGATCGATGTCAGAAATCTTTCTCACAGTGACCAGATGAATGGAATTGTGTTCAAGTGTGTATCTTGTTGTCCATCATCAAATACGTTCAGATTTATTTGCAGGCATGTGTGTCAGTGCGTGCTACACACCCTGCATGTATATATGGTTTGTCATATGTCACTCATCACCACAGTGGCGTGTCTGCTAACACAGAACCGCTGGTCATAAACATCTGCCAGCTTTCCAAACAGTCTTCTCGGGTTGGTAGTGATGCGTTCAAGGCCAGAGTGACAAAGCTGGTCTTTGTTTATTGACCTGCGTTCCTCATTCAAGCTTAGCTCTCGTCTCCAATTGGATGTATAGCTACAAGCATGGTTGCACTAAACTGAGGGGTGAGGGGGGGTTAAGAGCAGCTTAATATTGAAGAGTGGTTATGAGTGGATGACACAGTGTAATATGATTCTGAATCGACATTCTCAAACCTTAATACATTTTTTGATTTAAAAGAAAAGCATAAATAATAAAAGTTTGGCTCAAATATGTTAGTATCCTCATAATACCTTTGTGTGACCTGATTTTACTGAATGAAGCCATGTTTATATTTGAGAAAATAAATGCATACACACTTGTTCTCAGGTGGAACCGGAGACCTTGGCTGTCATCAAATGGATGCAGAGCTACAATTTTGTCTTGTCAGCAAATCTTCACGGGGGAGCAGTGGTGGCGAACTACCCTTTCGACAAATCAAGGGACCCCCGCATCAGAGGGAGGACCACGTACGCAGCCACGGCCGATGACAAGATATTCCGAAATGTGTGTTTCCCGTGAATTTATCCTTCCCCAAATGCCATTATGAAACCATATCATGTTTGTGTTTGTGGGGTCAGCTGGCGAGGACGTACTCGTACGCTCACAGCTGGATGCACAAGGGCTGGAACTGCGATGACTACTTTGATGAGGGCATCACCAACGGAGCAAGCTGGTACTCGCTCTCCAGAGGTCAGTGCCGACATCTCACCATTGATTCTTCAATGTTTCATAACATACGAGCAGTAACTTTCAGTTCCGTCACTGCTGTAACAGCTTGTTGCCACCCTGTCACAGCAGGAGGGTTTTTACCTTCAGGGCTACAGCTGGACTCTCCTGGTTCACTCGATTATATGAGGATTCCAACATTGAGCAATGAGTCGGTACATGATGGACATTTCTATAGAAATAAAAACAAACTAATTCTTAATTGTACTTCAGTAAGTCTGGCCCGGTTTATTCTATAAATGCTAATCTTGAATTGTATACAAAAACGTAACATATCTTAAAGCATATAAATGAAGCCTCATTTACTAGAACAATCTATCTCTGTAGATGGTTCTGATTCAGCAGATTATCCTGTGAGCTTTAGTATTTAGATTTAATATTCATGTATTTTAATACAATTTCTATATTATTCATCTTGAGCCCAGAATTTGAGAAACGCATATTATTTGTTTTATCTTAATAACACACTCCAATCTAAAAGAGACTTGAATATGTTTAAAAAAAAAAGTGTTTGGTTCTGCCTTGGCAAGTTGTTAGTATGTTCAGCCTTTTTTTAGGTTAGATTTGTTAGGAAAAGGGACTCTCTTTATTGTTTGTTTTTCTTTTATAATTGCCTATGTAATCCTTTGTTTGCTTTGGTTACATTCTAGCAGGCAGGACTTATTCCATGTGACAAAAAAACTTGATCTCACTCTTTGCACTGTCCTTTCATCTATCGCTTCTTTCAGCTGCTTCCACAAGCTTCTGCTGGCGATAGGCAGGACATCATATCTGACCTCAATTTTGTCCTTTCCTTCTTCAGCTTCAATTAATGATAATAATGATAAAACACTTCTACACATCGAATTCTGGAATTTTTGCATTCACTGAAGAGTAAATACTGTCATATTTCCACTCTTCTATTATATATATATATCCCTAACACATTTAATCCACTATATAATTCAGCAGAGTTAGTTGTTTTCCTGCACAATTTTTAAAAACAAATTGTCCCAACATATGACTATTCTCCTTCCTTAAAGTTGTGCCCTTGCTGACTATGCATTATATTTGAATTGAATGTAATTTTCAAAGGTAGTCACAAACTATTTTAGCCATCTTTTATGATGCATTTCTTTTGAAAATTGTGACTATGGATTAGTACCAAACGTGTCCACAAGAGGGAGGCAATAAACCATGATTGATCAAATTCAAGAGAAAAAAATGGCAGAGATTGAACACAGATGTCTTTTTCCTCTTCCACTTTTGTGGGTCAGGTCGTGGTCTCTCAATCTCTAGGGTAGCCACCCTATAGAGAAGACTAATTTAAGCCAATCTTGTTCTTTAGGTCATATAGATAATGGGGACATGGATCCATTACAGCAAACATCTCAAAGTAAACAACCTGAAGGGTTGATAGCCAACTCAGAATCAGAAACTGAAAAGGTGACCCTAAACATCATCAGTTGGTCACCAGGCTAACGGTGTCTTTGACAGAACTTAAGATAATACAGAACAGACAAATAGAAAGACCTCCTTGAGGACATAGAAGCGAGACATGATAAGTAGGTAATAGTTGAGGCATTGATGGTTGGGAGCGTCACAAGAAAAGAACTGGACGAGGGGTACTGTGTGTGCAGGAAAAAACAAATGGAAAGTATAAACCAGGAGCATCAGAGGTTGGTTTAAGCTCATTCGACCATGAGGAGAACAACCTTCACAATGTCTGGACTCTAGACATAATGGTTTGAGTTGAATCTTGTTGTTATTTTAAGGAACAAAAAGAGGAAGATTAAGAACCTAAAGGACAGCTATGAGCTTGTGGGACTGAAGGGTAATAGTAAGCTTAAGATAGTGCTTATGTCTGATGGCTTGTTGTACCCAAATGTCTTTAATAGGATATTTGGTGTTTGGGATGCATTGAAATGGATCATTTATTAGAAAAATGTTATCAAAATTCTGCTACTTCTCCATCCGTCTATCTGCTACTGATGTTGGAAATGACACACATTTCCTTTGCTTTCAGTTGAATTATGTTTTTAAGTAGTAATTCAGGCACAAATACTTGACATAATGGTGTCGATGCAGTGGTTTCTGATGACCATGAACTGTCAAAATACCAAACCTTCTCTTTTGACTTTTGCTTTTCAGATAATATTCAAACTCACAAGCAGACTTTTTCAACACTTTGCAAAGGGCTGACAGTCGGTTGTTAAGTCGTTGAATGATTGACTGATTCATCTTTGGAAACAGCTGAAGGCTCGATCCACGTGTTGAACGGGGCGGAGAGACAACCTTGGAAACATTTCAAGTATCAACAAATGGCATCTGTGAATCACCGAAAGCATTTGAGTCGCGCTCGTCACTCATGTGACCTTGTCTTTCTGGAGACATTACAATATTGCAACAGAGACAGCAGGACGGTCTGCAGCGTAGACTCAGATAAATGCTTCTCACAGTCTTTTGTTTTTTGTTGATGAAGTCTTTTTTATATACAGTGAAGTTTCTTCGTCAGTGAAGTACTTGTACCTTTGTTTTTCTGTTTGAGCGTGCGTGAATGTCAATGGAGATGGTGAAATAGAAACTGTGCTTCAGGGAAAGCATTTGATGCTGAACTTTTCTACCGTCAGTCTTACTTATTACTGACTTATTACTGCCACATAGCCAGTAATAAGTCAGACTCATTCCTGTCAAGGGTTGTTTACAAAGCTCTTTGATAAGTCCGCCATCACCACTATCTCATGTATTGGGAGAAGGACTAATGAACAAGAAATTGTGAACCTGGAGAAGTATAACTGTGCAGCTGTATTGGTGAGATGATGCCTGATGTTCACCTCGACTATGTTGCAGGTATGCAGGACTTCAACTACTTGTACACCAACTGTTTTGAGATCACTCTAGAGCTGAGCTGTGATAAATTCCCTCCCGCGTCTGCACTGCCCAGAGAGTGGTTGGCCAACAGAGAGGCTTTGGTCTCGTACCTGGAACAGGTCACAGACACACACACACACACACACACACACACACACACACACACACACACACACTCGCATGAGCTCGATGATAGTACACAAAATGAATCATAGTGAGCTAATAGGGAGGAATACACATCACAGTAACTGACTTTTTATCTCTGATTTTGGCACAGAACAACAACGAAGATCCAAAACAAATTTTTATCTCACTTACGTCATCGTCTGTGTAGAAGTGCAGCTTAAAACTCAACAGCTCAACAAATATCTTTATTTCTTAAGTACAGTTTTTAGCATCTTTACTTTACCCAATTAAATTATTTTGTGTGTATTTAGAACGTATAATATATGAATTAACTTTCTTAAAGACCACAATAGTGTTATCAGAAAACATGGCAGTACTATTGGTTGAAATGTGTTATTTACCAGTTTAGGATTTTTATTTTATTCAGTGTTTTATGCTTTATTTGTAATTTAATTTTTTAGGAACTCTGTTATTTAACTGTAATATAAACTTTGTTCTTGTTCTTATTTTTATTATTTTATTAATTATCGTCTGTATTGCTGTGTATTGCTATTTGGAAAAACAATTTCAATCAATCAATAAAGTTCTATCTATCTATTTATGACCATTTTTATTTAATATGTTTTATCTGTAATTGTCACTCAAACCTGATATATTTGTTTGATATTCTTGTCAGGTTAAAATCAAATGTATTTTTTATTATTAATCATTATGATCTATTCCGGAAGCTGAAAAACAAAAATATATAAAAAAAAGTTTCAGGTGTTTTTGTTAATTGTTTTGCCCTGAAACTATAAAGCATTAGACTGTATTAATTAAGCTGTTATTGATCTGATATAAGCATGTTTGTAAACACAATTGAATGTTTTGATGTTATACATTTTTGTATAATGACCATTATTATGACTTTTGGACTAGAACATGATTTAGTTGTGTAGTTTAAATGTGTCTCCACCTTCTTTAGGTGCATCAAGGTTTGAAGGGGATGGTGTATGATTACAACAACAATCCCATCGCCAACGCAGAGATTTCCATCGCCGGCATCAACCATGACGTCACCTCTGGTCAGCTTCTTTCCCGATGAGTCAAAAGATCATTTAATGTATCAACATTTTGATTGACTTTATACGATGCTGACCCAGGATCTGACGGAGATTACTTCCGCCTGCTGTTGCCGGGCACCTACACGGTCACAGCCTCGGCTGCCGGACACCTTCCTTCGACTAGTACTGTGACAGTGGGGCCAGCTGAGGCCAGCCAGGTAGAAGTTCCTTCAACATTATCGTTTTTCTCTTTCATTCTGAGACCCTCGTGTTTTCTCTTGCAGCTTAATTTTTACTTGAAAGTTGCGCCGAAACAGAACCTGAAAGGGAAGCACCACCATAGCAAGAAGAACCTGTCGTCTCCAAAGGCTCCCCTGAAGCTGGGTCCGAGATGAAACCCCCACCTGCACATACGCCCCACATATTTAAACACACAATTCTTCTGGGTGAAATGAACACACCACTTGTATTTTTTTGACTCTATATTTGTAGTCACACAGCTAAATGACATGTCTTTCCTTGGTTCTGTACGTGTTGCTCTCATATTGTATTTATGTGCTGTTGTTCACAGTGTTGATACCAAGTCAATAACCTGATTTTTAAACCATAAAGTGTGGAAATAAATGTTGTTACTACACACTGATGTCATTCATTTACCTTGTTTTTATTACATTTTAAGCACATTTCGATCAGGGGAACTCCATCGTCTTGTTTGTTGGGTCAACTTATTTGATCTTAATACATTAGGTCACTGACCCCAGAAAGGTCAGATCCATGTTTACAAAACAAGAGCTTTTATGTTTGTTCTTTATAAAAAGTATTCTTTTAAATAAAAGGCAGAATTCTGAGTTGACTACAATGATTAAGAACACGACTCCATTAACAACTGATCATAAATTATTAATCATTATCAATTTATTTTATTTGTATTTTTAAAATACACTTTTAACACTAGTAAATAATTAAACCTTAAATATTTATTCTTATCACAAAGCTCAATACGCCATGATTTATATTTATCAAATAATCAGTATATTGTTCTTATGTTTTGTAGATCAGTATAACAAGTGCAACATACTTAAGCCATGCAGGTGTTTTAGTCTGTTTTTTATCATTGTTTTATCTTTTTTTCTTTCCAACCAAATTAATAATGTTCCCTGCGTCACCAACTATAGAGTGGTAGACGTTTTCTAATGTAAATTGCTGTAAAACACCTGCTGGTGTATCATTTAGTCCTTTTAAAATTAACTGAAACTGAAACAATGGCGCAACAGAGAATTTGTAGTTACACTGTTCAGACACTGGGGGAGCTAGAAACAAGATTATAATTATTTTTAAAGCCTTATTAAAGTTTTCATGTAGCAATGTTAAATCAAAACAGTAACAATTGAGTCTATAAGTTATGTTAATGTTCTGATTTAACATTGCTTCATGAAAACTTAAAGGGTTTAAAAGGGTTCTTTTATTTTAGCTGATCACTTTTTATATTGATTTAACAGTATTATTGGTCAAATTGAAAAGGGGAACAGGGACCAGCTGGATGTGGGAAGAGTTACCTACTCCATGACCTGACCTTGGATCAGTGGTAGAAGACGGATGGCCGGATGGATGGATGGATGGTTTATGTTTATTAAGAGTTTCCCAAAAGATTACAACAGACAAGGACAGAGTACATGAACTAGTCTAAAGTAAGTAATAATGTTCCCGTAAAACCCTCACGGCCTAAAGATAACGGTTCAGTAGACGACATTATTTATACACGTCTAAGAGATTCTGTGCTCTGTTCATGATAAACACATGATCCTTGAGATAATGTGGCTTCACAAAACATTTATAGATGTTGGTCTGTCTGGGATTAATCGCTGTGAGGGAAGAGAATTCAACACTAATCTACTGAGTGAATGAACATCTGATAAAGTTATCATTTAAGCAAGGATGTTATTTGTAAACTTCAGTTCTGCTTCTAATGTGCTCAAACTAAGCGTGTTGACTTCTTAACTACACAAACCCGGGTATTGATTAAGGGTTTACCGATATTCAACAGCACTCTATCAATGTTTAAAAAAGATTTTTTGGGGTTTTGAAATCCCATTTTATGTTTTATCTTAGTTCCTTTATGGTTAATATTTCAATATAGTGTGTTAAATATTTTTAATTCACGGCATTTGTACATTTTTGTCTTTCAATAAAACTTCTGGCCGCAGTTATTATTTCCCTCACAGCTAGTTATGACTAAGGACGAGAGGATACTGTCGACTCCAGCAGCTTTTTTAATAATAACATAACTGTTATACTGTTCTGACACTGGGAGGAGCCAAAAACAATCTTCTCAAATGTAGGAATTTCTAAATTTTAAATAAAATAAATAAATGATAGGTCATATGATATGTCTATTGTGTCCAGGAAGGTTTTAAAAAAAGAACCACACAACAAAAGCTCTCTCTCATTTTTAAATTCAAATAGATGTATTTGACAACAAAGCAACGGAGGTTCCACATCAGTGTAGTGACACTATTGTGACACTAGAGGCGCTAGAAACAATCTTCTTAAACGGAGGTCATATCATTTTTAGAAACATTTGAGAATGGAAGAAGGATTTTTTGTTGAGCAGTAGTAAATAAATATTACCAAATCTGTATGTTAAAGAACACTTTTGGGGAAATGTAATTGAATATAAATACAGACAGTTACCATCATATGTATTGGAGTCAAGATACTCACTTGTGTTAAAGGCAGATACTCATAAACTGTACTTAAGTACCGTAACAAGGTGATTGTTATATGTAATATAAACTCTTCTATATATGTATATGTGTGGTATACTGCATTTTAAAGGTCAAATAACATGTATGATGGACAGATTTACGCATAAAACAAAACCTTACTACCTTAAACATTATCTTCATCTGCTTCTGATCCATGATTTATGGCAAAGGCCTTACAGTACGATGATGCTCTCCTCCCACAGAGTTGAGTGAGCAACCATTTGACCCACGGAGTTCCTCCTGAAAGAAAGTGTCCACTGAGGGACGAAGACAAAGCAGCCTTTTAAAACCGCGTCACTTCGTCTGGCGGCCTCCATGAATAATGCATGTGGACATGTGAGGGCCGTACAACATGTCACTGTGTGCGTGGACACCAGACCACCTCCTCTGACCAGCAGAGCGAGGAGGATGATCTTTCCTGCTCTTCCCATCTTTCATCACAGGTTTCCTGTCATTGTTCTGCACTAGAAATAGAGTTCTGCACACTCAGCGTAAACACATGTCAACAATATGACATTAAGACAAAAAGACATTAAAGGAGCTGACTTTGATGTCGAAATAAGTGTTTAAAGGGACCATTTATGTTGGGTTAAAAGGCGACATTCAACTGGTATTGGATCACAGGTACATTTAAAAAAAAAAATGGAACTTTAATTATAACTTTTTTTTAACAGGTAATTAAATTGCATATATATATTTTTTTTTTTACAACTTTTCTGAATAAATATAAAGTCTCGATTAATTAAATCGTGACTAAAATTCGTTTCAATTGATCTTTTTTTTTTTTTGTTGGGCTCCACGTGACACGACTTTTTTTCCTGGTATTTTCAGTCAGGCGGTTCCCGGGCCAGCCTGGAAAAAAGTGGGTGGTGTTGTGTGTCTGGAGGCAGAAAGGACCGTCAGAACCGCGCACAGAGCTGGAGCTGCTTTATAATGGGATGACAGCTGAGTGGACCGAGCCAGAACCGGCCACCATAACGTGTCAGCATCCAGCACCTGGTCCAGTCCACGTCACGCTGGAAACACGGAAGAGGACGAACAGCGATATATGAGCTCAACAAGTTGTTGCCTCACTGGATTTAACTGCTCCAGGGTTCACTGTAGGTGAGAAAAAACCGCTCGTTTACACCGTTTTAAGTTATATATCTTTTAATATACTGACACATATGTTCAAAACTTTATCATGACATCCCTAAAAATGAGGTATTATTCGGCCTGACTTTGTTAATCCGCTGAGAAATACACGTCTTTCAGTTTAAAAATGTAAACATTGGCTAGAAAAGTGGATTTATTTGTTCATTGCAGTTATATGTTTATTGTTTTCCATGTGTTTCATTCACATTGCTGTTGTTTCTTTAAGTGTCAGAGATGTATGGTCTGGATGTGGAAACAGTTGTAACACCTGAGTAACAAACATGTTGTTACATGTTATAGAAGATAACTTGACTTGACCTGGTGACTTTAGAAAGAAAACAGATACATTTTAAAAGGATCACAATCAGATACTTTCAATATCAGTGTTACGTGTTTTTTTTAAACTACCAGCACAAGTAATTCCTGTTTTACTACACTGCACTCTGATTGTTTTTTTTAAGTATCATTTATTTGGAATTTTTCATTGGTAAAACAATATACACTCCAGTATCTACTGTTTCTGAAATCATACTCAACTCCTATATATCAGGGGTCGAAATTAAATGAGTTGCCATGGAAATTGTTTTGGGTGCAACCAATAGCAAAAAAAACAACCTCATCATCATAAATCATTTTGGTTGAGCTCGGTGTCTACGCCAAGATGGGAAAACTTCTGGTGTCCTGATCGGTGTTTCCATTCAGATATGTAAGTGAATAACTGGCGCCAGTAAAGGTACCAAAAATGTCTCAAAGTGTGTTAACAGCTTCATTGCTGGGCTTAAAGTCAGTTTATCCATCCATCCATTTTCTGCTGCTTGGGGCAAGAGACTCTCTGAGCAGGTTTGACAAAGAACCATCCATGCTCACAGACTGCTAGGAATATTGTGTTGTACATACAAATTCTACTCAGAAAGACCACAATTCCAGGTGTTGCCTCAAACGGGAACCAAGTCAGAATGAGGTTGTAGGAATTATTGCTTTATCACTTAAATCGATTAAATAACATAACATTCCTTTTTTTAAAATTTTATTTAAACATCCAAATAAATGCTTATTACTGTTTTCCTTCTTGCTAGTTCTCCAGTGATATTAGATTATGATAGCTTGTTTTTATTTTAACCCTTGTGTTATCTCAGGGTCAAGGTGACCCAAAAGCCCAAAATGTGTTGGTAGTATCCTATTTGTAATACAAGGGTGTTTGGCCGTTTGTGATGGAATCATAATGCTTTTGTCCGATGAAGCTTCAACGATATAGTTGTTGTTGCAACTGTGAAAATATAAAAAATTCACCAAGCGGTCATACGAAATAAGAGCCTACTTGACAGTTGACACCAGAGGTGTCGAGGACAAGGGATCAAATAAAGTGCAAGCACCTGGGTCCAACTGCAAAGATAATGTTCTCTCACTGTTATTATCGCTGCACTTTAATAGAGCAACATCCGTTTTGTGTGTGAATGCAATTCTCATTAAGCATCAACAGAGATGCTGAACTCTCAAAGGGCTACTGGTGTGAGAGCTGCAGGTAGAATTAAAAGGTTAGAGACAGTTGAGCCTATGTCGGCTAACCTTTGGAATCAGATGTCATTTTACAATATGTATGGTATGCAGTGCTGTAGGTACCACACAATATAAAGATAACAATATTTCATTGGGGTGTATTGAGCTGAGCCATGTTTTGGTTCTTGGGTCCATCTAGTCAATCTCTGGGTGACTGTGTGTTGTCAGGGAGCTGTTTACAACATAGAAGAATTGGCTGGTCAATGCATATAAATGTATATAACGGTTTAAATAAAACCACATATTCAGACATAATACATCTCATACTGTAAGTTCGCTGAACATTGAGGGCTCTTCCCCACAACATACTTTTACATAGAGCATTTCACTTTTTTAAAGTAAAAACGAATTGTTTATTTACAATAATAATAGTTTTTACAATGTATTTTCAGACCTGATCAAAAAGCCTGAGTAAATGGTGGTCAACGATGTGACAGTTGACAGATGTGCTCTTCTCACAGGCTCCCCTAACAGGAGCCTGTGAGAAGAGCATGCAAACATGCCGTCAGGCTCTGATTTCTGTGACTGTTGACTTTGTTTAATAAATCGAAATCACGGAAAACATCAGGTCCAAATCCATACTACTGTCGATAAATGAAATCAGCCATTTCTTGCTTTAAAAAGACATGCTGAATGGTCACTATGCTATTATACACTTGTCAAATTAATGAACATATTAAAATGTAGGGGGAATCTCTAATTTACTAATTTACTCTGCATATTCTCATAACATGGTTGCTGGTGCAGATGTTTGTGTTGAAACAATTCAAAGAAGAAGAGTTTATAGAATAAACCAGTTAGAAATATCCAACTGAGATGTTTAGTATTCTATGTCATGTTTTAACAGAAAATGAACATCTATTTATCCAAAACATCTGTCTAAAGAAGCTTCAAGAATTTTGTCGCTAAACCGTGAAGTCAAAAAAGAAAACCCTTGGTAAGAATTTAGTTTAGAATATTTCCCTATTCGGCGACACACCCAAGTGGCAGCGAGTTTAAACAGACATTTCAAAGCTCTTCCAGGCAAACATTTTCCTCCAATCTCATCCATACTTGACTCATGTTGATCATGTTCCTGCAGGCATGTCTCGATTCCAGGAGCGCCCAGTTATATAACCACTCATATGCTAACCATTAAGCCCCGGCCATGACTTTAGGGTGCGGCATATCCTTGGACACCTCTTGGGTCCTTGCAAGGGGAGAAGCTCTCAGCAGCCCAAACACTTTCTTCGCTTCCATGACAACCAAGTTGCGCTCCTTCTGACATGTGAGCTCCCTCCTGAATGTTTATACAGTCGAGAAGATCCACCCAGTTTATGTGTATGTGTGAGATCCTGAATCTGCTCACAGAGTAAAATCTGTAGCTGCAGGGATCTAAAAACATGCAAAGAATTCCTTCCTTCAGCCAATGGATTTCAGCATGAGACATCAGTCAGAGCAAATTATTGCCAGTCTTCGCTTCAACTCGGTCCGCTGTCACCGACTGAATTATTGACAGCTTTACGTTATATTCCGACTTCTATCAAAACAGATCAAATGTTACATTAGACCACTTAAACACCCCAGATTATGACAGCATGACCGCATGTTGTCTGTCTTGATAGGAATTTTGCAACAGCCTTTACCATAACAAGACTATGTCACATGATAGTTGATTTATTACCTCCGCCAAGCAGGTTATGTCTGTTTACCTGCTGGCAAAATGACCAAAATAAATACATGGATTTCAATACAATTTTAATTAAATGTTGCCAATGGGACAAGGAACATATAATTACATTTTAGTGGTGTTGTGAAAAAAACATCTGGATCCATGAGGCCTTTGAAGATTCTACGCTTTCAAATTTTTCAATTAATATTGAAAAAAATAGGTTGGTAAAAAAGACTTGGCAGATGATATTTGATTGTTTGCTGTGTTTCTTTTGAACTTCTCATTGGAACTATGCATGAGCAACAGAGCGTAGAAGCCACACAAGTAACAGATGAAACCTTGAAAGCATTTGTGAATCCATTTCAAACGACAAAACAACACTGAGCTCCAATAATGTTTGCCCCTTTTTTAACCAATATTGCAATTTCTTTTTAATTTCACACGTGGAATTTTTGATTTAACCAGAACAAAACCCCATAGAGCTTTTTTTCAAATTGTACATCTTATTATGATCCTTTATTTATAGTTACCCTGTTGAACTTTCCATCCAATGTTTTTTTTTGTTGGCTTAAAATTGTGCAACTTTATTTTTGGTTGAGCAATCAAAAAAGATTCTGTTTGAAGTGAGTATTGTTTGATCTTATTTTACATTTGGACGTCTGGAACATACAAATGCAGCTCTGCTTTAGAAGTGGGAATGGGGAAGTTTTGTTGACTCACAAGGGAACCTGTCAGGGAAATGTTCATTGTCTCTATTTTGTTGTTATATAATTGAATAAATGTATTTACTGCTGTGAGAGCTCATGAGTTTCCTTCATCAGTTAAAATGTGGCCGACAATAGTCCAAATATAAAGTAACAGCTCATCATTTATCATGGGACTAAAGTGTTAACTGGCAGATTACACAAATTCTGATGTTCACTATATTCACTTATATCCAATTGAACATCACCATAAAGTCAAATAATCTATATAAAGTTCAAGCTTTTTTCATGTTTTTAAGGGACATTTATGCTCTGTTCTTCCTCTTCTTCGACGTTCCCCATTTAAAATGTTCGCTAAAGTGATATATAGGAGGACTTCTGCTTTGACAGAGAGCGAAGGGGCTTTTCACATCGCCAAGGTTCTGGAAATGGTGCCGTTCTGGATTCTAAGAAAATAGAAGAGTCCTTAAGAGTTCTGTGAAACTTAAGTTGGAGGTTGCTATAAATTGCATTTAGGTGGAAGTAAAAGTACTTACTCTAATTCCGCTTTGTGACTCTGGTCTAGCAAAGCACTCTACAAATATTACTTACTTACTTATATTTTCAAAATGGATTACGAAAGGCCTACAACAACTTCCAGACTGGCAAGCTTGAGTCATCTTTTGTGGGTTCCAGCCGTTACCAACCTTTCAGGTTCTGGACCAGTTTTTCCTTTCAGTCTGAACACATCGGTCGTTTCTAAATTCCATCCTCGAACTGGAAAGCCTTCTGTAGGGACCCGCGTTGACTTGTCCAGCTATTTTCTTTAATCCTTCTAAAACAAGAACGGAACAAATTACTTCAACTGTCATAGCATATTTGTTTAAAAATGTATTTTAAAAATGTCTAGTGAGGTCACTTGTTGGGCAAAGAAATCAATGGGAGGAATTTTCTTTACTTGGATGGCAGAAAACAAACAGAACTAACTATACAAATGAGATAAATTAAACTTTTACTCTTGATGTTGATTTTATTAAGGATGAAAATAAAGTATTTCTTCCTGGGTAACAGACATTTTCAAGCTACATTTGGACGAGGAAATTACTATCATAGCATCAAAATGACAAATAAATATGGGGAACCAGATGGTCTCCCAAATGAATTATACAAAAATAATAAAGAAATATATTAGTTTCTATTCTCCATTTAACATGTGTATATAGCAGAAAAATAGATGATAAGCAAGAGGCAAACTAACAGTATGTGTGGTGCAAATATAAAGATAATTTGTAAGATATGTGCAAAAACGGATCAGAATGGCTTCATTTGGTGTAGACGGTGATTCCTGAAGTATTTCTTATAATCATAGTTTTGAGTGGAAAGGCGCAGTAGACACTCCCTGACCTCTACTTTCCACAGTCGAGCCTCTGACTGAGCACTTGTGATCAAAATACATCAGTTTTCTAATTTTCTTGCTTTGCAACCGAGTCCATTCGGACCAGAGTAGAACTTTGGTTCACATTTAAAGCTTAAATAAATGAAAATACTATCTTCTACCATCATATTTGGGGACACAATAGTCAGTGTTGATATATGACATCACGGACCAGATGGTTGTTGTGCAGAAGGATGAATGAGCAAGACGACCACAGAAGACCCACAAATAACCCTTTTCTAGTTAATTGTCCCCCTTTAACTGGAGCGTGATGTTGCAATCCTCGTGTTATCAAAAGAGAACGTGAAAATCTGTGGTGCAGCACTTCCACTTCTGGTGTGGGGAGCGTGGCACCCTATGACGTCCCCCGGTGGTTCCACTTTCAGTGGAATCCATTGGTTACTGTCACTCCCTGCTGAAAAAACAAACAAGTAACCATATGAAAATATGTTAACAAACATTAATATATCAAATACTATACCTGTGAATGCAGACAATGGTACCCTGTTCAGTTCAGTGATCATTTTCTAAGTCCTTGTCCTTCGACTGTACATCTGGTTTTCCTTTATTGTTCTGTTAGGAATTTAAAACATCTCTCTGTTCTTGACGCAGTTTCCTCAGATCACTTCGGTTTCCTACCAGAGTAGCAAAACAAAGGTTGAGTGATGACTGTACAGGACGTTATCTGCACTTGTGGGTGAAGAAAGTTGGGAGGGGGAAGGAAGCGAGTTTAGGACCATGGGATTTTGTTCGAATACTATATGTTGAGTCCAAATGTGTAGTAGACTTATCGTCCGGTATATTGACATTCCTGCATAACAACAATTGTTAGTCACCTTATTACCTTTTATTACATGTTTTACATTTCTTTCCAGGCGGTTCGATAAGTCGATTTTATCAATTTATTTGACAATTTAAATGATCTGAAAATCTTGGGCACTACATAGAAGACTTCCTGGTTTATTGAATCTCAGTTTGTGCTTTGACTTTTTGATGGTACAGAGCACAACACGACATTTGTGTTGTGTTTCATTGCCTTCTCTGGTCCTCAGAAAGTAAATCCCCTTCATTCCTGGTATAAAAAAAAATAATCTTGAATCCACAGACCTTGAAAGTAGACCTCTATGTTTCGGCTGATGCTTGTGCTGTGTTGTGTCTGGGAAATGATTTCTTATTGGAACTCCTGTGTTGTTCTCAGTATTATCTTGATCTTTAAAGTATGTACTTTTTTGAGTATTGTTTTGATTGTTTAAGGGCTTTGTGACCCTGGTCTCGAAAAGCGCTATATAAATAAATATTACTTACTTACTTACTTACTTACAGTCTACCTAAAGGTTTTGTGGTGACTTTGTACATCCCTATGACTGTATTCTACTATTTTCTGATATCAGGATAATGCAGCAAGTCATCTTAAATGAGCTCAGACTACTGTATGTCACAATGAATTAAGGCTTTCCTCGAGGCGAAAGGTTCGGTTTAGATAAGCTACATTTCAAAATGTACTCTTCCAGATGTTAAAAGCCCTATCTTAGTTAAAAAATGACATTCTGGTTTCGCTAGTGTTGTAATAGTGAGTCTGCAATGTTGTGAATTATCAGACTTCTAAAAAAGATATACATTAAAAGTCGTTGCCTTATTTGAGTTGATGTGTTGAATTTTAAGAATTCAACTGTACACACTTGGCAAAGTCTACTGTCACATAGTGGGAGACCACAAAATTTGTGTTGACATCTGTCACACACAGCCACTTCATTCTCCGTGTCCCGGTCCTGACGTGCCATATGCTGAAAGACTAGCTGTTCTCTAAATGAGGGTGTCAGGTGTCTCGTTGGTCTGACGGTTCCAGAACAGGCGACCGTCCACCTGTTGTGCTTTCGTTCTTTGTCGCCTAAAACCTGGACTCAGCAGTTTAGAGCGTCAGCCAGGAAAAACAATCGGGGTCCAAAGACATTATCTGTCATCCAGCCCACTCCAGAGGCTTCCACCCGAGTGTCGGCTGTCTAGCCACTGTCATGGTAGTTTCAAACCCCCTTTCTGTCGCCTTTACAATGTCGTATTGTAGCTTTATCTCCAGATCACATTCAATCATTTGAAACACTTCAGATTACAAAATGAATGCATTTGGTTGGATTTGTTTCTTTTTCATTGTACTGGTTGCAACAACAATAGTGAGGAGCACCATGTTTTTTTTATTTATTCTATTGATTTTACGTAAACTAATTAAAAATATTGAGATCAGTTTGTGACATTTTTGTTGGTCATCTCTGTCACGGAACTCTGCAGAGACAGAGACAATTTATGCATTGGTTTTTTAATGCAAAATAAATGAAAATAACTTTGAATGAAGAGTGTTTTAATCGAGTAAATACATTACATTACATACATTTTACCATTTTTTTTATGTTTATTGACTGTGATAAAAGCATAACAAGAGGAATAACTCTCTCCTAAAACTCACTGTACTTACTGTCAAATTGAATTAGTAGTATACCAGTAGTATAATCAACATATCATACCAAAACAATAGTTGTTATAGTTCTTGGATGAATTAATTATAAATACATTTATTTATCTACAACAGTAAATCTGAATTCTTAGAAAAAAGAAAATAGAGAATAATTTACATACTAAACCTAAATATAATGTACAAGTATTTATAAAAAAAAGAACAACAACATATATATATATATATATATATATATATATATATATATATATATATATATATATATATATATATATACTGTATATATATATATAAATTATTTATATATAATAAAGTAAACCGCGTCATAACTTTTCTCAAAGAGATGGTTGCAGTTTTATATTCTTTAATCCTTTGCTTGGATATTGTTGCATTTTTCTTTTACATTATCATTAAAGCTATTTTTATAATAGTTATTTATGTGAGCTGACATTCCTTCATTTCCTCATGATGTATACAACCTGATAAAACATGATTTCATTTTAATGTCTATATATATATATATATATATATATATATATATAAAGCAGTATTGGCAAAAACCTCTTGGTTCGATACACATCACGATACTTCTGTCAAGATATGATAGTATCACAATATCATGATACATTCTATTGTTAAAATAAACTTTAATCGTAGACATTACATTTCTCCAATTATGGTTTTCTGTTTCCTGCTTTACTTTGAAACAAAACTCTTTCCAAATGGCTTATTTAAATTGTGGGAGTGTTTTTTTGAGAGTTTAAATATCAATTTCATAGCAGATGTCAAAGTGTCGCAATAGATCTATATCTTGTCACACCTTTTTATCATCTTTTTTTGAAAAACCACATCAAACACCTCTTACATCCCCATGAGGATGCAAAAACACCGGTAGTCAGATTACAAGGAAATTGCATAGATCATAGTCATGCGTGTGTTTTTGTGTGCATGTTTATGTTCATGCTTTTTTACTAGAGAAACCTTTGCATCGCATTCTCAACTGAGAAAAACTGTCTTCTCGTTTAGACTATTGTAACAGTTTATTTTCGTGTCTAAAAAGAAGGAGCTGTCTTGCCTGCAGTTAATACAAAACTCTGCAGCAAGAATTCTGACCTGCTCTAGTAGAAGAACTCACATTTCCCCGAACCTTAAATCTCTTCACTGGCTGCCGGTTTCTTTCAGGATCAATTTTAAAATTATGGCTCTTACTATGGCTGATCTGATCCAGCCTTACACCCCAGCTGAGGCTCTGAGGTCTGTGGATCCGAATCTACTGATGGTTCCTGAACACGCTTCCAGACCAGAGGAGAGAAATCCGTCTAGGCTGTTGCTCCTAAGCTTTTGAACGATCTTCATCTCCCTCTGCACTTGATGGAGTCTACTTCAGGAAACATCATTCTTAGAAGACTTTTTGTCTTATGTGTCTTGGCCTTTTAAAGTATATATTTTAACTGTTTATTGTTAAGTTGTTGAGTGTTAAAGCGCTTGTGACCCTGGTCTAGAAAGGCGCTTTACAAAAAACCTTTACTTTACCCACTTACTATACCTTTCTTTAAACTTTTTTCTCCACCTCCAAATATTGTTTTTTTGAAAGAATAAAAATAAATGATTGCAAAAAATCAAGTGTGATATAATTCTGTGTGACATATTAATGTGTATAATTAAGATCCTACAGTTGCTGTTCAGCCCTCATGTCAGCTGTGCTCAGTGGGTGCTTGTGTGCGTCTGTGTGTTTAGCTGTTGGCTTTCACGATCATTTTGTTGGTGCTTTTTTCCTTAAACTCTGACGCACATCCCATCAAATCACTGAGGTTGAATTTTTAATTTTCAGTAGAAATACTGTAGAAGACATCTCAGCACTTTCTCATAAATCTATGAAAACAAGACACACCCTTCACCGATTCAAGATTACGAAAGGACCTTTGCACGTTTAAATACTACTGTACACGACTTAATGGTAAACATGGATTCAAGCTGAAAGCTATACCTTTAACCTGCTCATGTTTGTTGTATATTTTCCTCCTGTGTTTTGACTCTGCTTGAGTTTTTATTAAATATATTTCTTCTTTTTTCCCCACTTTTTCTACAAACCTGAAATGTATGCTCGGTGGTAATGATTCATATTGTTCTGTGTAGATTATGAGTGATGGAAGCAGGATCGGTGGTCCGTGCCGTCTTTGAGTTCCTCCCGAGTGTCTCAGAGGAGCTTCCTCTCTTCGCCGGTGATGTCATCGAAGTCCTCAGTGTGGTGGACGATTTCTGGCTGCTTGGGAGCAAAGATGGGGTCACAGGTGAGATGTGTCACATACAGAAGAGATTAATAATGATGATATTAATGATTTATTAAGTTTAACAATATTATTAGTTTTAGGGAACTTTTCTCTTATTGAGCCATGTCATTTCTAACGTATGCCCCTATTATTATTATCCAAGTGTGTAATATAATGGGAAGAACGTCAACCTCGTAAAACAAAAAAATCTCTCAAAATGCACATTTGAAAAATAATAAAATGTTTTTTTAATGACATTTCTGACACAAATTCACACATTTCAATGTTAAAATGATAAGCATACATTTTGCCAAGTGATGATACATTATTTTCATGTTTGCTTGTTACACTATTCACAGATCGGCTTATGGATCACTAGGAGTGTTACAATAGTGAGATAAATGTAGAAATAAAAAGGTAATACATTAAGCAAAGAATACATTTAAAGGTTAAACAAGCACGGTATTTGGAAATGGAAAAATAAAAATAAATGGAAAAACATGTATAAATAAATAAAATATAGCTATTTATGTCTACTTAAATTTCCAAATGATGTCACTCCTAGTATTCCATACTTGTGTATTGAGCTTATGTACAGTGATTTAAAACAAAAAGAGTTTCTATGATTATTTCTAAAATAGATGCACATTGGCTTTTGTAAGTCTATAAGAGCAAGCTGAGAGAAGCTATAGTAGTAAAATTAACTTCATGGTACATACAGGAAGTCCCAGAAATGCTTCCTTCCTCTTTTTCCACTTGCTCATATTCAAAACTGACTGGTCTTTCCCCCTCCATCTGCTGTCCTCAGGTCAGTTTCCCAGCACGTTTGTGGAGGAGCTCAGCATCCCAAGCTCAAAGCCTGGAGACACGCTCTACGTGTGCATCAGTGACTTCAGCGCCACAGAGCCTGGGAGTCTGTCACTGAGCCGAGGTATATACACAGGAAAAAATGTTGTGTATCACTATTAACCCATGACTGAAAGACTTCTAATGGTTGATGTTCTCTCACCTAATGCAGCTTGTTGATGTCAATAGATTGAGGTAAATATCAATGACCAGTGTGGATTGATGCGCTTTACTTGATCTATTTCCTGCTGGTGAATATATCATTCAGTGGGAAATTTCACTTTAAACACATCAATCTTTTCTTATTGTCTTAACACTATTCTAAAAATGAACCAAGTCAAAACAAGCATTTTGACATGTTCCAACATTCTCCACTAGATGTCACAAGTGTGTTTTGTTTTCTCATACTTTCCAAACTCCCACCGTGACGTGTTTTGAACTTTGTACTCTGGCAAAAGAAAAATTTGCCTGTGACATCAGTACTTCCTGAAAAGGTATAAAAACTGCTGAAAAATATTTTTTATAGGAAAAGATTTAAGTCTATATTTGAGTTTGGCGTTCTTTGCTTTTTTTGGCACCGTTTCAGTTTCACTCTGGGAGACAATGGGAGTTGCGGCGAGTTTTCTATGGAATGTGACCCCTGTAGCTTTTGACCGACCAGTAAACATTCCCTTTATCCCTCGTACTGTTCCACCTTCCAGGCTCTGGTTTATGGTCACTGTGCTGAAACATAAATAAGCACACCCTGCACAGGACTCTGCTGTACACTATATTTTTTTCCTTAGTGTTAAACCAATTAAATGTCAGACCTTTAGCTAAAAAAAAAAGTCAGATTTACCTTTATGTAGGAAATGGCAAAAATCTAAATTGGGTCTGTGCATATCCCAAGTTTTTATCGTAGAAATGATTAACAAAGACTTGTTATCCAGTCCCAGATGTTATTATTAAGTACTAACTAAAACTGAAGCCATTATTATTTTTGAAAACTAATAACTAGGCTTATAAAACGTAAGTGCTGTAGAATTTGATGATGCATGTTTCACACATAAACAACCCTCATTTCCTCAAACTGTTGCCCCTCCACATTAAGAGTTGCCAGTCAAGGGCGCCTGGGCACCGTTATAGGGCGACTCCCCGTTTTCATGGCATGCGCCTGGGCAGACCCACTGTTGACATTGAAAAGCTTTAGTACACCAAGTAGAGCTGGAGGAGGATAGAAGAAGGTCTGGGCTGTCTGTTGTTTCTCAGGAGATGGGGGAGTGCGGTTCACATCACCAACGGGGTCTCTGTCTTTGCTCACATCCACCTTGCTACTCTTGACATCATTGTTTAGTATAAAGTAGGACTTTCTTCACCTCTTCACTTTCACAGTTGTCGGGTGAATATAGTCGGAGTGGATGTCGTGGTACATTCCCCCGCTGATGTATACTGAATATATTATTCTAAGTAGAACTTCACCATTAGTTCTGTTTTGCAGTTTCCTTGCTCTGACCACACCTCCTTCGCTGTGATTGGTCAAAGGCAGACCCCGGCTTGAGTCTAGCATGCGATAAGGATCCTATTACAGGGAAATTAACTTTGCCCGAAAAGTAGAGAATGTGAAGGGAAAATGGGACACACAGAATGTGCCGGCTACATATATTAGTTGAAGATTTATCTAGATCAGGGACAGGAAATTGAATTTCCCAAGGGGCCATATTATATTCTTGGACTCTTGTTAAGGGTCGCCTAGACAAACTTACAAAGTTTTACAAAAGATAAAGCAAATGATACAGGGGGAACTTTTGTCAAATTTATTTCAATCTATAACAACAAATACTCAAAAGAAGGAAAGATTTATGACTATAACAAAACCCAATATAACATTTCTTTGTAAGCATATATCTTGTTATGCTTTCTAGATCTAGTAACATTTTTTTTTTAAATGCTGATTTAAACACCTTGTTATTTTATTTAGAAAAAACATCTGACTGAGACTGACTGTCTCTCCACAAATTCTTGTCATTAGTTAAAGTGTTTACAGCTTAAATAAAAACCTTTATCTAGACTATCACAATTGTGAGTACATTGAATCAAAAGAAATCTGTACCCAACTCAAAAATGCTTAACGGTTTTATCTTATTATAACATGCTGAGGCCCTGAAAAAAAGGAGAAAGTCGGATCAGCTTTTCTTTATGGGGGTGATATGCTCTTTAGAATTTTTTGGATTCAAGTTCTGATATATTTTGTTTTTTTCATTGTTTAGGAGACTTATTAGTCGGGGAGACTGGAGGATCCCTGGATCTCGGTGAACACTGGCAACGGGGTTTTGACGCCTCGGGGTCCTATGGCCACTTCCCAACATCATGTGTGAAGGAGCTTCACCTCTCTAGTCGGTCTGGACGACAGTCGAAGAGGTCGGTCGAAGTCCAGGCCTCCGTGCTGCCTCCATATGCTCTGGGCCAGGCCCGGGCTATCATGAGCCTGCATGCACAGATGGATAATGAGCTGGACTTTCGTGAGGGGGACTTGATCATCATCACTGGCCTCCCTGAAGAAGGATGGTACGAAGGAGAGCTGCAAGGACACAGGGGCGTCTTTCCAGAAGGATTCGTGGAGCTCCTAAGCCCAATTCAATCTCCTCAGCAGCTCATGGAAGGCGCCGATTCAAATATGGAGTCAAACGTGTTCAGCTATGAAGACATTCACGATGAAGAAGATGGGGATGGGGAAAATGTTTTAGGAGAAGAAGACGTCAATATAAGAGAGCCTGAGAATCAAGAGGCAGATGTTGAAAAAGAAGAGGAAGGAAGCTATGGACTGGCTCTATATGACTTTCGTGCAATGGAACCAGGGGAGCTGGATTTTAACGTAGGAGACCGCATACGTGTGATCAGCACTTTAGGAGACGGCTGGCTGGAGGGAGAGGTCGGGACGCGACGTGGTGTCTTCCCGTATCGTTTTATTAAAATGGAAGATGAACAGAAGGAGTCATATTATGAGGAACCGAAGGAGAAAACTCCTGGTGACAGCTCCGACCATCAAAGTCCCATTGGCTCTGAGACTGGACCAGAAGTAAGGTCTTATGAAGATCATACTGTCTGGGACTTGGACTACTTTGAAAAGCTGGAGCAGGAGAGTTGGCAGAATGAAGACGGCTACAGGAAGGAACAAAATGACACTAGAGGGCAGAGAGATAAGACCAACACATCCAACAATCATTCAGATCACCCTGTAGCAGCAGCCAACCGAGGACCAACCCGCCCAAAGCCCATTCCCCATGCCAGGCCCAAAGCGCCCCCTCGGCCCGTCTTTAAAAGTCTTACAATGTCCAAAAATGGCAGGGCGTGCCCAGGTCAGACAAAATTGACTCGCAGTTCTACCCTTCCATGCAATAGACCCGGAGTCCACAGACAGAAATCTTTAAACAATCATATCACAAACAAAAGAAACACCAGTCTGGGCCAAGCGCTTGTTAACCTTATCGACAGTCAGAAGCAGAAGAAAAACTGCCACTCTGGTGTCAGCCATGCAGATGTCAGGGTAGCCCAGGACATGATCAAAACATCGCCTCGCAATGGAAGTTTTATGGATACTTTGGTGAACACTGCTAGCAACCTGGAAGCTAAACTTTCCCAGCAGCTTTTCGAATTTGAGAAAAGTTTGACTGAAAATTCTGATAGTGGCTCATCACCAGTGGACAACCAGAGCCAGCAGTGCCCGTTCTCACGGCACTTTTCCATTCTAGATTTTAACGACGAGAAAGATATCATTACAGGGTCCTCCCGTTTATCACTGCCACATATCCAGCAGTCGGCCTCTGCCTCTTCGACACTAGAGAGACGCAGTCTCAGGCCACCTCCGCCTCGTCCACAAGCTCGCCGTTCAGCCACTCCACCTGCATCTCGCCCTGCCAGGCCTGCTCCTCGCCCTCCTCCTCCTTGTCCAAGGCAGAACATTCCCCCTCACCCTGGGAACTCTCCTAGCAGCCACACTTTTTCCCCTCCTGAGGAAGCGCCGTTGAATGCCAGGGATGAAATTCAAGATCCTCAGATTGGTTACGACGAACAGGGCTTCTTGCAAGACAAGGCCCAGGAGCAACTCGAGGCAGAAAGAGATTTGGATCAACAGTTGGAGCTTGAAAGTCAGAGGCAGACGCAAGAGGAAAACAATTACAGTCTCCTACTACGTCTGGAGCAGGTGGAGAGCGACTTGGAGGTGTACACCAACACGGCAGAAGAACTGAGGACCATGTTGGAAGAGGAAGAAGATGAGACGGTGCGCGAGCAAGTCCTGGAGAATCTGGAGTTCTGCAATTACACATTGGAAACATTGGCTCTGGAGCAGCAGCAGTTGCAAGGTTAGTACACACAAGAGAACAGGATTATCTTTGGACTTGATGCTTGTTTGTTTTGTAGAACAGACTTTGTATTTCATGGTGTCATTAATGTGAAGAAAGTTATTCTGATCGTTCAGAGTAATTTACATGTGTTTAATATAAGTAGAAGAATTGAAGTATATTTCTGAATACATTAGAAGATTCATGGTAAACTAACTGAGCTCATGGGCTGGAAGCCAGGGTTACAGTAACGTATGCCTCCTATTATCTCCCAACAAGATTAAAGTATTTTAACTAATGTTTAAATTGGGGTCAAGACCTTTTTTTAATACTGTATTAAGGGCACCAAGTAACCAGTTTCTTTCTAACTTCAGAATCACCAAAGGAATCACTAGAATCAATGATTTATCTTAAGATTATCTTATCTTAAGACTTATCTTGGGCTACACGGATCCCAGCTCATTAAGTAAATGCTGGTCTCTGGACCCAGACACTGTGGTTCTACGTGATGATTGGATGATTCTGCTGCAGTCTAAATTCTTATTGATCGAGAGCTGTTGAGAGACACACAGACGCTTGTGCAATTTTGAGTCAAAGAAACAAGCCTGTTCTTGACGGTGATGATACATGCTGTTCCTTGTTGTAGTTCAGGTTTTATTTATTTTTCTCACACTCAAGATTAAATCGTTTTATTTATTGGTCAATATTTATACATTAACATCACTGGAACGGTTGGAAATAGCATTAGCTATGTTGCTAAAATGTCACTCTAAACTGAATCAATTTTCCCATTGATATTGAGATGCACCAAATATTTTTTTAATAATTAATGAATCTTAATGAACTCATACTAGTATATAAATATTGAAATCATGATATTTAAGTTAAATTATTTGATCAAACGAAGAGGTAAAATAGGTCATGGCTTTTCCAAAATGTTGCCCAGTAATTTTATTAATTCTGCACTGCATGTAGAACGATATAGGGAAAAGGATATGATTTATTGCGATACTGTAGTAAGAATATATTTGTCTTATTGTTCGAGTGTTTGACTCTGGTGTTGCAGAATTTACAGACCAAATTAGTCTTTATTAAGTTGTAACTGCTTTAATTTGTTTTGAAACCAAAATATGTCCAAACATCCGCTTTAAAAGCTGCTGGACTGTATCCTCTCGTCCTTAGTCACTTGTTGAATTTTATTGTTCATTTAGCTGCAGAGGACACAATGACTGCATCCATTTAAATTGAAACAGAAACATGAACAAATGGTGTGAATATTTGCATGCTAATTGAAAAAAATATAATTATTTAATCATTCACATTATTGAACTGTAAAGAATTAAAAAATACTAGTACACATAAAATATGATTGTGAGCCAAACATGAATGTTTAATACAGATACAGTATCATGGATAAGATTATTGCGATATATTGCATATCAATGTTTTCTAACACCCCTATTTTAACCCTATATTGTCGTCAATGCCAACAGGATTTTAGTGCACACATTTTAAATACTTTTTTTTGTCGACCATAAGAAAAGTAGAAAGGTTATGTGGGGAAACTTGTTGGGGTTTACAAACATTATTTAAGGCTGCAGTTAGTTTTTGAAAAATGGTTGACTGTCAACAGTCCTCACAGGGCAGTACCTTGCCTTCTCTGCCAGCCTTTTACAAGGCCTTAAGGTCAAAGTCCATTAGCCTGATTAAGATTCTTCAAAGCTTGTAAACATTGCCAAGGAGATGTACAGTGTGTAGCATTCAAAATAGAATCACGCTATCCGCTACACGTAGTAAATGCTGTAGACTTGAACATTCATTTTCAAAAGTTTGACTTGCGTGTCTGAATTTAGGTAAGTTGTCACACTGTGTCTTCACAGTATTTTGAATAGATGTGAATGAATCAAGTCCACAAATATGCAGCATCTCTTCGAATATGAATTGGAGTAAAAGTCAAATCATTGACTGGTTGTGACCACAATGATTGGTATGACGTCTGTTAAAGGGTAACGCCTCTCCGCTCAAGCTCATCAGGTACTATCGTCGATTTGAAGGGTATATCGGAGGTTGTGATGATTACATCTCTTAGGTTTTTTGTCTTTTCATTGTCTTACTGTGTCTCTTAAAACGGATCAACTCTTAAAGGAACAGCATCATCAGAGATCCGTTAAATACTCGTGATTAACATTCTAGCTTCCATATTGAGACCTCCCCACAGGAAACACTGTTGTCATCCTCTCACACACTCACCTGGAAGTTCATGTTTGTCTGTGCTTTAGCAGGGTGTGTTTTAAACACGACTCTTGAGAAACAATGGTCGCTTATTGTTACAAGGCAAGGAGGAATTTCTGCTCTGCTCAGTTTCTGTAGACACTGTTTTTTTAGTGGGGAGATTACAAGAGGGATCAAAAGCACATCTTAAACTGTCTAAAATGTACAGACAAGCATGTGTTTCTTGATTAATATTCTATTTTTTATGACATAGGATTATAGGTAGGTTTGTTACATTATTCTTTTGCTGTTTCATGTGCTATTGCTAGTGACTGAAATAACTAGATCAGCCAGTACTAGTTTTCTCTGCAGGGTTGTGGGCCATTCCTTTGGAGATTAGGTGATAACCTAACCATGGCCCATTAAGAGAAATTAACATCCACAACTACTGCTTCTTTACATCAAGGAGAACACATTTATGGGGCTCAGACAATTCCTCAGGATGACACCTGTGCACCTCCCTACCGAGGTGTTCCAGGTATTTCTAACTGTAAGCAGTCCTTGGGGCAGACAAACACTGGAGAAGCTGCAGTTTGTTCTCTCTTTTTACTTGCCTTATTATTTGTTGTTTGTCATATTGGTTTGATTTCGGATTAGTGTTGTATAATAAAAAAAAATTAACAAGTCTTCAATCTTTCATTAGATTACTTTTGATTCACAATTGATTTAAAGATAATCTCCTTCATTTACAGTGGATTGGATCCATCCTTAACCCATATTTATTTCAAAATGTTATCAACTTATTTTCTCATTATAAACATGTTCCAGAAAGATCGATCAATTATTGTCCAATTTATTTTGCCAAGCCACTGATCACATAACATCCTTCATAGAGGTGATAAAAACAAGGTATTGCTAGAGGGGAACAAACAAGAAACACTTTGTAAATGACAAATGTGTTTACAGTGCTGCTTAATAAGCAAACAATGGTTACTGCATATATGTACGTTCAACAGTTTGTACAGTAAAATAGGATGATTAGTGGGAGTGGTCAGTCCCTGAAACTTTAGTGTCATGAATAGACTTTAGTTGTTGTTTTTTTCTCTCACAGAAGTAGATCAAATCTCTTTTTAGAGTCGCCAACAATAGCTCTTTGTGAGCTTGGGAAAGACTTTTTTTCTGGCTGCTGGCCAGGTTTCAAAAACACTTCTTAATGTGATGCGACCTTCATTATACCACGAATGGTCTATTTAGTGAAAATGTAAAGGATCACAGACTTCAGAACAACTTAAAATTCCTTGAAATAAAATCTATCTTATTGCTCAAGGGCTGTTCTGTAACCACAACCAGAACTCATAACCTGTTTATTTTGGCAATAAAGTAACAGTAGATGGGAAAGAGGATAAAAGTGTGACCAGGTTCTTGTTCATGAATAACAAAAAGCTGGTTTCTATCCACATCAGGGAAAGTACTCCTTGTTTTCCTGTGAACTAACAAGTGCTGGGAGGGGCCACTGGGTGGATCTTCCACTCATGTGACTGCACACGATCATTAACTCAAGGAGGCCCCTCCTTCCTCAACACCACCCCCACGTCTTCAGCGATTGGTGAAGCTCAGGGAAGGGAGGGTGTGAGTCAGTGCCGCCGTCGGGCTGAGAGGTGATTGGGTCGGACAGTCCCGTTCAGGCTGTGGAGACGACAGAAGCCAGTGGAAGAATTTCTATCAACATGCTCGACAGACGGAGTCACTCCCGGTCCATTGTAATGGAATGTAGGACTTTGGAAAGAGGAAATAAGCCGTGTTGAATCCACTTTTGGAAAGGCTGACGACAACACCGCTGGTCATGAAGAGCCCGGTGCTGTACGGGAACCCCGTCATGTTTGCTCCGGTGGATTGGAATTTTCCTGCCGGTCCCCCGATAAGGAGAGGGAAAAGTGTGGAAGAGCTTGGGGGATCCGGTTGGGCCAAAGAGACGGAAAGGATGGCTTACCTTCAGCACTTGCAGCAAGTCCAACAGCTCCAGCAGCAACAGGTGGTTTATCCCGGGTGTGGAGTCATTCCACCGGGCCAACCAATGGGACCGGTGATGATGACACCTCAAGGTAACCCACTTCCACCTCCAGGTTACGGTGTGCCTGTTCACCCTGGCATGATGCCAGTCCAGGCCGGGCCAATGATGGCCGTAGGGAGAATGGTACCACCACCTGTTCAAGTACCAGATTTGTATCAAGCTCATTGGGACCAGCAGGCTTCAGTTAGACCCGGCAATGTAGGTCAACCCAACAAGAATGTTTATTTCCACCCAGGTTCGGAAGATGGGCACCTAGATGTACGAATATCTCAGCGGAGAGGCAAAAACTGTTTTTACCAAGGTCCAGAGGATTATGACCAGCACACCCAAGAGCCTCGGGAGAGGAGCAACAGTGAGCCCAGAAGTCAAGAGTGTTACGCTCAATTTGATGAAGACAGGACTAGAGATAACTATCATAGAGGAAATGAACGTGAACCATATGACGACCAGTATGATCAAAGGACTCACAGGGACTCGGACGAGTACGAACGCAAGTCAAAGTACAACAGCAGGGATCGTTACAACAGAAAGCCGAGCGACCGCTACGACGACAGACAACAACAGCAGCAATATTATGATGACAACAGACACCGGGATAGTTACAACAGCGACGACGGCCATGACCATAGGTACAGAGATAACTACCGGGATGGTGATTATGACTATGACCGAGACTATTCTCACAGCAGAGAGGAAAGAAGGCCTTGTAAAAAGGACCGCTACTCTGACAGGGAAGAGGACAGCTACGAGGACAGAAAATATAAGGAGCGGTACTACAAACGTTACACAGACGATGACCGAGACCATGCTTACAAAGAAAGAGATAAATACGATCGAAGAGACGAACAACAATACTCCAGTAAATGCCGGGATCGACGTGGTTATGAGTCGGATAGAGAGAGGGATCGGCATTATAGGTACAGGGATGTAAATGACGACAATACGATAGAACATCGCAATTTTCGGACTCTGGGTCACCATAAAGAAAAAGACCACTATGAAGAAGCTCGCCACTATGAATCAAGAACCATGGGAAGTTCTCCCAGCAAACACAGAGACAGATATCAGGATTCCATGGAGTCGCGGTTTGAGGAATTTTCAATGAAAGTTCACAAATCCCACTGCGAGGAGTGGGTCGAACAACAGAACCAGAAGCTGGCACTGAGAGAAAGGCACTCTTTTGAGGACCCTGTTGTCTATAAACACAGCGATGAGCAGGAAAAGGAATACGACTCTGGTACAAGAACCTCACGTGCAAAACGGGGTGTCAAGCCGGTTTACATGGGGTCTTTGGACCGCAACAGCTTCTACAGGAAGACGGCACCGAGCGCCCTGCGAAATTCTAAGTTTCCCCAGAAAAGGAAGCAAGAACAAGGTAAACACTAGGATGATGTCTTGGATGCTATGAATCATGTTTTTATCTGAATCCACCCACATAAAAAAAGCTCACCTGACTCACAGTGGATCTTTAGTGCTTATACTCTGTTAAACAGGAAGTCAAGGATGTCGAGGTGTAAGTGTAGCCCGTTTTAATCAATGGTGAGGCCTTCAAAGTGCTGACACTCCATCTCTTCCTATACTATAAGTGTGGGTGTTTGTCAGTATCGCCTAACTCATCAAGAGCTGCCAGGTATTTGGACACATTTGAACCTGCACAACAAGTTCAGCAGGTTCTGGTTTTTGCTATAGTTCACTTGACTGCTGGTTTCAATGTTATTTTTTTCAAACTCTGCATGACTCCTAAATAATCAGTTTAATTAAATTAAGCTTTTCCCTAACATAGGCCAATTCTTTGCTTCCTTGTATTGAGGTGGACATTTTTTGTGTGTAGGCAGTTTGTACACAAGGTTGTGTTTCCTTTAAGTAATTTGGGCCCATTATTATTAACATAAAAACATTTCTCAGAATCTAAAAGTTTAAAGAGTGGCTTGTCTATTGGATAATAATTTGACACAAGTAATTGCTGCTTAAGTAAACTGTGTCTGAAGGGCGTCATGGGACTCCCCCACTGACCCTCCCCCATTTACCTAGAAACACAAACACCGGACCCTGACACAAGACTAATTTAAAGACCCAAGAGTTTTAATCCCCAGCGTCAGTATGGTGTGTTGGATGGTGGGGGTCTGTCTGGTGCCAAGCAGCGACCGGCACTCCCCTCACTCCCTCTTAAGACCAGACTGATAGTGTATGTGCATGTGTGTGTACGTGTCACAGATGCCCTTGGAAGGCTTAGCGGAACGGTGACGCCATTTTTCAAAACACAGACGCATGCTCGCCTACTTCTTCTGTGTCTTGTCATCCCTTAATCTTGTTAAACCATTTTAGCTCGGTCAGGTTTTTGCTGCGACCTAGTATTTGATTGTAGGGTAAAGACATTAGTTCATCCCAGCACAGAGTTTATTAGTCTTATTCCCCCGCACAGTGATGGATGTGGATGGTGGAGGCCTCTCACGGGGGTCTTTACCCATGTTTTGAAAGCTTTTGTTCCACATTACTCCCCCTGAAAAGACTTTTGCTGAGCTTTAAAATGTGGAAAGAGGCTGTTGAAATAAACGCTATTTTTAGCTGTACGTCGCAAAATGTCAATTGAACTTCAGTACTTTTTTTATACTCGCCTTAAGCCACAACAATTTTTTGACTTATCTCTGTAGTGAAAAGTTAAATGCTTTTTCTCTCATTCCTTAAATTAATTTTATGTGCTCATTTAATTTAGTTTAAAAAGTTTTCTGTTGATTATCTTATGATCATTATCCTATTAATTTTATTCATAATAAAATCAAAT
Organism: Callionymus lyra; assembly: GCF_982586985.1. Classification (NCBI taxonomy): domain Eukaryota; kingdom Metazoa; phylum Chordata; class Actinopteri; order Syngnathiformes; family Callionymidae; genus Callionymus; species Callionymus lyra. The sequence goes on from NC_141823.1 coordinate 19,460,512, forward strand.
TGAATTAAGAAAAAACAATTTCACAATGTGTAGTTATTCTGATACTCCAGTTACGCAATAGAATACACATGATATGAACCGGTTGCATAGTGATTGCCAAACAAACAAAAGATTTTTACTCACCTGATAATGTGCCAAGCTTTCTGACATGCAGGAGTAAAAATGGCAGGGCATGAAAATTGTCACCATTGAAAAGTCATATCACTGCCTTGTTTAACACGCCATAGATATTCTCATGAAAAAACATTTTTCTCTCATTAAGATCCGGTGAAAACCAGTCTATACATGTGCCCAATGAGAGAACAGGCCACAGTTAACTTGGAATCGATGCAACTGGGACAACGGCAACACAATGACAAGCATGTGACCACATTTGCATTGATGAAAGTCATCCATGTATCTTATGTTCTGTGGACATAGCTGTAGTGGTATTGTAAAGCTTTGGGTCCAGGCCGGGGATCCAAATAAAGGGGAACAAAAACTAAAATATTGTATCCAGATTGACCATCAATTCATCCTTTACTTTCAGTTTGCAACTTTTGACATTGAGACTTGGCAACGACATTGAATAATGGCTTCGAAGATGTCGAAGGAGTTTCACGAATGTAATTTCGAAGCCTGTCATTGTAGGACTATTGACTAATTTGACCTATAAATTGAGTTAAAATTGTACAGAAACATTAAACACCAAATGGATTAATAATGTTTAGCTAACATTAAAAACATTATCATTAATGACTGAGTTGTTGACAAGCTGTCAATGAAAGGTTTACAACACTACAGCTCAATTTCAGGTGGAATCTGTTGTGGCATATAGTTAAAATGTTTTTGTGATTTAAACTTGGGTCCATTGTCGGCAAAGTATATAGCTCAGGTTATTCTTTGGTCAGTTTAACTACCGTATTTTCCGCACTATTAGGCGCACCGTATTATAAGGCGCACCTTCAATGAATGGCCTATTTCGTCGTTTTTTGATAAATTTTGAGGCTTTTAACTGTGCCTTATAGGGGCTAAAATATGGTATAAGAATTGGGTAAGAAGAAGTGTAAACACTGAGCATGGGCATCTGATCTACCCTCCTCTTCAAAGGCGATTAATGTCATGATGTTGGATGGCAAACATAACTATTTGTCTGTATATTTAACACTTAAAGATTAATCAGATCACAGGTGTAGGCCTTAACAGGTTGTGTTAAAGGTAACTTGATCCTTCAGGTACCAGCATGAATAACAAAAGTGTCGGTCGCAGCAATTTCCACCGACAGGCAAAAATACAACTCGGAATGCTGTAGTTTCTGTTGCGAACATAACATATATTCTTATTGTATTTGTGCTCTGATACATCTTTTCTTGTGTCATCTCACTTCTTCATTACTTCCCAATGACCAATTCTACTGGGTGTTCTTTTTATTATCTCATTATTATTAAATACAAATTGCAGCGAAATTAAGTGCAATCTTGTTCATACCTGCCTTTTGGATGTTTCATCACAATCATCTACGTCACCTGTCACAACCCTTCACACACCCTGCTCATGTAACATGTCCTGCATTCATAATTTTGAAGCAACAGCACACAAACACCTGTCTTACGGTGTGTACAGAGAGGAATTGTCCTACTTATTTCTACTACACGTTTATGCACCTGTTTTGAAGGGCCTGTTTTCTATTGGTGAAGAGACTCTTGAAAGTCCTCCATCTTCTCATATGCGGACATGAAAAGCCATCGAGTCAAATGAAGCGACTTTGTGTCGAGCAAACTTCCACCTGCGCAACGGACCAGAATGTAAGCATGTGGACAACCTGAAACACAACAAGGGTTTCTGGGATATCCGCCAGGAGCTGGAATGTGACCCCTGACCCTGATAGATGAATATAATCTCCCTCACTGTGTGCACCTCTTAAACTACCATTGTGTGCCGCAGGAAGGGGGGGTTAATAGTTAGAGGAGTCAGATACAGACGGCCATGAGCCACACCGAGTGTGAACCAAAAACTTTCACATGAGGCCACTGAATTGATGCAGCCAAATCCCCGTGAGCTCTGCATGTAGATTCCTGTCGGTATTATTCCCTTTTTAGAGAATCAACATTTACTCAGACATTTCGTGTCATCACACGTGTCAGGAGGCTTAAACAAACTGTTCTTGAAATGTTCTTGAACTCCTGTCTTTAGTGCCTATAGAAGAACTAGAACATTACGGAGACAGTAAATACCTTCATTATCGCTTATTTCACATGACAAACAAAGCAAACATTTCCAGTGTGAAAAACAATGACAGTTTCCATTATTTTCGCTAGTTCTGAGCAGATCTGTGAGAAGCCATAGAAATAAACAAGGAAAACCTGGAATAACTTCCTAAGCCTGATAAAACTATAGAATAAGATCACTTCTAACCAGGTCCATTCCTAACTTATCCTAAAAATAATCATGAATATCTATAGTGATGATCTGGTGTGACGTATCGATATGAAGAAACTTCTTGCCGATCACATACTAGTAGTAGTTATGAAGCCTATTTTTAAAAATAAATCCTACAAACTCTTCATACCTGTACATTTGAGATTTCCCTTCATTTTGTGTATCATTTGTATCAACATTCATGAGGAGCATGACTTGACTATGACTTCACTATAGATCCATTGTATTAAGGTTGAAAGAGAAGTTTAGAGGCCAGAAGGACCTTCAATGTAGATCCAGAGAAAGCCTATATGACAGTCCTAGAGAGTAAGTGTGGTACTGTGTGAGGAAGTCAGGAACATCATAGAAGTTTGTAAGGGTGGTGCAGGACTTATTTTTCTAACTTGTACACATGAACTCAAATGAATGTTTTATTAACTCTTCATTTCATTGTCTGCATTTGATTGCAGACCCAAACATTTTCCATCATCTAACTAGTAAATACTATTTTTTCTGAAGTTCATTGACATGAAATCAAAGCAGTTTTTGGTGTTTGAAGCAAAATATGAAAACCAACTTAATAATAAAAAATATTGTTAAACCTGTGTAGAACAAAACGTTGGTCATGTAAACATTTCAATTAAAATTCCAGCAAAAAAAATGCATCTTCCCATTTAAAAAAAAAAGTAGAATGATAAAATGATTCTTTGAGGGTTTTTGAGGAGCTGTTAACTTTAAAGTGTTCAAAAGAGTGGCTTGTTGCTTTGGCTCACTTCAGAATTTGTCTGTAACCAAAGCTACAGTGACCAGGGTTTTGTAGCGAGACAAACTATTTCTCCTTTGTTAAAGAAGTTATTCATTTGCAAGGCTGGAATAAGTTATTGTTCAAACTTTATCTTACATTCTTGATCAAATATAACTGTAACTGAGTAACTTCTAAAACCATTATTAAGAAATCATGTATTCAAATGCATAATTTCTGCTGCTGCCACAGCGCAGTGAAGGCTAATGGATTATAATTAAATTATTTCCACAACACTTAACCATTGATTAGACTTTGCATTAGCATATATTCAAATGGAATTGGATTAAAAACATAATCCACCTCGTAAAAAGCTCATCTAGTTCAGGTTGTAGTTGTCAATGTCAAAGAAGAATGTTAAGATTGAGATTTATTTTATTTTGTCATTAATGTTATCAGTTAAAATGGCTGTACAATTGGTCACTCATTGAAAGTACTTTTTCTCTTTTCTCTTCTCTAGACTTCCCTGAAGACTTTTTCAGTTTTGTGACACAGCTTTTACAGTTTAGGGTAGTGTATGCACATCTATTTAAGGGATTTATATCCTCACAACAGTTTCAAAAGTAGGTCAAATCCTGGCCATGCTCTTTGCTAAGTCTGCCTTCAGTGGAGTTTCGGTCTGAACCTGTGAAGTAGAGCATATGATTGTTGTTGTGCTCGGGATGAAACGGAGGAATGAGCCTGATTGACTCTAATTAAAAGAGGAATTTGATTGTTTTTCTGTTTCCTTTTGTTTCGGTTTAGTCGCGTGACTTTTTTTTTTTTTTTCTCCTTCCAAACCTATTAGTGAACTACTTTTGCAAGTGCTCCAGTTCGTGCACTCGGCGGGCGCGACACAATTGGCCAGTGTTGACCTGGTACTGATGAGGTAAAGCTGCTTTGGAGTCTAAGGCGGGTCACGTGAAGCCTGACAGAGTCAGGCAGGAGGTGACGCCTGGCAAACGCCAGGTGATCGAAGATCAAACAAATAGAAGTTAAAAAAACAAACAGGAACTTAATTTGGTAAAATGTAAATTAAATTTTAGGATAATATTTTAAAAGAAATCGAATTAAAATTACAAACCATGTAAACCTGAGTTTTAAAATCAACACTCTATCTGGAAAGATAAGCCTGGGTATTCGAGTTAAGATATTTGATACAATTAAGTTAAACATTCTTATTTTTGGTGTCTACGGTTATGGAATCTCATTGTTAAACCTACAGTCATTTAAATCACTGTTTATTATTCAGCTCGGAGTCTGATTTATTTGACTTAATCAACACTTTTCCTCTTCCAATGGCTGCTCTGTTCTCGTTCTCACCCTCCCTGTCTGTGGTCGTCTGCACTCGGGCTATTGTGCTCCACACAAAGAGCCATAGTTCATTTCAGTTTGTGCTCCATTCATGAAAGGCAGCGGTGCATAAACCAGTCTCTTCTTCCAGTCCCTGGCTTCCCTAGATAGCGGCCTTGACAGATTTTACTTCCAGAGCCGACTGGGTGGCCCAGAAGAGTTTACAAAAACAAGCTGTAACTGATGCATCTTAATGAATCTTAACATCAACATATGATTCTTCTCCCTTCAGAGATGACGCTGGTCTCCTCACAACCCGTAACCTCAGAGCCCGCCTCGACCTACGACCCCAGCCCGGGCACTGGTGTCGATGATCCCAGTCAGAGGATGCTGGAGAAGAGGTCAAAGGTCATCGAGGAGCTGCTTCAGACGGAGAAGGACTACATCAAGGACCTGCAGATGTGTGTGGAGGAGATCGTGGAGCCGCTGCAGAGGAAGCAGGTGAGCAGGATGTTCAAGATTTTTTCTCCCGGAATGTCGTTCTCACACTCAAACTGTCGCCGATCTAAGCAAAAATGGTGTCAACCCAGCTCCATGGGAACACGAGGAGATGTAGTGGCTTTACCGTTTGAAATCAAACACTGAGATCTTTTCATTTAAATGGGTAAATGGGAGTTCTCGACTGCACCGAAGTGCTCGTATAATTTAGAATGAAGCTTGACTATAAAACTGGGGTCCCCCCGGTACGTGAGGCATTTGTTAACGGGCCGCACAGAAAGAAAAAACATTATCTTCTGTTGATTATTGATGTCTAAAAAAGGTTTAAAAAAATAAAACATTCTTTATAAAAGAAAAGATTATGTCTTTAAAGTCTTGTTTTTTCAGTCATGATGCAGTTTTCGTTGCTCTGATGAGGAGAGAAAGAGATTAGTGGATCAGAGTTCTTGCATATGAAAGAGACACTCAACTGTTTTTTATGCTGCTCATTACCATACAGCTAGTGGAGCAGGTTTCCAAGCGTCTGAACCATATATAAAGCCTCATTGAGGTGACAAGACATTCCAGTTTTGAGGGAAAAAGGCACATTTTTTATTAATACTTATATTCTGGATGTGATTAAGTTCTGCCTCATTTTTCATGAGATTTTCTAAAGCCAATACATTTTTTGGGGTTGAATTTCTATACAAAATAAAACAGAATTTAATTACATTTTCCTTTTGACAATCAAACCACGGTACAGACTGCTGCGTTAAATTCAAAGTGCACACAGAAATAATGACATGCAAAACAAGACCATAGTAAATCTGATCAAAAGTGTCTTGACAATATGTCAGTTTGTGATCATGTGTTCCCTACACTATACTATTTAATCGTGTTTATGGTAGATCATCTTCTAATGTATATAAACAAACATTCATGTGGTATTTTAATCATTTTTCGTGTGTAATTATTTGTTCTACAGGTGAAGAATGTGGACTTTGAGGGACTCTTCGGTAACCTTGGCTCAGTGATCGATCTGTCGGAGCGTCTCTTTGACTCACTGCAGGATTCGGATTCCACGGGTAAGAAGCAGCGTTAGCATCAAATCGCAAATCATAGAGAAATGTGTAATACTTAATAATAAACAATAACGATGGAAAAACATTTGAGCACGTTTTGGGGCCTAATCGTAGATCAACAAATATCCCAGGAAAAAACTAAATACATAAAGTCAAAGACACACATAAATTAATTAAGTTAATAAAGGCAGGATTATTGAACTGGTCTGAGTTACTAGAGACACAAACCCTGTCGGTGACGTACAGAGACAGAAATATATACTGTTACCTGAACATCATCCAATGTTGTTTCAAACTTAGACCTGATGAAGAGCTTAACAGACTTTTAGAGAATTTACTTAAACCATATGTTTGTACTAATCTCAGGCAATCAACACCTAAACCTCAAGAATACTCCAGAAAAGTATAAATGACTTGAAAGGTCATGAATTGATACATCTACTGCTCACGTGGCAGACATTATTTGCACATGACATAAAATGTTCACATGAACTAAATGATCATATGACATGCATGATTATTACATACAGGATTATAAGACATCTAGAAATAATAACATCAATATGTAAATGTATTAAAAATACATAACAAAAAAAAAGTTTGGTTGTAGTTGAAAACTTTTTTGATGTATACAAAGCGAAAATGTGTATTACTCTAAGTCTCTATGGTGCGTTGTTTCCTAGGCATTGCTTTTGGAGAGAGTCCGAGGAAAGTGTTGGATTTTTAAAATTCAAAATGAGGCTCGATTCCATCTTTAACTTGTTTAGCAGAAATAAAAAAGGAGTATAATATTTTAAAAGTCTGATTCATTTGTTGCTCCCACATTTAAGGGAATATTTTGAGTAAATAATCTTTGTTTCTTTTTCAGGAAAAGTGTTTCTGGACTTTAAAGTTGAACTGGAGGAAGTTTACAAAATCTACTGCCAGAACCACGACGATGCCATTTCACTGCTGGAAAGTTACGAAAAGGAAGAAAACATTCAGCGTCACATGCTGGAGTGTTTGGAGCGGCTGAGGTCAGTACCTGTGTTCACTTGTTACAATGATTGACATGCTCGTGGAAGCAATCAATTATTAATATAACAAGCTTTTATTTATGTTCTCAGGTAGACTGTAGTTCATTCACGATACTGTTCATCAAAACGAAACAAAAACTACTTAAATAATAAGTACATTTAAATATATGAAGGATATACATTATATTAAATCTATTAATTAATATAAATGTGAGTATTTTAAAGACACTAGGTCGATTATATGAACGTTTTATTCTCCTGCCATTTGATAACAGAGTGTGATAAACCAATGGTTTTACTAACTGGTCATAGTCACGTGTGTTACAGAAATATGGATCCGTTATCACGGCGGATCCCGTCACCTGTAAAGAGAGAGTGTTTTTTAGACTTTGTCCTGAGGGAAAAGATGATCTTTGGACCTAAACAAGTATTTAACAACAAACTGTGTTGACATAGAAACGCGCTCTAAGAATTATGAAAAAAAAAAAAAGAAGAAAAGTTTTCTTTCCCACTCGTGATGGGATGATTTGTTTCCATGCACGTGTTTGCACTCGGCCTTACGTCTATAGAGCTGTGCTATGTGCCCGGCCAGGTTTCTCTGGCCCGGTTGGTTTCGCCAGCTGTGACTCAAACAACAAGCTTGAAGATAAACACTGGTTTCGAAAGAGTTTTCAAACAAGACATAGACATAAGATTTATGGTAAAAAACGTCAAAAGTCTGACAGATGAGGAAGTGTTAAGTGTCTTTTGGAGGATATTTGGATGTTCAAGTGAAAGCTTAAAAAGGTTTCACTTCAGTGGTGCAACTTTTATGACCAGTAACTATTCATTCATAGATCAAATGAGTTAGTCAGTATCTGCACGCAGATGAGGGTGTCACTCCCAGGTATCAGGGAGGGGACAATCTATATTTATATTTCAAAGTATTTAAACATTTATTTAGAAATATATAGAAAATTATTTGTTGGAACATTTTCCAATTGTTTTTTAATTATGAGTTGATCAAAACTAGGTGCTTAATTATCTTTATTTATATTGTGTTTTCACCCTAAATTATAATGATGTTCTCAATATTCAAGAGTTTCCATGATACTCACTGTGAGTCAATAAATAGTAAACAGTGGACTCTACACTTTAAACCTGTATCTTCTAGTACTGTGACTTGTTCATGTTGTTTACTACCAAGAAACATGTGTAAAGTGTCTCTGTCATCCGCTCCTCAACAGGGCCATATACCGAGAATGGTGAGTTCAAGCGTCCTCATGTATATCCAGCATGAGAATCCCGGCATGCTATTGTCATCACTAACACCTTGACTGCGTCCCAGTGTGTGTATTTGGCTTAATAAGCTTCAAGTGTTGGCGCGACAATGTAAAAGCATGTCTGCTGAAAGGCTTCCTTCCTGGGTTCATAGTCTTCATCGTGCTGTTTGCATGTGTTTGTGTTGCTGTCCGGAGAGACTTCTCACAGCACTGTCCTTGATTCTGTGTGATTCTGATCTTGACTCTTGTGACACCTAGTGGACTGAAATTGCAAACGTACAGAATAAACATAAATCATCTCAGACGATCTATAAGCATTGTTTCCTTTTATGATTAAAAATGTAATTCAATTAATATTCATTTAATTTAATTTAATTTAATCTTATCTATTTATTGAAGCTGTTGCATCTCATCCACTGAGTGTCACTGAGAGGTGTTTTCTCTACATTTGGTGACTCGTTTAAATCTTCCTGAATCTTTCCCGGTATCATCAGAATGATTCCTCATTTGATGATGACTGTTGCATTCAGCGTACACGCTGCGAGTGTGATTCTCACTTGAATTTTACTTTTCTATAGTTTTTTCTTTTTGCAAATGTTGTTTTCCCTCCGCAGGGGAAAGACGAATTACATAAACCTCGGCTCGTTCCTGATCAAACCCGTCCAGCGGGTGATGCGCTACCCGTTGTTGTTGATGGAGCTGCTGGGGGCCACGCCGGAGAGCCACCACGACCACCCCACGCTGACCGAGGCGCTGCAGGCCGTCAAGGAGATCAACATGAACATCAACGAGTACAAGCGCAGGAAGGATCTCGGTAAAAACCTTTACTAAATCCTTGTTTGCGTCAGAAACATTTTGCTTGATGATTTTTTTCTGCCGTCACAGTGGTGAAGTACAGGAAAGGAGACGAGGACACGTTCATCGACAAGATCTCGAAGCTGAGCATGCACTCCATAATCAAAAAATCCAACAGAGTCAGCAGCCACATCAAACACCTGACTGGAATATCCCCGCAGGTAAGCACGCTTGGGCTCGGAGAGTTCAGGTAAACTAAGAGGAAGTCACTCGTAAATCACGTTTTCTTTTCCCGCCCAGATCAAAGACGACGCTTTTAACGAAGCGGAAAAGAGGTTTCGGCTGCAAGAGCGACTCGTCAAGTCTTTTATCAGAGACATTTCATTGTACCTGCAACATATACGGGTGAGAAAAATGTGTAGTTACAGTGTGTAGATATGTTTACTGTAAATCACATTTTTTTTCAGTTTTCTGTTGATTTTAAAAAGTAGCTCAATTTCACTTTAAAAGTTTCAGAAAAAACTTAGATAAGTCCTTTTTGGTGTGTCAAATTAGAATAGTAAAGGTCATTTTAACTTGTATTTTCTGAAGTGCTTATGGAACAACATTGATTATATAAATAATTTTACATCCTCAGTTATTAACTCCTTTTTTAAGGTGATTCTGTCAACTACTGCTGTTCTTCTCTTCTTTCTTGCTCTTTCTTTTCTCTGTGTTATCTTGACCTTTAAAGTATATATTTTATTGAGTATTGTTTTGATTGTTTAAGCGCTTTGTGACCCTGGTCTGGAAAAGCGCTATATAAATACAAATTACTTACTTACTTACTTACTTTATTAGTGCCAGAACAGGATGTTGCTGATGAAAATAATAATAATAATAATAATAATCATTTCAATAAAACAAATATTGTACACAAACACAGTTGCATTATGATGAATGAGTTCAGTTTTTCCATATTTTTACCTAATACATTTTGTGTGTTCTTTAATAATATTATTCCTTTTAATAGTTATGTTCAATGTTATTAAAATTCTAATATGTTCCTTTCCTCGGCACACAAAAGTACTTATGAAAAGATTATATACATATAAAATAAAAATGAGCTTTAATAGAATTATTGTGGTTAAAGTATTTCTGTATTTCCAGGAGTCGGCGTCTGTAAAAGTTTTGGCGGCCATCAGCTTCTGCGACATCTACACGGATCGCAGCATCCTGGACCCCGAGCGCTTCCAACGAGCCCATCGCTGCATCAGCGACAAGCAGTTCACCGATTTTGTAAGTCTCCGCTGGCCGTTGTTCCGAAGATGTCTGAGATTCTCACCCCGAGTTGTGACCCTCTGAGCAGAAGGAGCGAACTGAATCCCTGGTCATCAACCCGCTGACGCAGCTGCTCCTCATGTTCGCCGGACCGCACAAGCTCATCCAGAAGCGCTTCGACAAGCTGCTGGACTACGACAACTGCAAGGAGCGGGCGGACCGACTGCGGGACCGCCGGGTCCAGGAGGAGCTCAAGGCGTCCCGGAACAACTACGAGGCCCTGAACGCTCAGCTGCTGGACGAGCTGCCCAAGTTCTACACGGCGGCCGAGGAGCTGTTCACGGGCTGCGTGCGCGCCTTCGCTCAGGCCCAGAAGGACTTCATGAAGACGACACTCGGGGAGCTCAAGCCGACGCTTCAGTTGGTGAGTGTGGTTTTGATGTTTGCAGACAGATGATCGATTTATAGTCAAGTGGGTTTCGGGGCTTTCTGGACAGTACTTCTTTCAAGAAACATCTTAAGACATTTTTATTTGTTCAGGCTTTTCCTTGATTTTCTGGAACTCCTGTGTTGTTCTCAGTGTTATCTTGTCCTTTAAAGTACATACTTTATTGAATATTGTTTTGATTGTTTAAGCGCTTTGTCACCCTGGTCTGGAAAAGCGCTATACAAATAAGAATTACTTACTTACTTCTCTTTGACTGTAACTTTGCAGCCCTCATGAGGTCATGATTCTGACAGTTTACAATTTGATTTTGTATTTACCATTGTACCAACTCAAACCTGTAAATTAATATATAAGTTATTTTGGACTTTTAACCTTTTCTTTGCACATTTTGCTGCTCGTAATAATTTAATAGAATTCTTAGATCCTTTTATAGAAATAAATGTATTTTAAATCATTTTTAATTTAATGGTTTGTAAATATTTTAAAGGAATTATCTTTTTGTTTCTCCATTTTGTTGTTTTGGGGTTTTTGTTTTTGACTTCATGGTCCTTTACAACAGTCACAATATATAATTTTGTCCCAAGGAAATGTAATTGCTGAATTAAATCCAACGAGTCACATCATCAGAATAAGCCTTGAAAAATTCCTTATTTATTTAAAAGTCATTAGAAGTGTTGGTGTGTCCTGTAAGATTCTTGAACCAGAGTAAGCTCAAAGTAATACTATTTTGAGGGAAATCATTGACAACCTGAGTCTAACATCCTAATTTGAGATCATGACATAAATATGACATAAGTATTTGTTGTTCAGAAAGTGATAAATCTGGAGGCTATGCTAACGCCAGAGCTAGTGGTTACTAAATGATGGTTAAACACTCAACAATAGTGCAGCACAAAAGAGTGAGTCGATAATGAGGGAAGAAAAGAGCAAAAAGATGAAGCCAACATTAATCTCTGACACTATAAGTGATCCTGGGTGAGAGGGATTCATGTAACTCTTCTATTCTCCCTCCAGTTCCCTCGAAAAGTGGGGGCAGAAGGAAACCTGATCGCACAGTTCCACGACGAATACACCCGAGTTCTTCAGCTTCTGCAGAGCTTCAGCTTCTGCCCGACGGACGCACCCCCGCCCACAGCCGCCAAGAAGCCTTTTGAGAGGAAGACGCTGGAGAAACAGACGTCTAGGAAGCAACTGCAGGGCCCCGTGAGTCCAACACTCGTCCTCCTTCATCTCGTCACTCGTAGAACCAATAATGAAATAAAACGTCTCTTCCAGCCCAACTGTATGTTGCAGACGGATGAACACCGAGGAAACCTCCTGATGCGCTACGGACCTGATAAGCTCTTTCAGGCGGAAAGGAACTTCAACGCCGCTCAAGACCTGGACGTCTCTGTTCTCGAGGGAGACCTTGTGGGTGTGATCAAGCAGCAGGATCCTATGGGGAGTCAAAACCGCTGGCTCATCGATACTGGAGGTAAGACAATCCTCCTGAGAGTCAGCAACTACTTACACAGTACTTACACAGATAACCAATCATAAGTGTTCGGAAAAATCGGAGCTGCTGTTGACCAATGAGGCGTCTGTTTTTTGGTCATGTGATAGGACAGGAGACTGTGGTGTCAATAGAGTTTTGAGTCTTTATTGACAGCGATGAATAACAGGCTTTTATAAATTGATAAAGATACAAAAACTACAAAAATGTAATTCATACACAAGTGTTTATTGTACTTATACATGGTTTAAAATGTTCGTAAATTACTAAATAAATATAGTGCTACGTAATATTAAGCTATGAGGAGTATCACTACGGTGCCTTGCGGAGTAATACTACAAGAATCATGGAGTAATACTGCAGTGACTCACGGCGTATTACTACGGTGACTTGCAGAATAATACTACAAAATCGCTGAGTAATACTACAGTGACGCGCGAGTTGTACTACGGTGACTGGCGGAGTAATACTACAGTGACTCGCAGAAAGATATTTCGATGACTCACGGAGTAATACTAAGGTGACTCGCAGAGGAATACTACAGTAACTTGCGGAGGAATACTACAGTGACTCGCGGAGGAATACTACAGTGACACGCGGAGGAATACTACAGTGACTCGCGGTGGAATACTACAGTGACTTGCGGTGGAATACTACAGTGACTCGCGTAGGAATACTACAGTGACTCGCGGAGGAATACTACAGTGACTCGCGGTGGAATACTACAGTGACTCGCGTAGGAATACTACAGTGACTCGCGGTGGAATACTACAGTGACTCGCGGAGGAATACTACAGTGACTCGCGGAGGAATACTAGAGTGACTCGCGGTAGAATACTACAGTGACTCACAGAGTAATACTACGGTGACTCACAGAGTAATACTAAGGTGACTTATTGAGTAATACTACGGTCATACTGCAGTCACTCGCAGAAAATTATAAAATAATGCTTAAAAGCTTTAATTTATTCAGAGAAAATGCAAGATATTTAAGTTGGACTTATATTCCAAAAATATAGTTAATGAAGGTCTGTGATTTATCGGTTATGTTGGCTAAAATGTATTATTTGAATTGGGTCTGAAAGATTTATTATTAAGAGGTGTTTGATTGGAGACTTCCAGTGGTTATCTAGTGCAACTGTGTATAACTGGTTGTACAACATTTATAACCCTCGACTACACATGTAGAAAAAAATCTTAACGTTGACACACATAAAAAGTAGTGACTAAAGTTGAAATCCTGTCAAATGTGTGACTCTATAACTTATCCTCTGATTGTTCTGCAGTCACGCAGGGGTTCGTGTACAGCTCCTTCCTCAAGCCCTACAACACGCGCAGGAGCCACTCGGACGTCTCCATCGAGAGCCAGTCGTCCAACGAGTCGGGCTACGGCGGCTCCTCGCCGGTGTACTCGCGCCAGAACAGCACCAACACGCTCATGTTCAACCCGGAGACGTCCACCGTCAGCTACTCCGTGACGCAGAACCACTCGTCGTCCCCGCAGCCGTCGCCTCAGGACGCGCTCCACTCCGACTCCACCAGCCAGAGCAACTCCATCAACTCCTCGCCCCGGAACCCCCCGCACCGCAGCCGGGAGCACAAGGAGCGCCGGCGCCACCACTCGCCGGCCCACGGGCCGACGGAGGCGTCGCATCCGCACCGAGGCTCGTACGACAGTCACTCCAGTCCTCAGAGCCACAGGGACACCCTGTCGGAGACGGACTCCTGTTCCTCCGGCAGGAACGGACGCTCGCAGCCCAACGGCAGCTCAGACAGAAGCTACAGCACGCTGCAGAGGAAGAGCCGGGAAGAGGGTCGGCAGAAAAAGTCTCACCCTCGGGAGGAGTACATCGAGCCGGAGCCGGAGCCGGAGTCGGAGCTGGAGAGTGATGTCGACGGCCATCAGGTTTGGCTTCAAACATATTACGACCGAAGTGCTTTAGTACAGAGTATAATATGATGCTGCGTCTTTGGATGACAAGTTTTAGTATCCAGAGGTTAATCATGTGATCAAGACTCGATGGGGTGTTACGTTTAAGTGTTTGCCTCAGTACTGAATACGTTTTGTGGTTACGCCCCTTTATCGTGGATCACGTGCAAAGATAAATTTGAATTATAAAAAGAAATGTTTATGAGCATTTAAGCAAAAATAGGCATCTGCATGAATTTGACCCCAAAGAACTAATTCCATTAATATTTAGTAGAGCCTCCTTTCACCTGTAGACGCATCCTATTGCCACAGACAAGTCCCTGTAGTCCTGCAGGTGGTATTTTGGCCCATTCCTCCATACAAAACACCTCTAGTCTAGTCAGGTTTCTTGACTTTCGTGCGCCTGCTTCAATCCATACGATTTCAATGATAATAGGGGACTAGGATGGCCATTCCAGAAGATTGTACTTGTGCTTCTGCATGAATTCCTTGGTGGATTTTGAACAATGCTTCATTTTCCTGCTGAACAATCCCAACCCGGCGTAACTTTAACTTGATGACCGATTCTTGAAAATACTCTTTCAAGAATCTGCTGATACTGAGAGGAATTCATCCCTGTACTAGCCACGTAGACCCATAACATGGACACTTTACTAAATTTCACAGTAGACAATTAGTTCTTCTTCAATGGGGGTTTTTTCGCCATGCATACCTCCTCTTATTCTAAACAAATAACTCTATCCTACTAGTGCATTTCCATTTGATACTCACGCCTACATTGTTTAACCTTCATTTGTTTACCTAGTTATGTTGACTTGTTGTGTTTGCTGTGTAAAGTAGATGCTGTGATTTAGTTTTTCTCCCCTTACAGATGTTGTAGTTTGTATTTCCTAAATTATTTAGTCTTTTATTTCTTGCTTGTTTCATCTAGAAAACTCAATTCTGAACTGTTCTCTCCTTCGTCCCCAGATCTACTACGCTCTCTACTCCTTCAGTGCACGGTGTGCAAACGAACTGACCATCTCCGCCAACGAGCGGCTTCGGATCCTGGAGTTCAAGGACATGAACGGCAACGGCGACTGGTGGCTCGGGGAGCTCAGGGGCCGGCAAGGCTACGTGCCATCCAACTACATCCGTAAATCCGAGTACACATGAACGGGCGCGAGACTCGGAGGCCGCCGCGAGAGGCCGACACCGCGAGCACATAAAAACAAACATCTGGAAAGTATTCTTTTGTTGAAGTGAAGGACTGAGTCTGACCTTTAAAATTTAGATTCTTATATTTATTTTTATATTCTTTTGTACCTTCTGTTTCTATCGATGACCTGTGAATTGCACCAGAGTCTGCTATATTCTCTGCAGCGGAAGAATGTCTTGAGATCACGGTGGGAATGTAAAGGTTTTAGTAAAAAAAAAAAAAAAGAAGCAGTAAATGCAGAATAAGTGACTCTCAAACTAACATGTATACTCAACGATCGGAGCGTGAGGCACTTAATTCCGAGAGAGTTTGAAGTGTCTGTTTGACATGGGTTGGAGTTTGGATTGTAAACATCATGGTTTGCAGGATTACAAAAGCTCTTGTTGATGAGTTCGGGTGACACTGTGAAAAAGAGTGACCTCTTCATCTTTTAGTACTCGCGAGCGCCCGGAGGAGAACGTCTGGAATCTGAACCTGATTTCTTCTTCGTGGAGTATGAAGTGTTATTTTGTCCGAAACATGATATTGCTCTCTTTGTAATTGGACACTTTATGAATAAAACTGCTTCCATGGCGTTCGTCTGTGTTGCTTGTTGTTTTTCACTTTGCAAATATTAATTAAAACACCATTATTACTGTACTGTTGTTTAACTTTTTATCAAATGTATCTTCAGGAACTTCAACCTTCAATATGTTTTGATAAATACCTTGTCCACCTGGACATGGATAATATTTAGCAGCCGATTACAAAGACGCTGTTGTTCAGACCTTTAATATGAGCCGCTGGAAACGACTGAGACAATGTAGTACACATGCGAAGCCTGAGGGTGGCGTTGTTTTGCTAATTTTTAGATGAATATGTTGAGAGTTTTGTTAAATATTTGACACTACAATTTCATTGAAAGAATGAAAGGAAATGGTTCGATCTGTCTCAGCAAATGTTGTAATGTATTTTACATTTTTATCTTTATTGGGCTATTATTCATTAAAAACTATAAAGACTGCGTGACATATTTTACAAATGTGTAAGTATTAACAAATGCACAATGTGTAATTTCTAGTATGCACAAACCATAAAACACAAACAAGTTTGGCATCAAACACAAGTCCTGAAACACACACAACACAATACAAACCGGCTCTCGTTACACACCAGACTTCTGTCACAGTTCTATGGGCTTATTTTTGTCTCGTAACATTCGTAAATGTACAGAGCGTGATTACAAATAAAAATGGGTTTGAAAATAACAAAATACAAGTAACAGATATTAAATTAACATTCGTTACGATAACTATTATTTGTTACGATGACGCAGTCCCGCCAGCAGGTGGCGGAAACACCTCCGTTCACCAATTTACACGCAACCATTCAATGTGGATTTTGCTTTTTATTAAGGAATTGAATGTTAAAGGAAGTTAAATGTACTTCTATCGTCTCCTCTGCCTCTTTTAAAAATAGAAACAAGAACATACATAAATTGTATTTATTAATAAACCAATATTTTATAAACTAGAACCCAACAACTTGCTCTATTTCTCCCTGTAATAAAGAGTTTGATTGAAATGTAAATCTAAAGTTTAAAACCTTGTTCTAGGACTCTTGCTCTTTGATCAGAACCATGTCAATATCACTTGATCCAAGCAAAGACCAGACTAGAAAACCCAACAGAACCTCATCAAACAAACAAAGACGTGACAGAGATCCATTTTGTCTTCAAAGTTCAAAATGTCATTTTTGATAAAAAAAAAAAAAAGAAAAAAAGATTATCAACGGATTTAGTCGAACGATCTTCAGTAACTTGTGAACGTTGGTCTCTGGGAGGTCAGAGGTCAAAACGTGTGTACAGTACATCAGCACTGGACTCTGCTCAAATCAATGTACCAGGTTAGAGTGGCTTTCATTTCACTGCAGGAGAGACGAGTCATTTGAGGAGGAAGATGGAGGCTTCTGCTGCTCTGCTGATACACTTGTGTGCGTTCACGGCTCTCCTCTCTGTAAGTTGTTCAGTATTTTCAAGGCTCAATGAAACCAGTATGTCGCTTAAACTAAACACCTGAAGGTGCAAAAACCTGACTTCAGATATCAATGCTTGTGTTGCAGGTGAGTTCAGCCCAGGATGCATATGAAGGTACATTTAATTCTTTCAGTCCATGGAAGTGACACGATTAATCTGACGCAAACTCATCGCAGGTTATTACGAATATTACGACTACGTGACGGAGGCTCCAGTCGATGTCATCGTGGAATATGACGACTGGTTGTACGAACTGGTGGACGTACAGAGTGAGTCCCGCACCTTAAATGAAACGTTTAACTTAACATAACGACTCATGTCCGTCATGTAGGTAGTTGTGTCTCTAACCCGTGTTACAACGGGGGGAGCTGCGACCCCAAAGATGACGGCGGCTTCTTGTGCATTTGTCCCGAACCTTACACGGGAAAACTGTGTCAAACAGGTAGGACTCACTGTTCATTGAATTACAACTCACTGGACTCTGATCCGTGATGTTTATTCAGCGCTAATATTTACAAAAGATGATCAAGGCAACAAGAACCCCCCCTCTTCCCCCACAATCTATGAGGTTCATTGATGAAGTTACACACAAGATGGATGACAATATTAAAATGACTAATTATCGTAAATGTTTTATTATATTAAAAAAATTAAAATGATATGAATCTTTAAATTTAGCTAAAACATTAAGGGGATATTTGTTAAACAAATGAAATGGTCAATCAAATAAATGAGTCGGCCATTTTGTTTGATTAATATTGTCTTGATTACATTTTTCTTTTTGTATGAGAAGTCAAAATTTTACCAATAAATTATTTTCATTCAGTTGTATTTGAGTAAAAAAAATATAATCTAAATCCATGATGTAGAAAGATTTGATTGATTTACATTGATTGGTCCAACAAACTGAACCATAAATAGTCCAGGATCACAGAGCAGTAACACGAGTGGTCTCTAATAACATTTTGTTGTTTACTACGATATGATTTTTCTTTAACTTTTCATTGATGTACAAACTTTCTTTTCAGTGAAGGATGTTTGCAAGAGTGTCAGTTGTGGTAAAGGAACCTGTGTTTTCACACCCACTGCACCATATTATGAGTGCAAATGCAAGGCTCCTTTCAAACCGCCAAACTGCAAGAAAGGTATGTTGTTAAAATCCCAATCTGTAGGTTTTAAAATGCTGTTTTTGCCGCCCCCTATCGTCCAAATAGTGCAATTTCGTAGATTCTCTGTTTCACCGTTCGCCAATTTTCAACATGAACATTTATTTACAAAACAAGTGGCTATTGTTGTGTCAGGTTTTATCTTTCTGGTAAGGTGAAAAATTCTCTCAGTTCTTCAAATGAAAACTCTGAAGTTGAAGACACCCAGAGACAACACAATCGTTAAAAAAAATCAGGGTACCCGGGGACCCAAATATGGCCGACCAAGACCGGTGGTCCGATGGTTTTCTCCGGATCTCAGTGGATTAAAGTTCATGTTGATGTGGTCGGTTATAAAGATGTCGGTCTTTAAGGTAAGATAATAAAGAGAGATTATAGATGTCAACAATAAGAGTCAAACTGATGTTGAATATATTCATCTTATCGCGGAAAGAATGAAAATATCAAAATCAAACTATTCCTGTTAAGTTAATAAACATTTTGTTTTGACTGCTAAAAACATGATGGCCTACTATGTTGTATATATTTGTTTATTCTATTTGTTTATTTAACTTCTACAGCTGCGCCCTGCAGACCCAATCTATGTCAAAATGGAGGCAGTTGCACAAAGGGGCTCAAACCCACAACCTTCCAGTGTCATTGCCCGACAGGATTCAGCGGGAAGTTCTGTGAAGTCGGTAAGTATTTTGAGTTTTCTCTAACATAACATGTCGAACAACTGATGACGATATTCTACTTTTTTAGGACAAAACGACTGCTACGAAGACAATGGGGAGTCGTACCGCGGAACCGTGAGCGATACCGAGGGCGGCGAGGAATGTCTGGACTGGAACTCCTACTTCATCCTGCAGAAAGGCAGAGATCCGTTCGTACAGTATGCCGGCTTCGATGGACTGGGCCCTCACAGCTTCTGCAGGTACGTGTGACGGGGTGATGCTGGTGCTGCTTCTCCAGCTGACGGTTGTCTCTCGTCCAGAAACCCAGACGGAGACGACAAGCCTTGGTGTTTCTACTCCAAGAACGGCAGCTTGAAGTGGAGTTACTGCGGCGTCAGGAAGTGCGCAACAGGTACGAGGTCGAGGTTCGAGGTCGATCATTCGGTTTGACGCGCCTTTCGTTCCGTCTCCGTTTCTTCAGCTCCGGCCACGAGACCAAGCATCGTTGATCCTCAACCTCCGAACGAGTTCTCACAGTGCGGACGGCCACTGCCCTCTCGTGCCTCCAGGATCTTTGGTGGCAAGAAATCTCTCCCCGGTGCTCATCCCTGGCAGGTCTCCTTGCAGACCAGAGACGGTCAAGGACCTTTCAGACACATGTGTGGAGGCACCTTGCTGGACTCCTGCTGGGTGCTCACGGCCGCTCACTGCATGTACGTTCCACAACGAACCCTATAGTGGCGAATTCTATCTGTAACACCCGATTGCTTGTGTCCAGTAAAAGTGGGGTGGAGATGCAGGTGATGTTGGGAGGCGTGGACCTGGAGAAGAACGAACACTACCAACAGGTCATTCCTGTGGAGAAGGCCTTCGTGCACGAGAGCTACAGGGAGAGCCAGTGGGCTCTACACAACGATATCGGTGAGATGCTTCTGGGGAAATTTTTGGAGCCTCACCAAAGCTCTGACCTTTTTGACCTTGTTTTCCTGAGCAGCCATGCTGAAGCTGAAATACACCAACAAGCCGCTCTGTGCCCGAGAAACACGGTTCGTGAAGACCGCCTGCCTCCCGGGGCAACCGTTCACCAACGGGACCGAGTGTATCATCTCCGGCTGGGGTCGCACTGAGACACGTGAGCGCTGCGTTTGTTTTCCTCGCGGCTGGGGAACTGGGTTTTCACGAGGCTGGCACCAGAAAAAGTTGCTTTAAAAACACACTTTTGTTGAATTTTCATTATTTTATCTATATCTCTATAAGAAAACACACAGAAACAATTATGATCAACCTTATAAAACAAAACATAAAAAAGGGAAGACAATAATAAATATATTTAAATCAAAAATGAACACCTGCAATATGAATGAGGTCGAAAAACGGCTCAAACATTTCAATCCGAAACTGTCCTTTCAATTCCCAACCGTTTCCTCCAAACTCCTCATATCATTCCTTTCCATATACTTTAGGAATGGTCTCCGTATTACTTCAATATCTTCAAATGAATCCATCAGAATAGGTTTTTTTTAATCCTGACTCTATCATGTTGACTAGTTTCAATATAATCTGGAATTTATTTAGACCATAGGTGGGGATTAAATGTACCAAGAGGCCACTTTGTACTTGTTAATTCCAATGCTGAGGGGGAAGAATAAAAGAAGGAATAAAAAAAGAGGATAAACATTAAACACACACTTGTTAACATGTCATTGAACCACTCATCATGTTTTTAGTTAAAATTGTATTTCATTATAGAGAGAAAAGAACGTCCTACAACAAATATTTATATCTTTGTTGGGTTTAGAATTAGAGTAGTGACTGGCAATACAATTCAAATATACATATATATAAATGGTTAAGGTGTAGAATTTCCAAAAAGCTGAATAAATCATTCAATCTCCACGTTCCATTTACATTGAATTGATTTTTTTGTTGCTCCAGAGAGATACGGAACCGATCAGCTTCTGGACACCCAGGTCCTGCTGATCTCGCAGGAGAGGTGTAGCGCCCCCCACGTCTACGGACGAGCGCTGGACGACAGCATGTTCTGTGCCGGGAACATGAGAGGAGGCGTGGACTCCTGCCAGGTGTGTTATCTGTTCTCATCACCGATAAAATCCATATCATTGCAACTTGGTGTTCCCTGCAGGGAGACTCTGGAGGTCCTCTGGTGTGTGAGAGGGATGGAACACACTACCTCGTGGGAGTGGTCAGCTGGGGGGACGGATGTGGCAAGAAATACAAGCCTGGAGTTTACGCCGACGTCCAGAGATTTAATGCCTGGATTTCTCACTATCTGACTCAATAAAGACGATCGATGACCCTTTTGAAACGGTTGTAAAGATTGATATGATTTTGACTTACCTAAACTGGTGGAGGAGATTGAAATGGAACAACCAGTGGGATGAGCCTAACCAGTTCAACAATACCTCGTGTCGAAACTGAAGTAAAACTATGGTGTAAACTGGTTTCAAATGATCAGATTTACGTGTGTTTGTAAAATAAACAAAAGCTTGATGTGGCATGGGGGGCCAAATGCGGCCTTTGAGGGTATGAATGCGGCCCTCCTGAAGTCAGAGTTTAATTATGAAACTGATCGTGAATAAACTCTCTGAAATATTTTGAAAAATTGTACATTTTTTTACTAAAATTGCAGATTGTAATAAAGTTGATATTTTGTGCAGTTTTGTAATTGTTCAGTATATTCATATTGTCTGAAGGGCCCCTCATAACAGTCGGTTTATATAAAGTGGCCCCTTAAGACATTGATTTGCTCTATAGAGCTTCTACAAGACTCTGTTGATCAGGACTTAATAAAATAGTCCTTCTTCATATGAAACATTACATTGAAGCGAAGCATCGTGCATATAGGATGAGTTGAATATTGCAAATCCTGTATGAACTCTTTTTGTCAACGTCAACCCAAGACATAAGTCAGTCAGAAGGTAATTGGCCCTAATCAATGTTATTCTTTAATAAAGGGGGTGGTTCCTGAGGGGCCACATTCTTAACTGTGACGCTGAAAGAATCAACAAATAAATATGGTAGAAGAAAATACATATGAAATTAAAAATGCTGTATATAAAAATATATTCTATTAAATAATAAATATAAATCATATTGTTTGTATTGTATTTCAATATGTTCATACATTTTATTTATAATATATGATAAAATCTAGTAATTATAATTTATTTTGAATTTCCTTTCAATTTATTTAGAGAGAAAATAGTTTTTTTGTTTTATTTTAACGGATTTTGTTAAAAACTAAAAACTATATATACGTAAAATAAAATTCTTAGATGACTGCCAGGAACATTTCTACATTGATAGAGTCAAAGGACGACACTTGCTCATTTAAAATCCGTTTTTAAACCATCAAGTGCGAGTCTTGCAGTACACTAATTTTACCATTAGATGGCAGCATAAGTCCGGACTATAGTTTTTAATGTTAACGCGCAAAGTTTTCAAGTCAGACTTTCAACAATTAAAGTAAACATGATTAAAATAACATTTAGAATGGACGCTCTGTCACTGTATTTTACGCATTTACTTTATATACTGGAGACTTTGTCCATCCAATGAAAAAAATATATAATTTATAGTCATCAAATTAATAATCGAGAAGCTCTAAATGAAGCGTTTTCATTGGTTCATCCGTGAGCAGGTGAGTGAGTCACGGAGGAGGAATGTGGAAAAGATGGACTTCCGTGATGGGCGGAGTCTAAGTGCAGGTGTTTCACTCTCTGGACTGACGACAACACAGACGGTGCTCACCCTGGATTCCTGCTCTGACAACATATTATCTCGTTTACAGGACAACATCTGAGTGAGTTTGACTTCTCTTTGTTTACAAACACGTTTAACACTTTGTTTACAGACACAATACTACTGTAAACATTGATACGTTTGTTTGTAGTGTTTTCAGGGAATCTTGACTAGTGTTTTTCCAGTAAAAAATATAGTGTGACATGCTTTGTATCATAATTATCTTTAGTAAAAAAAAAAATCACATTATTCATTTAATTGTCACATCTTTGGCTGAAAGAAAGCAGGACACCTGAGCAGGTGTGAGTCATGGAATGTGCCAGAGAGAGACTTCCTTGTGAGCTGGATTCTACTGGCATGTGTCTTACTTCCCTGTTCCCTGTTCCCTGTTCCCTGTTCTCTGTTCCCTGTTCCCTGTTCCCTGTTTCAACTCACCACAACACAGTTAAAACATGGTTTCTTCAGGAATAAATACTCACTAGTTTTGCATCAAAGCGTCACTTAAATATACGTGTTGATCAAATACTTTTGCTTTAAGTAGATGTTTGTGTTGAAAGCAGAAGAGATGATCAGCTTTGTTTTTCTCTCTCCTGCCCAGGATGCTCAACACCGAGGTACTGCGTCTGTGGGACGAGGCGGTCCAGGCCGTGGATGCCAGAGACTGGCACACTTCCCTGAGCAAACTCCAGCTGATCAGTGAACCCACGTCCAGAGCCCTGTTCAACATGGCGTCGGCGCACCTGTGTCTGGAGCAGCCGGACCTGGCTCTGAAGGTTCTGTGTCTATATTCAATGTACTTAATGTAAGGGGTCAGAGGTGTGAGGAAATATTGATACATCCCAATATTATTTTTTTCGATGGTATTCTATCGATATTAAACAGCACTGTAAGGATAATTTTTTTTCTTAAAAAAGTAAATTAAAGTTAATTAATGGTTATTTGTAAAGCGCTTTTCTAGACCAGGCTCACAAAACGCTTTAACAATCAAAAACAATACACAGTTAAAATATATACTTTAAAAGGCCAAGACACATAAGTCATCAGGGAAAAGCACAAATAAGAACGTCTTAAGATGTTTCTTGAAGGAGTCAGTAGATCCATCAAACACAAAGGGAGAGGAAGATCGTTCCAAAGCTTAGGAGCAACAGCCTGGACCTCTGGTTTGATAGTGTGTGCGAGGAACCATCAGTAGATTCTGATCCACAGACCTCAGAGCCTGAGCTGGGGTGTAAGGCTGGATCAGATCACTGATCTAAGGAGGAGCCTGATCATGAGTAGCTCTGAAAGTAAGAACCAGAATTTTAAAATTGATCATGAAAGAAACTGGAAGCCAGTGCAGAGTTTTAAGGATCGGAGAAATGTGAGTTCTTCTACTAGAGCGGCTCAGAATTCTCGCTCCTCCTTACATCACTGATCTGATCCAGCCTTACACCCCAGCTCGGGCTCTGAGGTCTTTGGATCAGAATCTACTGATGGTTCCTAAACATGCTTCAGGACCAGAGGAGATAAATCCTTCCAGGCTGTTGCTCCTAAGCTTCGGAACGATCTTCCTCTCCCTCTGTGTTTGATGATCTACTGACTCCTTCAAGAAACATCTTAAGACACTTTTATTTGTTCAGGCTTTTCCTTGATTTTCTGAGACTCCTGTGTTGTTCTCGGTGTTATCTTGATCTTTAAAAGTATATATTTTATTGAGTATTGTTTTCATTGTTTAAGTGCTTTGTGACCCTGGTCTTGAAAAGTGCTCTACAAATATAATTGACATACTTACTTACTTACTTCCTCCCTTGCTTAACAAACAATGAAGTCTTGCGAGATATTTACGAGGTGACTGAGGACTAGAGATTACCGTCAAGTCCAGCCTCTTTTAAAGCTGGTGTTTTGGGAATATGTGAGTTTCAAAACAAATGAAAGCAGTTACGACTTCGTGAGGAGTCATGTGGTCTGTAAATTCTGCAACTCCAGAGTCAAATACTCGACAATACTACAAATATATATCATCGTTTCTACCGTTTGCCAGTGTATAGTGATCATACTGCCAGATTCCTGGCAATACACACCCTAATATAATATAAAGAAAAGCTTGATGACACCAAAATGTGATTTAATCTCAATAAAGACTTCTCTTGTTGTTTAGGCTTTAGATCTGACGATCGAGAAAGACGGATGTCTGGCAGTTGGTTTCTTTCAGAGAGCAGCTGTACTGACGATGACTGGCAGGTAGGTGGAGCTAATGCAACACGATACAGCTTTTTTTAGAAGTTTTTTTTGCATTTCCTTTGACTTCTAAGTTAGTAAGAAGGTAAGTAATGGCTGTTTGGTTAATTTCCTTCCTACATGTTACCTTAGATGAATCTAAATATACATGTGTTTAAAATCAACAGAGGTTTGAAAGGTTGATCAACGGAAGCTTCAAGATAAATCATGCGGCAAATGTGTTTTGTGGTACACAATCATTTAAGAGTAAAACTTCTAGTAGTAGAGTAGTATATCTTTTCGGTACAAAATATTCACTGAAGTTTTACAACTGGACCAAGTTAAATAAACAGATCTCACAGAGAAGTGTGTGAGGGTGGCGAAGAACGTGTATTAGGACAGTGTGACTGGGTTGAATGTTTTATTCATGAGATTTCCTCATCAATAAACATGATGACAATAACAAAGAATACTTCTTTCATTGTGTTATATTGTGCTTCTACTGGCAAACGCAAAAAAAGAAAAAGGAAATGTTGTGATTAATTCATACAAATGATTTAATAATGAATTAATTTAAAAGAAATACGAAGGATTATTATTTATTTAATTAAATGCTAATGTTCTTTTTTTAAATGTAAATATTTTTTATTTACTTGGCTTTTTTATGTTCTTATTTATATTTATGAATTCTTAAAGTGAGAATACCAAGATAAATGTCAGGAAAAAACACATGAAAACACATTAAATGTAAATAATTTAAGTTAATTTCTGTAACTCTTTGACTAGCGCTAGCTGAGCATTGGTGACAATCAAATGGTTATTCGGGTTGAAGAGTTGACGGGACCAGGACTGGTGACTTTGGTAAAAGTAGTGCTAGTGATGGGTAAAGTTTACGACTCAAGAAATAAATAATTATTTTGCAACTTTCATTAGTTTTGTTTAATATATATGACCCTAAAATTGATCCTGAAAGAAACTGGCAGCCAGTGAAGAGTTTTAAGGATCTGGAAAATGTGAGTTCTTCTACTAGAGCTGGTTTAGAATTCTCGCTGCAGTGTAGTGCAGAGTTTTGTATTAACTGCAGGCACATCACATGTTTCCTTTTAAAATGTCGTGATCGTAGATTGTGAAGGATCTTGTCTTCCAGGTTGGACGAGGCTCTGTCTGACTGTGTCGATGCTCAGAAACACATGCGAGGAAATGTGGTGATCGACTACAATCAGCTGGGCATGAGATTCAAACTCTACAGTTGGCAGGTCAGTCTTAATGTGGTCGACTAACTTGACTCACCTGTCGTCTGAGGCGATGACACCTCGTGCTGCTCTGTAGGTTCTGTACAACACGGCGTCGGTGTACAGCTTCATGGGTCAGTGGGAGACGGCCGGGGAGGTTCTGTTGGCCGTGTCTCGGGACGGCGGGCGAGTGAACCTGGACATGATATTTGAAGGTTTTGTGGTGAGTGTATTTCACAAACTTCCTTCTTTTTCCAACTCAGTCACTCAATATTTTCTCAAAAGAAAAATCATTCCTAAGTGCAGTGTGATGTTTTATGACTTTTATGAAATTCCTCCTAAAAAAAAGAAGTATTTCTTTCTTTTGTGTCTTTAAGAATTTGACAATGAGATGAATGTGTTTTCATTAAAAAAATTGACACATGATAATTATATTAACAAGTGCTGGTGACAGCACTGGGATAGTACGTACCTCTGTCAAGGAGATCATTTCAAATAACTCGAATTCCATGATTGATACTTGCAAAATATAATGAATAAATAAATAAATATATACATATTGAACAATAAAAAACCTATAGTCTATATTGAATCTTTTAAAACCCTTTTTTAATCCAGATGTAGAAACCATCACCAGTTTTGTCCATTTCTAAAAGGACTAAATTAATGTACTACTGTTTTTGTTATGCTTTTTGGAAACACAAAATGTAATGAAAAAAATCAAGTAATCTGTACCCCCCAACCCCTCACCAAGTGTGAACTCGTTTCAAACTAATAACTTAATTAATAATATTTTTGATTCAAATGTCAACAGAACAAGGAGCGTCTGACTCCACTGCAGGTGCCTCAGGGTGTGGTCTTTCGTCCGAGGAAAGACGGTGTGGAACAGTTGAAGGAGAAGGACTATCTCGGTAAATCAAAGGTAGAGTCTTGAACCTTTCTATAACATGGTATTATCATGCATATAATAAAGGTATTAATATTACAATACAATATGTATACACACATGAACATGACTGACGTTTTGGGTGGATGCACTTTAATTAGATGTATGAAATATATGTTGTGTGTTCAGTTGTGGGTTTAAACAATAATTTTTTCTGATTCACCGAAACAGTCATTTTTCCCTGCAGGTACTTTTCAACATTGATCCCAACGATGATTTTGCAGGATTTGAGCCAAACAGAATGCAGGTAATTTGCTCACATTCTCACACCAAAATTACTTTATTTCTTTTCAAACCCTGTGTTCACCTCGTTTATCTCCAGAAACCTGGATACTACCAGCCCAAGTGAGTCCAGTAGGTTTTTATTCATTGTGACGTCCTGGTTCATTCTCAACCTAGAGAATCCTAAATAACTTTATAACAAGTTTGACCACATGAACCTCCTGTATAAAATACTTCCAATCACCCATCCTCACTATAATATGTGTCACTGTGGCAGAACATATGGATGGATTAATTGATTTAAATGGTGATTTACACTAAATTCTGATAATGCCATAAAAAGTACTGCCCTAAAATTAAAACAGGAGTGGAAGTTTGAATGTTCTCATAAAGAATGATTGATTTGACCAAAGGGACAAGTGCTACATGAAGATGGAGGCGCCTTACATGGCCAGAGGACCGGGGCAGCTGTCTGTGCCAGGAGGGGCCGTGGTCTTACTCTTTGCTGACGAGGACAGGAATGGGATGGCCACGGTCATACACGACGGAAGGGTGAGGAGGACCTGATATCAAGGGTGAAATAGGTCGGTTTTATTTACAGTCAGGTAATCGAAGACGTTCCCACCAGGGGTTCATTTAGCTTGTTTATCCTCCGCACTCCCTTCATCCACTTGAAGTTCCTCAAAGAACCTTAGGGTTGTCTCTTCTTCTTGTAGCTAGTTTGTCCATTTCTGGAATTGATTCTCTCTTATTAGAAGGATTTTGGAAGGACGAGAAAAGAACAGATACTAGTTAAAGTGAATGGTCCAGAATATTCAAACGGGCCACATCTTTTGGGTTCCATAGCAATTGTGTCTCACGATAACGATGTGCTGTTCCAGAGAGGATTGCTGCCGATGTCCCTGCTCAAGCACGCCGATGTCCACAGCAACAAAAACAGAAACGCCAACGTAAGAATCGATCCCACAAAACTATCACCAAAACAACACTTGTTCTGTGCCTGGTTTCCGACGACATGCGTTTAACTAAAATACATTGATATGGTTGAAGATTGTGACCTTGTGTTCTGTCTTCTCCGACAGAGACTTCCAAGTGGGATCCCTCTTCCACCGGGACTTCAACCCCCGACTCGACCCAAGGCTCATGCCCCGAATGCAGCTCCTCCTCAGCGTAAATATATCATATGTATGATTTGATTGAACCCCAAAACAACGGTGAACCCAGACGTAACACCATACATGAAAGAAGACTGGGTGGAACTTTTGACGAAAGGATGCAACACTAATATGTTTTATTTCAAATATAGAAATTCTACTTTGCTTTTGCTCCGTTTGTTCAATGCCTTTGGCTAAACTTTGTGTGTTGGTGTTTATTTATGTGTGTAGCGCTGACAACACCTTCAGGCACATCCTCACCAACACACACCGATGCTACAGACTCGGGGCTCCAAAGGTTCACCGCCAATGCAGCCAGCAACCAGGTACCTTCACCATAAATCTTTAACCAGAGCTGAGTCCATGAGATGGACGTGGTTTACAAAGACGAACGAGTGGGTTGACTGTGGTTTTGATGGGTAAGGGCTAAGAATGATTCGAAATCTAAATGAGAGACAAATTGAAGATTATGTTGGCTTTGCCGGGATGTAGGTCACTCACACCCCAAACTTGAGATGTATTGGGGAGGGGTCCGAAGACAGGCCGACTCTCGGACCTCAAGATTTCGTTATGGGCTGTTAGGACATTTAACTTCTTAAGAAACTTGGATCATTCATGAGGGAAAGATGAAGAGTGTCCACAGTCGTGACAACTATATCGAACAGGGTCAAGTGAAAACTTGTTTATGTTATAAAAAAAACCTCTCCTTTAATTTCATCCACTTAACTTTGGTGCTGTTTTGTAGATTCTCCACCATGGCTATGATTACAACACATTTTCCTTGAGAAACTCTGGACGGATCATTTTCAAAGAGACTAAGGGAACTTAAAAAGTATCATTGCCACCTTTCAAATGTCCCTGGTTGAGGACAACTGAACCCCATTTCCTACGTAGAACATTTATTATCTGTCACTGTTTTCCCCAATTTTGAATCGGTTTTGATGTCAACAATAATATAATTTAAAATGGTCTCATCATTTCTTTGAACTTGTGATTGAGGTTTTGGTCTTTTGGGATCCCTCTGGCCAAACACGCCTGTGGAGATCAGTGAGGCCATGACTCCCAATCACGCCTTTCCAAGTCAAACTGTTGAGACAGACTCGTATACATTCGTTTTTGATGCTTGTGTTAAATGTATTTAAGCGTTATTGTTCTTCTTGGTTGACCTCTGGCTTGTTTCCAGCACGTCAGATCTGCCTCTCCATCAGACAAGAACTCTGTGGTGGTGAAGGTTCACTTCACGTACACTCTGGCGCTTTCGGTTCCTGCAGACACATCGTCCCATGAGTTGAAGGAACAAATAGCGCAGAAACTGGACCAGCCTTCTTCTAACCTGCGTCTCCGGTAACTCAGTGATTTTTGTTGTCCCTTTTTAAGCAAATGATTCTTTTATGAGGATGAGATTCATTTGATGATTGAACGATGTCAACCGTGTTCAGGCAGAGACAGCAGGGCTCCCGGGTGCTGAAGCCTCTGGTTGCAGATGGATCATTACTGGACATATCTGAAGATGGCCGAGCTACACTGTGGTGCCAGGTGTGGATTCAGCTTGTCCTTGAATGATAGAAGAACCTTATAGTAAAGTCACCCAAAGTCTCAGTCATTCCTACTCACCCTTGTGTCGACTAAGGGTTGGGATTATTTTCAGAGTAATCTGTTCATTTCTAGAGATAAAGACAAAAATGTTTGTTCATTTTAATGTAGCGACTGATGCTCAGTTGTCTTCATCTTCCTTCCAAATAGGTGCTCGTCTGTAACGTCCATCTTGTATTGAAGCCTCGATGAGAGAAACAAAATGAATCAAAACATCGTTTCTGGGCAGATATTTAAAGAATAACAGGCAATTTACACACACAGTCTACTGTCTACACTGGAAACGCTCACCATATTCTCCGGGGGTACTTCTGGTATTTGTTGCTTGTTATTATTTAAACGTCTGCCACGAACGAGCGTGAAAAATAGACTTTTTTTTCTTCTGGAACACGATGAGGCTTCAATACAAGACAATACTGAAGAGCAGTACATGGAAGTATATGATGTTCTTAAGACAACTGAGCTCCAGTCGCTACATTAAAATGAATACATATTTTTGTCTAAAACTCTAAAAAGGAACAGAATACTCAACCCTTAGTCGACATGAGGGTGAGTAGAAAATGAGTGAAGTTTGAATTTGGGCGGAACTTACCTATTTATTAGAATTTGTTAACAGCTGATAATTGGTGACGGTCGGTTGAAGCTTCATGAAACAGTGTCATTATTTTCAGAGTCCACTAGATGGCGGTCTCTGCACTATTTTCCCTTGTTTTGAACAACTGTTTTAATGAAACATCACTTCATTTTTTAAACTGATGGCGCCACCTACTGACCTCTAAACGACACTGTTTCATGAAGCTTCATCAACCCATCACTAGTGAAAATGTGATCTATTACTGTCTCTTGTTCCAACATAAAGTTCTGTTCACTTCCGTCAGGCGGAGAATCCACTAACCAACCGTACCATTCTCTACCAAATGGTGGCGCACTATAACTACACAGCCCAGGGTCCGGAGGATCTGGAGTTCAGTGAAGGGGACACCATTGATATTCTCGGAGAAGGTTAGTCGACCGATCATCGTCGCACGTCGGATCGTAACTCAGTCCGATCCAAGTCCTACTTTTTCTGGCAGTGAACGACGAGTGGCTGGAGGGCCATTGTGCCGGACACATCGGGATCTTCCCCAGCACCTTCGCCTACAGGGACGATTGGCCTTCATGCTCATCTCCGAACTCTACAAAATAACTTTTCTACACACACCAAGAAAATGTTAATTCTACTGGTGATTTAACTCTTTGAATATTTATGTGTTTTCAACAGTCTTCCAGGTGTTGTTTGTTAATCTGGGATGATAATTAGAGAGGTGTGTGTGTGATACTTTTAACCTTGCTGGAATAAACATTTTGTTTTAATTATTAGCCTTTTTTCAGTTTTAAAAAGCCTTGAAGGGGGTTTTATACATACTTTATTTAATCCATATATTACCTTTGAATGTCAGGTGCGATCTTCTGCAACAGGTTGTTCTTCACTTCATGTAAAAGCTTCAAAAGATATCTGTAAGAATTCATGTGTAGCAGTTTTTTGCTGTTCAAGGCATTACATAATGATGTTTTTCTAGGGTGGAAGTCTAGGGCCTGATCTATAAAGACAGATTTCCTACTGAAACCTGCATGGGAATATTCAGATGTATGAATCTGCTCTAACACACGGACCCAGGAAAATGTCTTTTGCTAACCTGGAAGACGACACAATGACAAAGGAAGATCAAAAATAAAGTCTGTGGAAAAAAAACAAGACACAGTCTGGTGAACACATAAAGCCTCTAAATGATTTGATGCATTAAAAGTCAAAGATGGAATGTAACTGGAGGAAGAGAGGAGGGAGGAGGACGCGTTGAAAACAAAGAATGTCGACATTCTGGTCAGATTCAAAGAGGCGTCTGAAAAAAACATCAAAGATTTGTCTTTATCAACGTCAGTCTCTGAGGAAACAGAGCTTTGGAACGTTTATTCAGATCAAAGCAGGATGACGTCCCATGATGCATCTTCAGAGCTCAGAAATATGTGATGTATTACTTCAAGAGATACTTTCACCTGAGGTTTTAAATACACTTCATTTCACAGATATCCCGACCCTTAGAATAAAAGCTTTTGTTTGAATCTTGTATTTTTTACTCTTTTTATTTTACTTTTAGCTACATGGGAAAAATCCTTCCTGGTCATTTTAATAATAAAAAAAAGAAAAAGCTATCTATTATGGTCTATAAAATATTTTAGCATAAATTATACAAGTTCAATGTTAGCACACTATCAGGTGTGTCTCAGTGTCGCACACATGAACAGAAAATATGATTATTAAAGAAGATTGATGTGCAGAGTCTTGTTAATTACTGATGGGTTGAAGAGCAGAGAGTGACATCTAGTGGCCTTTCAAATGAAGATTCTGAATGATGGAACCCATCGTCTGTTAATGAACTCTCTTAACATCCCTTATATGAGTTCTACAAATACTTGAAGGGCACATTTGGTTTCTTGTGACGTCCTAAAAGAGTGTAAACTGTGTAAAATAGAAAAATGAAAACAGACTAAGAGAGTGAGTTGAGAAACAAAGTTTTTATAAGTTGCTCAAGCAGAGGCAGGATCCAGTGTTTTGATAGAAACTATACAGACCTATTACGGAATTGAATGTTTCTGTTCAAACTTCCATCACAAAAGCCTCACCCTGTCATCCAGGAACATCCTGGATGAGCAACTGCCGAACAAATCTGTGAACTTTTAATCCTCACTTGGATTCATACGGACAAAGGCCACGTGCGGCTCAAGCGTATAAAGGTGAACCTGGCTCAGAAACACAAGGTGAAGTGAAGATGAACTGTTTTGGTGGATTTTTATGATCATATTCTAGAAGATTAAACTTCGGAAAAGCTAATCATCTTTCTTGAGATCATAGATAATGGTTTTGACTTTGGACTCTTGGTCACGACGGTAACTGGACGTAGGTAAAGAAAGTGTAATAAAAAATATTAAAGCCATTCAGGAGTCATATTCTTATTTAATACATGAATAGAACAACCTGCTGTAACTTCTATAAAACAGTGTGTTCTCTTAATGTCACAGGTGAGTCCTATTTTATTTATTTATATGCCTTTCTGTCAGTATGAGAAGAAAACACAATTGTTTTGTGGATTCAATTATCCTTGTCTGATAATATTTATTAAGATTCTAAATCTGTATAAATATCCATCATTATTGTCATTCTTATACTGTTAAACCAAAAA
Organism: Callionymus lyra; assembly: GCF_982586985.1. Classification (NCBI taxonomy): domain Eukaryota; kingdom Metazoa; phylum Chordata; class Actinopteri; order Syngnathiformes; family Callionymidae; genus Callionymus; species Callionymus lyra. The sequence continues at coordinate 19,494,102 of NC_141823.1, forward strand.
AAAAACAATGATCTCTTCATTGATGTGAACAAAAGCTTTTCTTGTTAAGACGAAACTCAAAACTGTTCTTATTTCTTAAATGTTTTATTTTTTAAAAAACAATGTATTTGTATTAGTGTTTTTCATGAGGGTAAATTATAGTTTTATTTTTTTAAATAAACATTTCGCTCTTCGTTACGTTTTTATGTATGTGCTTCATTTCAGCTATTTATATTTCCGCTGCATGTTTTCTGCTTCTGAGCCAAAATTACTGCTTCACACTTTTGACTAATAATGTGTCTCTTCTATTTCAACTCTATATAATTGTCTCTCTTATAGGGTCTGTTGTCATGGAAACAAGTATAATCAACACCGTGTATCTAAAGAGATGTCACAGGGACGGGGGTCGGAACATTTTTGAATAGTTTTAAAAAGTAAAAAGTTAGATAAAAGTTGTCATGTGAGGCTTTGATGGACTATTATTAAGTCAAGAGCCTAAAAAGTTCTGAAACCACAAACAACACTAAAACAAAACTGCTTTACTTGTGTTGCTTTGAAAGAATGAAAAACTAAACCATTTGTCTTTAGTTCTATTAGTTTGGAATAATTAATAAAATAGTACAAAAGCCTTTGGTCCGTATTTTCAGCTGACAGAGAGAATAATATGTGTTTCTAGTTCCCAGTTTTTATTGGCATATTGTTGTGTTTCTTCTTCATCTTTCAATTTTCATTCATCTTTTCTCTCATTAAGGGATAAAGATTCCATAATTTTTACGATATTAAAGCTCAAACATTTTTTTTCCGCACAAATTATCAAATTATTGGCATATTTTTCACTTCTAATTTTAAATTATATTCCATGCTTTTTTGTACTTTGGCACATTTATTCCTCCACTCCATCATCTCCATCATCATCATCATCATCATCATCATCCTCATCACCTTCTTAACAACATTTAATATTCATTTTCTTTCCAATATAAGCTACATTAAAATAAAGATTTTTAATACATTTCTTCTGATCAAATGTTTTCTTGTTTTTTATCTCGACAAATGTGTAAACTATCTCTCTTGTGTATATGAATGTTGCGAACGGAAGGTTGGATATCAAAGTTATCTTATCAGGCCTGATGAGACTCATTCACGCTCTGACAAGCAGGATTTAAGATTTCAAATATCTTCTTCACCTTCATCTCCGGTCAAATGACGATAAACCCCATAACATAATAACGAATGATTTGAAATATTCTGCTTATATTTCAAGTTTCATTATTCTTACATTTACTTTCTACTATTTCCAAAGCCATCACTTGTCCTTTCATCAACAGGGTGTAGTTCATACACTGACCACTAGATGGTGGCGAACCATTCACTCAAAAATGTGTGTCAGCCAGCATTTGATGGACGTCTAAACTGAATCGTGATTAAAGTAGTTTGAGGAACATTTATTACTGGATTTAATGATGGATGTCTTTTTTTTGTCTTTACACACGGCTCAGCTCTGCCATGGGAATGTAAGCAGTTCCTGCATGAACGGTAGTAACAAAACGCAAAACAATTTTCTATCCCTCATTCAGCTTTTATTTATTCAGTCTCATTATCTTTTCCTGATACTTAATTCTTTATTTTTTTTTAATGATATTGCTTCCAGTTTCAAAGCATTCATTTACCCTCAAATAATAATAACAAAAACGCTTGGAGTTTTAAACAAATATTGAAATTTAGCCCCAAAACAATTATGATAGAATGTAACTAAGACAATTTTTATAATTTACCATTTTAGAAAAATCACTTTTACTTAAGATTCTGGTCAAATTTGATTATTTATTCTTTTAAAATCATTAAGAAAAAGCACTGGTTCGACAACTGTGTATAAAACCTATGATATGCATGTATGTACATGATACCCATCCTTGGTCGGACCTGAACCCCTTCACGTGATTCTCTCCTGAAACAAGAAAACCAAACGACGTCGCTGGTTCAGTGGGTGAACATTTTATTTGGATCTTTTCTCGCCAAGCAGCTCGACAAATATTCAAAGGCAAGTAACTTTAGACTTGTGCGTCGTCAAGTCAGGCAATGTTTTGAGATGAGTCCACACGGCGGCACTCCCGCTCAGAGCCACTTAAAGGATCGTTAAAAAAAACAGTCCACATCGCTTTTTTGTTTCTTATCAAAGTACAAATATAAGTCTCCACACACACACACACACACACACACACACACACGGTACAATCTTCTGTAGGCCTCCTAGATCGTTCTGTGGGATGTTCTAGCCACGTGGTAGAAAAAAGATGCCACACCTGGATGAATACTGTGGAATGAACAACAACACTTCTGCGGTGGAATCAAGTGCAGGATCGTGTCGAACGACTCCCGCGAATGAAAGGCTCTCAGGGTCCAGAGCGAGCGTTCTGGGCAGAAACACAGTGATCACGGCGTCAGTTCAGAGCTTGGTCATGGGTATTTGCAGGTTGTTCCAGGGGCCCATCCACAGCTCCTCCTCGTCCGACTGCGTCCGCTCGCTGGGGCACGACTCCCGGGCCGCGTCCACGCCGTCGTTCCTGACGTCGATCCTGGACTCGGTCTCGCTCGGCGGGTCGGCTTCCTCGGGGATTCGCGGTTGCTCGACGGCGCCCGGCGCCCCCTTGAGGACGTTGAGTTTGATGATGATGCTGTCCTGGCCCCCCGAGCCGCTGTTGGCGGCGGATGCTAAAAAGGCGGAGGATTGTCGAGTGTTTAGCACGGTCAGAGTTTTATTGATTTCCGAACTGACGGCCGGACTCTTGAAGGTGCTGAGGGTGTTGCAGCCTCGATCGGAGGCCGGTCTGCCACCGCTCAGAGGCAACCTTTCATCCAGAGTGCACGCCATCTTGTCCAGTTTTTTAAAGTGCTTGGTGAGCCGGGAGCTGAACACCGGGGAGCTGGGCTTGTTGTCGGCGGGGGGCGGCGCCGCCGCCGTCGAGCGCCGGGTGCGGATGATGGAGCCGTTCTGGGCCACGTAGATGCCGCCGTTGACGTTGCTGTGGCTGTTGGCGGTGGAGGCCAGGCGGCTCCGGGGGTTCTCCGGCTGGCTGTCGTCGCCCGTGGAGCTGGTCTCGTACTCGCGATCCACCGTCAGCTTGATCCGTCGTTTTCTGTTCCCGAGCTGGAAAGAGAAAACTTTCAATTATAGATTCCGTGTTGAAGATGTTAAGAAGAGAGAACAGGGACGACTTAGATGGATGATCGACGATGAAGATTTGATGTTGTATCGCCAGCCGTGTCAGTTAGGGACCGTCAACAAAGTCTTATTTTACTTGATTTAATCAGTTAATGTTTTCGTGAAATAATCTATTTCTACTGTGAATTAAAGAAAGGGATTTGTGATTAAACTTTGAATGTGTAGTTAGAGAATATAAAATATTAATGATTTGTGGAAATAGAAATAGTTATAAAAAATTTAAGTTGTCTTCAAAAGTTCAGATTTTACTTATTTGCAAGATTAAATATCATATTTAAATTTCTGTCATATAAAACGTCATCAGATGTTTCATGAATCTTCATCAGGTGTTTCATGAAACGTCATCAGGTGTTTCATGAAACGTCATCAGGTGTTTCATGAAACGTCATCAGGTGTTTCATGAAACGTCATCAGGTGTTTCATGAAACCTCATCAGGTGTTTCATGAAACGTCATCAGGTGTTTCATGAAACGTCATCAGGTGTTTCATGAAACGTCATCAGATGGTTCAAGAAACGTCATCAGGTGTTTCAAGAAACGTCATCAGGTGTTTCAAGAAACGTCATCAGGTGTTTCATGAAACGTCATCAGGTGTTTCAAGAAACGTCATCAGGTGTTTCAAGAAACGTCATCAGGTGTTTCAAGAAACGTCATCAGGTGTTTCAAGAAACGTCATCAGGTGTTTCATGAAACGTCATCAGGTGTTTCAAGAAACGTCATCAGGTGTTTCATGAAACGTCATCAGGTGTTTCATGAAACGTCATCAGGTGTTTCAAGAAACGTCATCAGGTGTTTCAAGAAACGTCATCAGGTGTTTCATGAAACGTCATCAGGTGTTTCATGAAACGTCATCAGGTGTTTCAAGAAACGTCATCAGGTGTTTCATGAAACGTCATCAGGTGTTTCAAGAAACGTCATCAGGTGTTTCAAGAAACGTCATCAGGTGTTTCAAGAAACGTCATCAGGTGTTTCATGAAACGTCATCAGGTGTTTCAAGAAACGTCATCAGATGTTTCAAAAAACTTCATCAGATGTTTCAAGAAACGTCATCAGATGTTTAAAAAAACTTAATCAGATGTTTCAAGAAACGTCATCAGATGTTTAAAAAAACGTCATCAGGTGTTTCAAGAAACCTCATCAGGTGTTTCATGAAACGTTATCAGGTGTTTCATGAAACGTCATCAGGTGTTTCATGAAACGTAATCAGAAGTTTTCAAGAAACGTCATTAGATGTTTCATAAAACTTCATCAGATGTTTCATAAAACTTCATCAGATGTTTCATAAAATTTCCTCAGATGTTTCATGATACTTCATCAGGTGTTTTAAGAAACCTCGTCAGGTGTTTCAAGAAACGTCATCAGATGAAACTCCATCACTAATTTTTACACAGTTCACTGTGAACCAACTCCTCAGAAACACCGTGTGTTCATCATGTGCTGAAGTGAAACATCAGCGTCTAACCAGACATGTGTCATGACACCTTCCTGCTGGTCGCTCCAGAGAACACCTGAAGCAGCATCAAGTCAAATAAACAGAGAGAAGTCGTGTGAAGGAAGCAGCTCGAGTGAGAGATTGCAGCAGCGGATTTATCCTCAGAGCAGCAGTGAGAACACCAGAAGGACTGTAGTCTCCATTTACGAGGCAGGAGGAAAAAAGGAGGAGAGAGGAGGTGTTTTAAACCTGGAAATAAGACATAAGACACGAGGCCACAGCACACGCAGGCGTTTCCAAGAGTTCTTACTTGATGAGCGACAGTCTGCGGAGGACTCATCTGCCTTTCAAATGTCTGTCCTCTTTTTTCTCATCCTCCCATTCTTCTTGTCTGATTTGGCCATTTCTCTCCTCCTCCTCCTCTTCAGTGTCCTCCATTATGGGCGACAAGTCCTCAGAGCTGTCAATCACGTCTCTGCTTGTTGGCTCGTCGCTGTCGTCCTCGTCCGTCTCCTCCTCTGTTGTTTCACGAGAGCTTCTGGAGGCGGATCTGGACGACTTGGACTCCGTGTTTGGACTGGAGCGTCTGTCTCTCTTGGCACTGCTGCGTCTGTTTTGACTGCTGCTGCTGCTGCTGCTGCTCCTCGAGTCTCTGGTCTCGGCGTCCGACGGCTCCGACTCCCGACTCTCGCTCTCCGACTGGGTCCTGCCTTCCGAGTCCGACTCCGTCCTGTGATCGGTGCTGACGGGCGAGGTGGGGCTGCCGCTTTCCGACCGGCTGACCTCTGACCTCTTAAAACGGCCACCCAACCTCTGCTTCTTCTTCTTCCGCCTCCTCTCGCTCCCTCGCTCGTTCCTCTCCGACACCAGGGCCGAGACGGTCCGGTCTCCCGCCGAGCCGAACATGTTCCGACCGTCTCCCCCGTCCTGGCTCCACTGCGGGTCTCCAACCCGGCTTGGACCCTGCAGCCTTCTGGCCACGGAGATAAGGCTCAGAGCCCCGCTCGGCTTTTGTCTCACCGCCGGGTGTTTGCCGGCCTCGCTGGAGATTTGGAAATAACTCCCATCTATAACGACCCCTCCGTCGACGTGCCAGCCTGTAGGCGGCAAACCGGGGAGCCCCCCTCTCCGTTCTGACCCGACACGCTCTCTTTCTCCTGAAACAATATCCGTCCTGTGAGCTCGGCCAGGTCCTCCGTTCCTTTTCTCCGCCGCCTCGTCTTCTCTGCCATCTAAACTCATTCTCTCCACTCCTTTTCTCTCCCACGTCCTCCCTCTGCCAGGCTCCTCCATCGGTCCCACTCGGGCTCTGTTCCAGGGAGGGTGCATGGAAGGAGCCGGTCCTCTGGTTCTACTCCCGGAGGACATCAGTGCGCTCACGCTCATCGCGGCCCTCAACCTGTTCTTGGTTCTGGTCTTGTCCATGGCCGGGCCGTCGGGTGCATGAACCTGCTCTCTTTCTTGGTTTTGCTTAGTCAGCGGACGCACCTGAGGTGCTAACCTGGCTCCTGGCAACTGTCGCCTCACCTGCTGTCACAGAGGTTTGGTTTAAACAAAAGCTTGGATAGAAACTACATTATCTCCACTAAAGCATGGCAAGAGTGATCTTCACTCACAGTATATGATAATAACGTTTGATAATGTTTTTAACAAATTAACTAGATGCAAAACAAATAGACTCAAGGACTCATTCATCCCTCGGGCTATTAAATTGTGCAATTCTGAGTTCGGGGGCAGGAGTGGAGTAAAAGTATCTGGATGTTCTGTTCTACGTTAGTCTTTGTATCTTTTGTCTTTGTTATTTTTCTTTGATCTATGTTCTGTATCTTTATCTTAAGCCTTAGATTGTATCATCTTGTTCTTTCTCTTTTTTCTTGTTCTTATTTTATTTTGATTAATTTTTATGAAAAATTGCTGTATTTGCCGTGGATAATTTGGAAAAAAAACAATTTCTTGAAGGAGACCTCTTGAGGGATCAATAAAGTTTTACCTTACCTACAGTATATTATTTCAATAAAGTAAGTAAGTAATATTTATTTATATAGCGCCTTTCGAGACCAGGGTCACAAAGCGCTTAGACAATCAAAACAATACTCAAAAAAGTGCATACTTTAAAGATCAAGATAAAACTGAGAACAACACAGGAGTTCGAGAAATTCAAGGAAAAGCCTGAACAAATAGACAATTATGCTTGTGTCGCAGGAACCGCTAAACCTTTGTGAAATCAAATCAAACCTTGTTTGATTGCAATGGAAATTTGGGGGAAACTTGTTGATTATAGTTAAAAAATGTTTGATGAAAAGTTGAAAGTGCTTTGATTATAGTTGTAAGTGGTTTAATTTTTAGTTCGAAATAGTTCATTTCAGTTGAAAATTGTTTGATAAGTGTTGATACATGTTTGACTATATAAAAAATTAATTCCTGATGTAAAATTGTTTGATTACATTTAAAAAAAAAGGTTTGGTTTCAGGATAAATGTCTTAATATTGTTAAATCGCATTATTGCAGAGAAAAAACGCTGA